>NC_081410.1:22193293-22793293 GCF_030272615.1 Cryptomeria japonica
ACAATAATAAACAAAATATAATATATCAAAAATCCTGTCGGCCTCTGTGCTGGTATGCTTCCCTTTTCTATCGGTGCCGGTGTAGAGTGTGATCTATTGATGCCGGTGTGATGCCTTTCTGGTGCCATAGAATTGTAAGGTTGCCATCAATGACAAAACCTTCAATCACCTTCAATGTCTCATTAGAGTGTGAATATGCCAACAATCTCCCCCTTTGGCATTGATGGCAACACTCATGAGAAATTTCAAAAGTGTATCCAAAAATGTGAGGTCCAAAAATGTTACCAAAAATGTGTGCTCCCCCTGAGCATATGATTCCAGTGATATTGAATTTTCTCATACCACTACTCCCCCTTTGGCATCAATGACAAAGGTTGTTAAGATGTCAGTAGAGTTTGTAGTTTCAACCTTGTAATTGGGTAGTTACAATTTGAAATAGATCTATCAAAATTAAGTTTATACTCTCCATAAACTTTTTACTGTCTCTGATAGTTGTTTCTATCCTTTGAACTATACCGGTGAGATGTTGCATGTGCTCTACCAGTGTCCTTTGTCCCTGTACAAGTGCCTCAGATATTTCTTTCCGAATGAATGCTAGATAGTCCAATCTTGGACTCAATCTTAACCTTAAACTTTTTGCCTTATTCTCTATTTTCTCCTTTTCTCTTCCCAACTTTAGTAATTCATCCTCAAAATTTGTTATCTGTTGTTCAAAAACTGATAGTGTATCTGGTGAGTTAACAAAATTATCTGCAAGTTTATTTATTTCATCATGTACCTTGCTTATTTGCTTATCTATATCAGTTGTTAGTAGGTTTGTCTTGCAGGTGTCTTTGTACAAAGTCTTGAACTCTTTTAGTAAATTACATAGTTCCAGTAGAAGTGTGTCAAATTCTCTGGTACACTTCTTTATCTAATTTTCAAAGAATTTTTGCTTTTCAATTTCTACCTTATTATTCAAAGCCTCTTGCTCAATTGTCACTGTGTTTTCATTGATGTATTTTGACAAAATTTCAATTTGATTTAATGAATCCTTATTGTCTATGTTACAGTTAGGAGCTAACCTCTTCAAAATTGGTATGGTGTCATCTATAGCCTTATAAGCTTTTGAGCTGCAATCTGTTATCTTCTTAATTGAATCTAAGAGTACTTCTATTATATTGGTTGATTTATATCATGCTGATGAGGAACCAATATTCTGAATATCGCTGGTGGTAGAAGTAACCAAGCTTGTTGTGACCTCTGGTAGGTCAGTCTGTGTTTCCATTTCTTTAAGCAATGGTTTTTGGTCTTCTCCTGTTGCCGGTGGAGTTGTTTCCATATGAACCTATCCCTGTTCTGGAGCTTGTTGCTCTTCTTATCTCTCTGTTTGTTGCTCTACCTTAGTTTGAGTCTGAGTTTCTACCTATTGTTCTTTGTCATCTATCAGTCTCTCTTGTGTGTTATTAGTTTGCTTAGCTACCGATGGCGTACTATCCATGTCTGTCTTACCAGTTGTATCTTTATCCACCACAATGTTGATCTTTTGTGTATCAACATCTACTATATATAAGACTTCAGGATTAGGATTGACATCATGTTCATTCATACTTTTAATTGTCAGTTGATCTTCTGTAGTAGTTGTTGTTGTTGTTACCAGTGGAGTAGTCAAAGGAGGTGGTGTTAAGTTGTCTTTAACTTTGATACTAGGTGGTCCACCAACTTTACCTTTACCCTTGTCCTTGTCCTTCTGATATACCTTTATAGGTTTATGGCTCATGTATTCTTCCTGTTTTTCTTTTTCAACTAGGAATGTGTCCCATGCATTTTCTGTTTCTTTAGTCACCTCATTAACTCTTCCTACCATTAATGCAATGTGCTAGTGTGCAGTAGAGAATACTGACTGGTTGGCTTCAACAATTAAATCATCAATTTCTTTGGGTGAGTTCACCGGGTACGTAGCAAGTAGCTTTTCTATCTTGATTTTCTTGTCAAGTTCTACTACTGCTTGTCTTCTTGCTTCCAATCTTTGAAATAATTCATTTGGTACTTCATCTGCTACTTCCATCAAAAATTTCTTATACATGTCCATGTGCAAAATAACATTGTTTTCTACTTGTTCTTTTTCATCTGCTGTCAGAGTGTTATACAATTTCTCTATATTCTTTAGTTTTCCTTCCTCTATAATTTCATTCAATAGTATATCAAGAGGAACCATGTCCTGATTTGTCCTCTTCTTCTTCTTAGGTGTCAGTTTCTTCTTTGGTGTCGTCTTCTTAACCAGAGATCTCACTGCTTGTTGTTTTTATCTTGTCCTCCTGGGTGAGGGTGTGGTTGCCGGTGAGGGATCTCTTTTTCTTACAACTCTCTTGAAAGTTGTAGGCATGTCACTCTCCGAAGAAGTGCCTACCAGTGATAGGTGAGTTTCAAGTTGTAAAGTTCCTAACTCTTCCTCAATAATACCTGTTTGTTTCATCACATCTTCTTTAATGGACTTTGCCTATCTAGAACCTCTTCTAACAACTGCTTCGACCTTCTTCACTCTCTTCTTAGATTGAATTTGTTTTTCTATGGTCTCGGCACTACCAAATACTTCTTCCTTTGGTTCATTTGGTGCTTCTAGAAGTGCTTTAGCATATGTTTCAATGATGAAGTCATCAGTCTCATAACCCATTTTTGTTACCCAAATTGTCCTTGGGATGACTACTTCCATCCATATCTCATCCTTTTTTATTACAAAGCATATGTTATCTTTGTACTTGTCAACAATTTTATGTGACAATCTGATTCTCTTCTTCATTTTGGCCTTAAGTGCTTGAAAGAAATCATGGATATTGTTTTCCTTATCTTCTCCCATATTGTTGAATAGTTCTGTCAATTATTTTCCTACCGGTATATCAAATCCAAGTTCTTTGTAGCCTATATCGGGACCCTGTTTGGTTTTATGTAGCATCAAACATACTAGCAGATTTCCAAACCTAAAAGTTCCTTTCTTATCCTTCTTAATCTTTCCTAGGTTGTCAATTAACTCATCCTTCAACCACTCACATATATCAATCTTTACATTATCTATGATCATGTCATAAGCACTCTTAATGCATAAACTTGAGATTGAATTGAGTCTATTTGCATGAGTTGCTTTATACCCTAATATCATGCTAACAAATCTCACATTTATATTTGTTACATCATTTACCCTTAAGGACCTTCTGTCGGATGTTGCACCAGTTAGCTTAGTAACTAGGTCATTTGAGACCTTCTTGGTTTTATCTGGCCTTTTACCGGTGGTCGGTAACCCTGTCACTGCTTTGATAGCTTCCTTGGTAATTTTATGAATTGCATCTAACTAGAAAAATTCACCATGTACCCTGCTTAAGACTATCCTAATCACATCCTTGGGAAATTCAGGGATGTAGAGGATTTCCGTAAATCCTAGGGTTTCAATGATTTTATGTTCCGATTTTACATTTCCGGATTCATCACATATGACAGATTTATACATTGTTTTGATTTCTTCATTTCCTAATTCCTCTATGTTGCAGTGGATATAAATTCTGGGGTCTTTAGCATAAACAACTCCTTTTGGAATTTGAGAAAAAGCACCTACATTGTCATCTTTCTTTGCTACCTCGGGAACAAGTTGAAACATAGGCCTAGGGCATTTTATGACTTTGACTACAGTAGGGTTTGCTATATATTCAAGTGTAGAGGTGGATGCCATGATGATAAATACCTTTTTCTACCTTTTGATGGATTGATTTCTTGAAGTGCTTAGCCTCTTTGCTTGAAATCCCTTAGCTCTGCAAATTTTGCACTCTATGAATGTTTGAAATCACAGTGAATTGAAATGGAGCCAAAACAATAAATTTATAGTGTTTATTTGCCATCTACCATAATTAATGCATGTCGGTTAAGTATTCACTTAACATTGTCTGTTGGTAATGAAGTAATTTCCAACTTCTCATCTCTAACCAAGGGAATAATAGCATATGTCTCATTTATTTCCAAACCCTCAAAGAAGATTTTCTTCAGTTTGATGAAGAGCTTCCTACCGGTGGAGTACTGCTCTGTCCTGCTGGTGAAGCATCACTCTATCTTGTTGGTGAAGCATTGATTGGTTCTACCAGTGGAGAAGTATTCCCAACATTTAGCTCATCTTTTCTAATCCATTGTTTTGAGAATTCTTGCTTTACCTCTTCAACTTTTTCTTTCCCTTTCAAGCTAGAACTTTTGTTATCTGTTGGTGATCCTTTACTTCTACAGAATTTTGCAATATGCCCAATCTTGTTACATGCATAACAAGTTACATTATTTTTCTGAATAGCTTTTCCATAACCTATGCCGGTTTGTGTTCTACATTGATTAGATAGGAGTCCAAATCTTCCACAAACATAACATCTTATATTCATTCTGCAATTTTCAGAGTTGTGACCAACTTTGTTACATTTTGAACATTGACTGGTGGGTGTGTTGATGTTCTGATAATTTCTAGATCTACATTGATTTTCTCTATGCCCATACTTATTATAGTTAAATCATTTTCCATTGAATTTATAAGTATTACGTTGTCTTACCGGTTTGCTGTGATCCTGAGTGTTTGTAGTACCAAAGCTTTCTCCTACTTCAAAGCCAATTCCACAAGTATCACCATTAGGTTTCTGAATCTTCAGCAAGTCACCAAGTTCTTCTGAGCTTTTCTTGAGTTTGTCTTTGTGTTGATTTGCAATATCCAGTTCTCTTTGTAAGATCTCTTTATGTCTCATCAGTTCATTTGAGTCATTTTGTGTATGCATCAGATCTGTCTTCAAAAGGTCATTTTCATAGCTGAGTCTTGTGTTCTCATTTGCTGCATCACTTAGTCTTCTGGTCAATTCTTCTTCATTCTTCTTCCTATCTTCAATCTCTTTACAAAATCTCATAGTCATATCCTGCATTTCATTCTTTGTAGTTATGTTCTCCAGTTTCAGCTTACTTAACATATCATTAAGTGATTCCTTTTCATCATTCTCATTTTGCATATTTTCACAAAGTTCTCTTCTCTTATTTCTTGCAATAGTAAGATTCTCTTGAAGTGCCTGAATGATATCCTGAGCTACTTTTAGATCATCTTCTAGTTTGATATTTTTCAATTTTTCTGTATCATAGTCTAAGAGAGCTGCTTCAAGTTGCTTCATCAGATTTTCCATGTCTACTAGTGTCAAGATCTTCCTCAAGTTGTTAGGCTTCTGAAAATAGAGGACCAAGCTCTAATACCAATTGTTAGGATTCCCACAGATACTGAGAGAGGGGGGGGTGAATCAGTATCTAACCAGTGAGTTGAATTTATTGACTTAAAACATGCAGAACATATTATAATAGTGTAACGGTATGCAAGAAATAATGCAGTAAACAGAGATGAAAGTAACCACATAAGAGACACACCATAACACAATATTTTAATGAGGAAACCCAGTGTGGGAAAAACCTCGGTGGGATTTGTGACCCACAATATTCACTTACTGGCCAATAAGGGAATATTACTTACAATAGGGGGCCTGCACATGCAGGAAGGCCAAGTGCCTAGAGCTCATTGCTCAATGGGAAGTCTCACTGACTTACAATGTAGATTATGAAAATCCAATGTCTTATACTGCTTTACAATAGCATCTTCAATGCTAGATTCAGTACTGGTTTCTGCTCTATTCTTTACATATACCCCTTAACCTATATTTCGCATAATAGGTCTGCCTCCTAATTTTTCTCCATACATATAAAATGTCTACAATGATCTCTTTTATATATAAGAGTCATTTTACAACTTGCCAAGTCGGCTTACAAAGTTTTTACAATAATAAACAAAATATAATATATCAAAAATCTTGTCGGCCTCTGTGCTGGTATGCTTCCTTTTTCTGCCTGTGTCGGTGTAGAGTGTGATCTGTTGATGCCGGTGTGATGCCTTGCTAGTGCCATAGAATTGTAAGGTTGCCATCAATGACAAAACCTTCAATTACCTTCAATGTCTCATTGGAGTGTGCATAGGCCAACATAGAGGGGGTGAGACACCTAGAGAGGGGAGGGGAAAAGAAGAGGGATAGAAGAACAAAGAGACAAAGAGACAAAGAGAGGGGGAGATAGAGATGGGGGTAAGGAGGGAGTGGGAGAGAGGGTGTTGTAAAGAGGAGAAGAAAGGGGGGGGAAGACCTATATAGCAGAGGGAGTGAGGAAGAAAGTGAAGGAGAGACCTAAAGAGATAAGTGAGGCGAGAGAGGGAAAGATATGAGGTACTTGGATGGAGGGTGAGATATACAGGGATAGGGTAATAAAGGGGGTGAGAGAACTAGAGAGGGGAAAGAGAAAGGAGAGGAGGGATAGAATAGAGAGAGAGAGCGGGGGGTGGATTGAGGGAGAGGTAGAGATGGGGGTAAGGAGGGAGGGGGAAGAGAGGGTATTGAAAAGCATGGAAGAGAAATAGACAAGGGAAGGAGGTTGGATATGAGATATGAAATTAAAAAATAGAGATCTAAAGGAGTAAGAAGAGATGGAGGGAGAGGTAAACATGGATGGAGTGAGAGACTTAGGGAGAGAGGAAATAGAGGGGAAGGGAGGTGAGAGACCTAGAGGGGAGATAGATGTGAGATGAGGGTTTAAAGAGGGTGGGGGAGATAGAGAGGGAGAGGGGAAGAAAGGGGAGGAGAGACCTAGAGAGAGGAGAGAGTGGGGAAGAAAGTGAGGAGATACCTAGAGAGGGGAGGGAGTTAGGAAGAAGTGAGGTCGAGAGACCTAGAGACACGAGCAAGGTGAGAGAGGGAAAAAGATGGGGTAAGGATCAAGGGTGAGATAGAGAGATATAGGGGAATAGAGAGGGTGAGATTCCTAGAGAGGGGAGGGAGAAAGAAGGATAGAATACACACACACACATAGAGAGAAGGGGGGTTGAGGGAGAGGTAGAGATGGGGGTAAGGAGGGAGTGGGAGAGAGGGTACTCTAAAGAAGAGAAGAAAGGGTGGGAGAGACCTAGAGAGACAAGTGAGGTGAGAGAGGGAAAGAGATGGGGTACTTGGATGGAGGGTGAGATAGAGATGGATATAGGAATAAAGGGGGTGAGAGATCTAGAGAGTGGAGGGAGAAAGAAGAAGAGGGATAGAGAGAGAGAGAGAGAGAGATTGGGGTAAGGAGGGGGGAGGAAGAGAGGGTGTTGTAAAGAATGGAAGAGAAGTAGACAAGGGAATGAGGGTGAAGATGAGAGACAAAATAATGACAAGAGATCTAAAGGAGTAAGAAGAGATGAAGGGAGAGGTAAACATGGGGGGAGTGAGAGAGTTAGGGAGAGAGGACATAGAGGGGAAGGGAGGTGAGAGACCTAGAGGGGAGAGACAGGTGAGATGGGATTTTAAGGAGGGTGGGGAAGATAGAGAGGGAGAGGGGAAGAAAGAGGGGGAAGAGACCTAGGGAGAGGAGGGAGTGAGGAAGAAAGTGAGGGAAAGAGGTGAGAGAGGGAAAGATATGGGGGTAAGGATGGAGGGGGATATAGAGAGGGATAGGGGAATAAAGGGATTGTGAGACCTAGAGAGGGGGGGAGAAAGAAGAGGAGGGATATAAGAATAGAGAGAGAGAGGGGTGAGAGGGGATAGAGAGAATAAGAGAGGAAGAGTGAGGGATCAAGAGGAGGGGAGACATAGGTGAGGGGAGAGAGAGAAGAGTAAATCTAGTTCATAGAGATATGGGTAAGAGGGGATAGAGACAAAGGTGGACAAAGAGGGAGATAACTAGAGAGAGAGATTTAGAGAGGTGAGATACCTAAGTGGCGAGAGAGCTCGATGTGGGATGGATAGAGGGGGATATCTCAATAGGTGGATAATGAGACATGTATGAATATCTATATAGATGGAGAGGGGGGAGGGAGAGGAGATAATTGAGAGAGGGGTTGAGAGATAAAACATTAGAGATAAAATAACAAAGAGAAAGAGATGGCTAAGGAGGGAGGGAGGGAGAGGTAGATAGTGAGTTATTGAGAGACCTAGAGAGGATAAAGGTAGATGGGTGAGGGAGAGAGTTCACAAAGTGAGAAAGAGGGGAAATAGGTAGGGAGAGAAGTGGAGAGGGAGGGAAAGAAATAGGGGTAAGAGATATAGAGGTGACATACGTAGAGCCTAGGGAGGGATGGGTGAGAGACATAGGAGGTAGAGATAGAGCTGAGATAGATAGAGAAGGAGAGAGATAGCTAATGAGACAGGGAGGGATAGGTACTGAGGTAAAGAGGGAGGGAGGTACCTATGGGGAGAGATAGGGTGGGAGGAATAGGTAGTGATCGAGAGAAACAATGTGAGAGGGAGGCAAGGGTAGAGATGTGGGTAAGGAGGGAACATGAGGTAGAGAGTCTGAGTGAGAGAGGTTGAGTTTGAATTGAGTTCCAATCATTCAATTAAAATAGGAAAGAAAGTGAGAATCAAAGACATTGTTTCAAGGTTGAAAATTTGGCACACACCAAATGAAAAAAAATAAGTTTTTCCATTTGGCTACCAAATCTGGCACTAACCAAATGTGAAAAGTTCATTTTTTGAATTTGGCACACACCAAATAGGGCAAGGGCCATATTTGGTGTATGCCAAATTGTTTCCTTTGGGAAACACTAAACCTATGGGTTAGATTAACCTTGGGCACCCAACCCAAAGGTTTGGATGACCATTTTAGGCCAGAGATGTGTTTTTATCAAAGATTGAAATTTTTGACATATTTTTAGTCATGCTATCCATCAAGTTTGTATGTGTTTCAATGCAACTAAAAAAACACCATAATATCATTAAGATCTCTCTTAGCTATCCAACCATGTAATTTTTTTCACATTTTGATTTTGGTAAGGCTTTACTGTGTCTATTTTTTTGTCAAAAAGTAACATTTTCTATTTTGGTTATAGTGTTTTACACATTTATCAAAATTTGTAACAAGTTACATTTCTAGAAACTAGACTCCATTCTACACACTTGAAAAAAAAATGTTTTAATTTTTTATTAGTTTTCAATGATTTTAGGGGGGAGCACACTCAAATTTCTATTTTTCAAAATGTGTCCACTTTGAAAATTAGTAAAAAATCACATACTCATTAAAAAATAGCCAAAAAATCCTATTAAACAAGGTGTTAGTAATTTCTCATCAAAGCGATTTTAAAAATTCTATAAAAAAATCAAACATTTTAGGGGGGCCACAATAGACGATATGTTATGTTTTTTGCATAAAAATAGGACCAACTTTTTGTGGCACCCCTTTTTGAAACCCTTAATCTCCACCATTTTCAAAACAAATTAGTAGTTTAAAAAGAAGACTCAGAGCACTTTGACTCTTGTTCTTGTTACATCTTCAAATTTGGAGTGTAACTATGTTCAATTTGTCGTCGAAGTTCAAACTATGATGATTTCAGGAAAAAAAAGAAAGTGGCATCTTAAGACCCCCTCTAGTACCACATCTTGGTGCACATACCCTAGAATGTGACTGAACAATCTAATGAATTATAGGTAAGATTTTGTGTGTAATAAAAGTCAAACACAATGATTAATATACTATCAATATGTAGGGAGCGATAATAATATGTGGCACCTTTGCACCTAGTACTAAAAGCCTCAAGTATTGGTATGAAATATTGGGCCTTCGCCGATGATCAAATGAGACAATGAGAAGTCTTAAATATAGAAATAATATTTTTTGAGGAAGAAGGATGTTAATGTGTTGTAGAGGGAACCTTGTAACAATATTCTATTTGTGGTTGTCTTGTGCTCTATTATGAGTGATGTCTAATTTTATTAGGTTGTTATGAACAAATGTATGAGTATAGATTGGATTTTAACAAAATTCTTTACAAGACACTATTATAGTCTATATTATATTGTTTAAGTTAATGATGTGTTAATGATCACTTAAGTATATAGGTGGTTGTTAATTGGGACCAACTTGTGTAAAGATAACTCAAGAACCTTGTTCTTAGTAATGTATCATCTTGGCATGTTGATCTAATTTATCTGAGTAAAATCACACACCATTGTGACCTATTTCATCTACATGATTGTCCTTGGTTATGATGGTCCTTGGCTTCTTTAGAAGAACTATATGTCAAGGTTGAGAATCCTAAATAAGAATGCTTCCTTATAGTCTCATAGTTTTAAGGACTATATCAATCATCCAATAACATTATTATCAATAATTATAGGATATTGATATGCATTGATATTTATTTTGTTGAGTAACCCTCCACCTTATTGGCCTTAACGTAAGATGGTACAATAATTATCATATGTGTTGGTGTTAATAAAATATAACATTTCATCCCTAGTGGTAAAAATATAAATAGTGGCATACTCCTATGTAGGGGTATAGGTGATGGGTAAACTTGTCAAGTTGAGAAATTATTGAACATAAGAATATTAGGTTGCATCATTGTATGTAAAGGTGGTGCAAGAAAAGGGTTCATAATAAGGTACCACATTAATAGTTGGGATATTGTAATGTGTCAAAATCATTTGATAATGGTTGCAACGTGTGTGCACAATATGAGAATTTATTCAAATGGGTGATCAACCCAACCTCTATATCAAGGAGGTGAACCTATAAAAGGTTAGAAGGGTTATAGTATGGGTTATTATATGGATAGAAGGGTTATAGTATGGGTTATTATATGGTGAACTTACTTATGGTTTCTAGCTATTGTTAAACTATTATTATTTGAAGGGAAACATTAACAAAATGTTGGTTATGATAAGCTGACTATAGGAGTCCTCCAGAGACTTGGGGAGGAGAACTACATGTGACTTTGACCTGTTTAGAAGTGGGAACGTGGGTGGTCCTTGGGTGAAGGTTGCCCCTGGGCGAGATAACTCCTAATGTTGAATAGGCATTAAAAGATTATGAAAGAGTTAAGAAAACCTTATAACTCATATTTAATATATATCGTGTTTTGAATGACAATTTGATAAAGTGAAAGGGTAGACCACCTTATAATTGATTTGTTTATCTATTGAGTATAGGCCATCTTGTGTTGGATCCCAGTGAAATTTAATCATATATACTCCTAAACTTGTCTTGATTACTATCTTGATTACGATCTACTTTGCTCCTTTCCAGTTATAGTGCTAAGCCAAGTATAGGCGCTAACTTTTACAGCAACAGATGGAGTTAGGACCCTATGAGGGCATAGGTAGAGCATTGTATCCCTCTAACACGTATATTAGTCATCTCTGTCCAAGGTGATCACTGAAGGTTAAATCCTATGACCTGCTTAAGATAAGCTTATCTACTCGAGATTGACAATAATCAAGAAGTGCACTATGTTGGTAGTCTATCAACCATACCACCTAGTTAGTGGATAGATATTGCCAGTTGCATCCAAACGAGGGATACTCTGCCTTGATCTAGGATACTGGAAAAATTCCGCCATGAGCATGTGAGCCTAGGGGCTAATTTCATGTTGGTGATGGATGTCCTTATTGCTTAGTCGTCTGATGGACTACAGGAGAATTTATAATGAAGAAATAGGTAAGTGGTAATTAAACTAACCTTATAGTATATTTTTGGGCATATCATGATGTGGAATTGGTATAATTGGCCTTGTTTGGATGAGGACAAACATCTAGTGTGGTATGGGATACATCGAAGACTGGGAAAAGGAATGTGACCCAATGTGTAGTGTGCAATGCATTGAAGTTAATTTTACTTGGGATGCATTAGGGGCAAGTAATAGTTAGCCATTATGGATGTACATTTGGAGCTAGTCACTATACTTGTGATATGTATGAGCTATTCGTCATGTGTTTAAGAGATGTGTGCTTGAGGCACTCTATGGAATTGGGAATATTGGAAGAATATGACCCTTATGTGATTGTGTATACTTGTACACTGCCTAATGGCTAATGGTTATCTACTATTGAAATGAACTAACTTAATTCATTGGATGAAATTAATAATTAGGGCTAAGAGAGATCAAGGATCTCATACAAGAAGAGAGAGAGATCTTCCTCTAACACTCTGGGTGTACTACAAAGCCTTTGAATTTCCTCAAGGGGTAGGGTCATTGGGAATGAACTCTTGAGGCATACGTCTAGGTCTAGGGAAGACCTTGACCTCAAGAGCTTACCACCTTTGATAGTAAGCATAAGTGGTGGAAGGGAGTTGCCAACACTATGGCGATTGAAGAAATTATGAAGTCAGCAGTTCTATGCTAGAACAAGAAGTGAGGTGTAGACTTTTTAAAGGATAGATTTCTTGGCATTGTAATAGTCTAAAGAGAAATCGTCTTTACTATTTAGATGACAATATTGAGTGTGCTCAACACCTATATTACCTTATTCACTAAAGAATTTAGATTGGCAAGAGTATAAACAATTTTAATTTCATTTTTTGTTCAATTTTAAAGTTAATGTTAAACTTTACCACTGTTATTGTTTTCTAAGTACCCCATCTCCTATTTTTGAAAATTAGTCGTACCAATACAGATACCAGTCTTCGAAAGCAGTCCACTTCAATTTTACTGTTCTTCCCCGGGCTAATCAATCCTCCAAAACTCTAAAATTTGGCTAAGAATTTTACAAGGCAAGTTCTCACATTAAGTATTCGTATAAGGCAAGCTCTCACATAAAGTAAATCATATTCAGCAATCAAACATGTTTTTTTCCTTAAATTATGCAAAAGCTCTACAAACTGTTTCGTAGCGGTTGTTTCTGAATTCATGACCACCATGTTAATTGCAGTCTCAACAACAATTCCCTCATAGTTGTCTTGCTTGCTAATATTACAGACCAGCCAATCTACTTAACCTCTTCCATCTTTCTTCTAGCATGGCCTCTATACCTCTTGAAGAACCCAGATGCACAAAGAGTAAAATATTGTTTACAAAGACTATCAATCTTATACCACCCAAACCAACTATATTCCTGTACAATCAGAAACTTCATAAAACTAACACCTAACAATAACTTTTGGATGATAAAGACCACAAAAGCCACCAATAAAATGCTTTTGTCATTTTACAATCAAAGTGAAACAAAGAATTTATTTTATTTTATTTTCCGTAGTGGTCAATTTTGTATGTAATTTTATAATTTATAATTGCAAGTGAATCATTTCCAAGAACAGCACACCCCTCAAAATGAAGACCATCTTTGAACTATATCATACACAATGATAGAAAATTAGAAATTACCAATAACTTTTATAAACGGTAAAATAGTAATTAGGACAAGTAGCCTTTTTCATGGTCCGATTCTAAGAAAAATCAGGACAGAAAATGCATACAAAATAACTCTGGTTGTTGATTGTTGATGTGAGGTGTCACATATGGCAGATGCTAGCAACGTAATAAGACATTGTTCCTCAACAGTCATCCTTCAAAATGGACATGCAATGTCCAATGAACCAGAAAAATGAGAAAGCTCCCTATATAGTTCACACCAATTACTAAGCATAAAACATAAACACTACTGTAGTGCTACCCTTTGCGATCTTCTGCTGTTGATACTACTTAGGAAATATATCCATCTAGTTAATCACCATCTCAGTTTGGTAGGAAAGTACTGCAAAGGTATTGGTAACAAAAAAGTTATTAGCTTCGAATGCAATCATATGTTCACAGAAATGAAGTCCTCATCAATGCTGAAAGAAAAAAGTATCTTGCATCCATATGTTTAGAGACACAAAGTTCTTTCAAATGCTAAAAAACAGTACCTTGTCAATGAGTGATTGATAGTATGGTTTCACAGCTTCCACATCAACCCTCACTTTGCTCTTGCTGTATAAATCATATTTGCTGTTTACACAAAAACAATAAATAAAAATTCCAACCATACTATAATATCCATAACTATATCCCTGAGAACTCAGTTTAGATTAAAAATGGAAAATAAAAACCTTTGGCCTTCATTTTTCTTACTTGAATGTTTTAAGCCATTCCAACATTTCGTAATCCTCATCCTTCATCAAGTGTTTGTATGCACCGGCTCGGTGCAGAGCTGAAACATTCAAAATTGTTTATACAAAACATGTTTGAAATATATCTACGAGTAGCTTATGAATGACTTAAAGAACTATTTACCATAGAAAGAGTGAAATCTGATTATAAAGAGTGCAGCAGGAGGCAATGTGGTATTGTTCATTTTTGCAACCTGTTTCCACAATTAATCAAAATTTGGCAGTTATCAGATAACGGAAAACCACTTTAAAAACAGTAAAAGATGATTCCATCTAGATAGGCACTTAGATGCAGGGGGAGTTCGAGGTCATAAAAAATGTGTTCTTTTACACCACCACTCAGCTTCTCTTCAAAAAGAAAGATAGCGAATGACAATGGACTGCTGAAGCATCAAATGCATAAAAATGAAAATCTAGGCGCAATTTGAATGCAATGAGGAAATGATCACAATACCATGTGCATATATTCATCGTGGCCCCATGAAATAATCACATTTTCAAGTCCACAATTTTCAGAATACACTCCATACTTTGTGTTGTAGTCAGGGTTGTAATAATCAGGGTTGCTCTTAAAATGCTGATCACGAAACAAGAATATTTCAACTTACAGACTATAATATGAATACAGGAAAATTAAATCTTTAGAAAGAAATGAAAAATGAAATATAATAGAAGTTACCTCATAGTGAACAATGGATTTATCAAATGCACACCCAAGGGGATAAGTGTCACCTAAAATTTCAAATAAGCATTTTTAGTACTGCATAGACACAGTTATCAAGGAATGCAGTCCTATTCCTCGAAGCTTTTGACCAGCTACAAGAATAAGTCTGTATGCTATCAAGTTAAACCGCCCTACGCTTATTATATGCTTAATTCAATCTAGATCAAGCTTTCTAAGGAATATTTTAGGTGGGTTCCATTCATCTCAATGATGTGGAATGTTGGTTGAGCTCACCTACAACAGCCCATTGAGGCTCAGCTCCAAAACTAGGATGAAGTAGTACTTTGCCCAGATCTGCAGGCACCTTGGGCATCACACATTTGGACTACCAACACCACGTAATATAATCCCAAAAATTAAATAGAGCAAGTAGAATTGTATATCTAAAATTTGATTTATTAAGATGACTCAATTTTCTTAGCAAAGGACCACAATTTCCTGGCTGCAGAACATGTTGGGTTATTCAGCCATATATCAGGAAATAAGGTCAGATCCAGGCAAGCTCTAATTCATACCATGGATTAATCCAGTCAAATGAAGCCAATCCTCATTGGGATAGTCTCTACGGATAGCTTCAGCTGTTTGGAGAAGATGTTCAATTTGGGGCTCATCAAGGTCAGGATCAGACTCATCTACAAACTCATTCAAGAGTTCACAGCATTCCCAGATGCTCATCACAGCTCTGTCAAGCTTACCATATTCCTCACGCTTCCTTAAAACCTGCAACCACAAGAACCAAATAAGATGACCAAACATGATAAAACACACGCAAGCTGACTACCAAATGTGACCATCATAACCAGTTGATCTGCGCTTCCCGCACAATCCAACCTGCCATTAAACCCAACATAAAGGAAAAATCTGAGAACCCTTTCATTTCAAATAAGTAAACAGACTACGCATTACTGAGAGCATTTCGAATGATAACAAAACCAAAGACAAAAAAGAACATTGGTATCATGAGAACAAAGTCAACCATAAACTAGTATATCCAACTTACCTCATAAGATTGCTGGAACCAAAAAGAAAATTATGATCATTAAATTTTATTTTATTTTTTTAAAAATCACATGTACGGCATTGTCAAATTGGTATTTGGAGTGACCCAAAGATTCCATGGTCACAGAGTGATTACGAGGTATGTAACTCAAATGAAGATATTAGAATCAATAATGTATACTCAGATTTTAGTACATGAAATCTCGGTTCAAGAAATTAGCAATAGATTAGCTCAACAAATTTACGACAAAGCCAACAGTTGGAGAAGAAATCTTCTATCTAAACAAAGTTTGAGATTCAGACTATGGTGAAAACAAGGCAAGTTATTTTCTGACTCGACCATACTTATAATATAATAAAAAAAAATTAATGCTTTTTGTGTTTTTGGAAAATTTCAATTTGTTTTTTCTGTTTTTTCAAACTTGGTCCACGTTTCAATCATCAACAGTTGGAGAAATAATCTTCTATTTTAACAAAGACTTTTATAGGTCCTACAAATCTATTTGGTTTGAAAAATAGAGTTGAGATTCAGACTATGGTGAAAACTCAGCAAGTTGTTTTGTGACTCGAATATAATCATAATTTGATCAAAAATGTTTTTAATGTTTTTTATGCTTATTGGAAATTTTCAATTTGTTTTTTCTTGTTTTTTGACAGACGGGGGCACAAGTTTCAATCAGTACCAATGGCCACGGTTTTCCACATCCTGCTTTCATATTCAACAGACTGATTTGACATGTTTGATTTTTAGACCTTGCGAGTAACAATATTTAGATGACTAGAGCCAATTTATTTCTGCTTTGAGATTGATGAAATGGAAATCTAAAGATCGAACAATTTAGCTGTTGTTCTCTGTTTATTGAGATAATATTAAAGAATTTATTTACTCTGATGCAGGAAAATCCAATGGCGTCCTTGAAATGCTGAAAATGCAGGGTCACGTGGTCATGGCTGCAAGACCACCGTTTTAACAAGGAGCATATATATCTTGCAATGTTGCTACTATTATGCTACAATAAATTATGAAGAAAATAAAAACTTTTGACAACTTAAGATAGACAAAATGTACCCATATATTTCACAACTTACGAAGTCATAAGTCTGGTTAATGTGTTGAGTTCTGTAAAACTCTTCTACACTAGCTTGCCTTTCGCTTTCCTTTTCATAGTCTCTGTAATGGACACCCAATTAGCATTCACCAAGAAAAACATTGTGACCTAAAAAGAAAACCAAAATCAAAATCACCTGAAAGCATGGCCAAATGCATTGCTGTCTGGAGCGTCAAAGCCGCCATCCAAGACCAGCTCATTTGGAGTTCTCTCATCACCCTTCCCTTTAGAGCGGAATTGCGCATCTTCCAGAAGGGGCTCTGCATTATTATGTAGTAGATCTTATAAATTAGATAAAGCGCGAGCAACACTTGCGTTTCAAAAGATTTGCAAACAACTTAAAAAACAAATTATAGCAGAAAATTTTCATGTCTAAGGTGTATGGAGATATAAGAGTATAATTGAAATTATTGGAGATATAAGGTGTAAATTGTAAATTCTGTTTTGTTTCATCATGGTTCAGACCCATCAAATTGGTATCTACTTGTTTGAGCATTATTGGTTGCAAATTGGTATCTACTTTTTTGAGCATTATTGGTTGAGCTTTTATCATGGGATATATTTTGTATAAGATGATATTTTATCTTTACACATTAATATTGACAACTTAATAAACCAGACCAGAAGACCAGACCCAACGCCTCAGAACAGAAGAAAAATGTTTAAGTACAATGTCCCTTCTTCTAACATTCCCACAGAGCAAGCAAGTGAAAAACAGAAAAATATTGCATTCAAAATCAAGCAGAAACAAGTTCTAACTTCCCTTATGTCAGAAGCAAAATGTTGTGTCCATTCTTGTGGCCCAAAAATGCCAATGTCACATAAGAATCCTAAATCCCAGACAACAAAGACTATTGTGTCAACCATCTGAGTCTGGAAAAATGCTTAATTCTATCATGTCACAGCCCAAACTCATTGTGAGAGTTAGGGAATCTCACAAGAGAAAATGTGATCTTGGTGATAAGGGTTTTGTTGGGTCTTATGTCCCAAAGTATTCTAAATCGATATGATTTATATCAAGGGAACAAATGAAATGTCTGTTGAGTCTTCCCCTATTGGTCATTCTTGTGAAGTTAAAAAATTAAAGTTATCGAAACAACCAATATGTAATAAGATCAATAATGTCCAAATTTCTTCTCGTTGTGAACGTAAGGTCATCTTTCTAATAATTACTTTGATCTACACTATTGTACATCAAGTGCTCTACCAACTCATTCTACCAAACATTCTTATCTACAAGATCACCTCCAAAGTCTGTAAGGCAAATGTAATTTGGCTAAATAGATCATTCTAGATGGAGATCCAAGGTTTAATTTGTTAAACAAATCTTATAAGAGAGTTCAATATTGATGATGAAAATGTGCCTAGTCATAATAGTGATATTGATGTCCATCATAATTCTTGAAACGATGATGTAGATCTTGTTGAGCCTACATTGACTAGTGCTAATGTTGATAATTCTAAGATGCCACTCGGCATATTTGATAAGCCACCATTTATTGAGAAGATTGCAGAATTGAATTTGTTTCCCGTAAAGACTGATTTTGCTGAGCAGTGTAACTCTTTTTAAGCATATTGGATATGCAGCCTATGATGACGTTGGTTCTTACTTATATATTCCAATTATTTGAGGCTATGGAGCTTAAGATGTTGCTTCTTGTTGATTTAGTAAGGCCATTTGCGTATGCAGTTGAGTTGTAAAAGGTGGGTTCTATACCCTTCCCACTAAGTTAAAAACCTGAAAGGTTGGCTTAGTGGAGACTCGTGATGAAAAGCTGCTCATAGAGTGTTGTATCTATTCATACAAATTTTAAATGCTATGGCTCTCTACTCTTTCTCCATCAAGGTTACCAAGCTGTTGGCATTTTCCTCTCTTGTCTGCCAAGGGAAATCTACGGTGAGACAAAAAAAAAATGTCAGTAATAAATTGTATTTACAGACCAACATAACTCTCCACCTCCTTCCCTCACAAGGAATTCCTCCTTTTAAAGACTTATTACACTCCCCTATTTTAATACTAACTCTCCAAAAATAGCATTCATGTGACAGATGCACCCCACACTTCTGAGCGGTTACAATCACTCTCTAAAATTAGCAATTACAGCTATCCGTGCCTCCTGAATTTTTTTTGAGGAGTTGGTTTCACATCAATACCAGATTCAAGTGGAGAATTCAGAGAGACAAGATGTTAACACCTGGGAAAATAACAAGCTCATTTGAGACCTGTCCTAGTAGCCGGCCTCTTAAGAAAGATTCAGATCAGCAGGCACATCTCACCAAAGTGCTTGGCCAAAGCAGATTGGGTAGACAAAAAGAATGCTTGGTTTAACATATTGATCTTCTGGGATAACACATTTGTAATCTATCTTTCAGTTTAGAACATACGATAGCATACAATAATAATGAAATTGTATCCTGCCTATGCATTTTATTTCTGGCCCTAACACTCTATTGGAAATGTCTTTACCTAGGTTCCATTATGACAAGTCATTTTTGTGGAAACCTCTTTATAAGGCAGATCCAAATATTTATCTGCATGACTTAAGCAAAAGTTTATATATTTTTTGAAGAGATAAGGCAGGGGTTCAAGCTCTATTTTTAAGGAAGAGGCGGTCTTATGGAGATTTTTTTGGGGCTACAGGATTATTTGGAATCTGCTCCTAAAAAATAGAAGCTCCTACTTTTTAGGCTTCTATTTTTAAGCAGGTGAAAATGAGGTGGGGCTAGAAATTGCCCCACGAGCTTAGGAACTGCATTTAGTTTCCTTCAATTTAAAGGCTTAAATTTTTAAGCAGAACTGTGCTACAACTGTGCTACACATTTCATGGGACCATTCGATTTAAAAAAATTCCTAAAAAATCTCTGCTAACAAGTTTGACTTCCCTAAATGCACATTCAGTGATAAGAAGTTTTGCTTAGATAGGATATATAACATTTCTCCTTGTCCAGATAGTTCCTGCATCCTCCTTCCCCGCCCTCACTTAGGGGTTAACTGAATATGGGATACGCTACACCCGCTCTATTTTTTTAGGAATATGGCTTATTAGATTGTGCTGCAATGATGAGGTAGTGCCAAGTTCAAACTCTCCCCACAGACAGCATACATTAAGGCTAATGATGTTAAATTGCCCTACCAAAACACAAGAACATCATCTAGATGCAATGGAATGTAAGTATAAAAATGGCCTTTAAAAATATCCCAATGTCACAGACGATCTAAAAGATAGTCCAGAAGAAAACCAATTCTGATAGTCTAGAAGAAAACCGATTATGAAGAATGGCCCTGTGTGACACTAATCTCCTTATATAAATGATACCATGCAAAAACACTGGATACATTTAAGAAAGAAAAGATAAAACTGCATGTGTACAGCAGATGTGACCTGAAACAGTAATCGTCATGATGTAGTTACTGCAAATTGAATCTGGAAATCTCTACACCTCTAATCAGGCCCTTCTGCGAGTCACAGAGAAAAAAATTTAAACATCAACCAGCAAATGAGTAAAGAAAAAATTGTCTATCATCAATGCGAGTGAGAAAATTCATTTGCACAAGCAAATTAGACATACCCAGTCAAAACGAAATCCCTGTGACACACCCTCATGAAAGTTTATTCGGTGACCTGAAATGAGGGCTTCAATCTTGGGGTTTTATAAGAGAATAACAACAGAAAGATCTGATTGTGAAACAGCTGGAGTAAGTGAAACCAGCAAATCCGACTCGAAGCATATCGTACAACTGCTTCAGGCACGTCAGCTCCGTGCTCAGGCTATCTTATGTTGCCACCTGTACCTGTGCTTCCGTTTATTACGGGATGTAAACCATAATTAGTTCCTACATATCTTCCCTAATTAATTAATATTTGCTTAAGCGTTACACTTACGGCTAATTATTAGCAGATTAAGTAATTCCAACTAAGATGAAAAGGATTCTAATAAATGGTTGCAGCAACTAAACAATTTTAATTTCATACATTTTCTTAAAATTTGATCGATCATGATTAATTTTGATTCCTTTTAAGATGATAAGAATGTGCACATTGCCAGCGCAGTGATCTGCCTAATTTGGAGAAATCCATTGATTTTTGTAGGTATGAATCTCCGCCTATTTTGCTCTGCTTCACAGATGCCCGTTTGTGTCAAACTCAAAACAACTTTTTGCTGACGATTTTCAAGTACATGAAATCAGCTTTCTCTTATTTTATTTTGAATCTGTCTGTTTGTTAGCTGGTTAGGCAGCATCTGATGCGAATTGGAAAAGAAAATTTCAGATTCTACGTATTACAGTGAAAGATCTGAAAGATATGATACGTAATATGCAATGAAACAAAAACCTCAAAATCATCAGTTTGAAAAAAGAGAAAAAAGGAAGTACATTGAAACGTGAAGTTAGTTAGAATAGAATGGAATGGAATTCTCTTAGGGTAAGGTTCTATGGGATAGAGCAGGTTGTTTTATGAATCGAAAAAACTGTGTGTTATAGGATTATTTCTAATGGTTTTCTGAAAAATTGTATTCTTTATTTTTTAGGACTGTATATTTCAGAGGGTGCAATTGGGGTGGGGCTCGAAATTGTTTTATCAGTTTTTAAAAAAAAAATTCTCACTTGTCAATTAGCTACTATTTTAAATTTCTGCGATACGCCACGAACTTTAAAATATTCCTAAAAAATCTCAGCAGCACTTACTGATTTTTGTAAGAAGTCCCCCTCCATGGGACCTCACTCTTATATGTAATGGGAGGATGTATTTATTTGGACAACAAAGACATTAAAATGTATGAAGATGTAGAGTTTGGCTTTACATCAGCCAATCACTTTGCTTCGAAGTTCCTAAAGCCTTTTCAACAAATTCATTTGCATATCAATAATCATCACATATTCTATGTGCTTTGATAGATATTCATAACCTTTTCCAAAGCTTTCAATTGGCGCAAACAAAGATCACATTTTCTTGAAAGTTCAAAAAGTCTTCTCAACAAACCACTTGTGCACAACCTAACAAAAACTCCCTCATGGATGTCCACATGTTGTTCCAAAGTCTCCCATTTTGGCATGGATAGGAAGGATGCTTGGTAATGGTTGTGAAGCTTGGCTTTATGTTGCATTCATGTTTGGAAGGGCATTTGTAATACCGGTTTCAAACTTCTCATAAGTAGTTATGAGAGGCAACTTCCTTTTAAAATATTCAAAAATCAAAAGGTGCGAAGTTCGCAAGTTAGAATTTAAGAGCTGTCAAGCATTAAAGAGGTTAGGAAGTTGAAGTTGGGAGCAATTAAGCATTAAGGAGCTTAGGAAGTTAGAATTTGGGAGCACTCAAGCACTGAAGAGGTTAGGAAGTTATAATTTGGGAGCACTCAAGCACTAAAGACGTTAGGAAGTTATAAGTTGGGAGCATTCAAGAATTAAAGGAGAAAGCATGTAGCTAAGGCCCAAATTCTAACTTGGTATGGCTTTCAAACCCACTAAATGTTCAAAAAAACATTCATCTGACAAAAAGCTATTCTTTTGAAAGTATTTTGATTATTTTTGCAATCCCGTTAACAAACTTCCTAATGAGTCTCTAAAAGCCACAAGAGAGAAAATATGCATAGCTTTTGAGTAGTACGTCGCATAGAATTTGTTCACAATATTTTTCATTATCATTTGTACATAAGCTTGTATGTTCACCTTGTTCAATGATTTTGTTGCAATGTTTTGAAATAGATCTTCCTAATTTTCCTATATCGATTTCATAAAACCCATTTGAATTTACATATTGATCTTATAGTATTGGGCTTGTTACAAACATTCCTGATTCATTATTTGGAACATCTGTAATTTCAATTACTTCCCAATGATTTGTCACTCAAAGGAAGAACAATCAAATTAATATATATGTAAAGGTTTATAAAAAATAATGAAGATGTGGAAAGCATATGTAAATCATCATGCATGTATGTTACAAGTTATATATAACTATAAAAACTTAATAGAAATCTATATATTACCCCTAGCATGGTTGTTAAGATGTGCATAAAGAAAAGGTTTGAGAAAACAATCAAAAAATTTGATTAATAGAAATATATATATAATAGCATTCATTAACGGTTTTTTGAGGGTTAATCATGTTTCCACTTCAAGAGCAGAGGTCCGATGGGAAAGATCGAAACTCAAAAATTTTGATTAATAGAAATATATATAATAACATTCATTAACGGGTTTTTGAGGGTTAATCATGTTTTCACTTCAAGAGCAGAGGTTTGATGGGAAAGACCGAACAGGGGATGGGCCAAAATAAATTTTGATGGAGTCTCGAAAGGGAATATGGGGCCTTTTGGAGTTGAGTGTGTTGCTTGAAATGAGGATGGTAATATTCTTACAATAGAAGCTCAAAGAATTGATGATGGTATCAATAACGATGCGAAAGTGAAAGCGACATTAATGGTTGTTAAACTAGCAAAGAAGATAGAACTTGAGCAACTTCATTTAGAGGCTGATTCTAAGATTGTTGTCAATGTTATAGCAAATGGTAAAACACACATGTGGAAGATTGATAAAATTGTCCACATCATTCAGAAACAAATTGGCATTTTCGAAATTTTCAAAGTTGCTCATAATTTCCGAAAGCACCTATTCTGGCTCCAAAATCGTACGTGTTATTGACACCCTCAAAAGATCACAATCATCATTTTTGCGATCAACGATTTGCAATGCATCTGTAACTATGTGTTATGCGACTTTTCATAATACGTTAGTGCATTTTTAGAACCAGAATAGCCGCCACCATAATTTCCACGAGAGAAACCATATTGCGGATACACTTTCTAAGTTGGCAGCCTCATTTCAGAATGTTTTGGGAGGTAGGTTGTTTGAAGACATGCAAAAATTAAATATGGAGGAGTAGATTGAGGTATGCAGAGGTGGCGTAGGGAGGACAGAACATTTATTTCACTCATTATCCAAGGAAGGTAGTTCGTGTGGAGTTTTATTTGAGTGTGAAAGAGCATTTGTTTCTTCATTATGAATCTTTCATCTACAAATTGTGGTGAAGAAAAGAGAGGCAAATTTCAGTCTGCTCTCAGCAGATTTCATTTATGTAAATCTATATCGATGAGCAATGCTCGAAATTTTCCTTTTATTTTGTGTGGTTTGGGGACAGTTCTGTGGGATGGTTTTTTGGATTCGTGGATGGATTTTACCAAATTATAATGTATTCGACAAATATTTTATTATCAATATTATCAATAGAAATATATATATATATATAAAATAAATTTTATGGAAATAAAAAATATAATTTAATTTATTTATTGGATCAAATCACAAAAATAAATTGACAAATATCAAATGTGGACAAGGCTATGGTATGTTGTAAGTAATTGTTAGTGGTGAGATTTATTGGGAATTAGTAATTTGGTTGTGACACGTAAAAATACAAATTGATTTAGAATATTTTGAAAAGATAAGATATAAATGTTCGTAACTTTTGAAATATTTTAACATGAATTTTTAGAAAATTTTATATTTTTTCTTTTATGAATATAGAAATATAAACTTTTCTAAAAAATCATGTTAAAATATCAACATCAACTTGCCTTTCTACAACATGAACTTCATCACTGCCATATTGTTCCTCATCTTCCTCTTATTGTGCTTCCACTTCGACTGATTGATTAGCATCCTCACCTTGTTGTTCCTCCTCCTCCTCCTTCTCTTATCGATCCTCCTCTTCCTATTGAGCCTTACTGGTTGCCACCTATTTACCCTTCCTTTTACTTTTGTCTTGGTACTTCGGTTGTCCCTTTCCTTTCATGAAAGATTCATATGTGCCTAGTGGAGGGGAGATCCTTTCCCAACTTGTGGTGTCAAAGTTCTAGTGAAACACTTTCATACATCTAACTGTTGCATCCCTTCTAAGCTGGTATTGATGCTCTTTGATGTACACGTTCTAGAAATCATATATTCCTCTTGGAATTTTTTGTCCACTTGTCTCAAGTCTTGAGGCCAATAATATGCTTCCTTTATGTCTTCTTTGAACAGGGGAGAGGAGCCCTTTTCTATCACCTTCATAAATTTATATGCTAGTAATTTAAGTGTTCGAGTGACCTGTTCAATAATTAATAAGGGTGTGAGTTTAAGAGCAGACCCAGTAAGAATCCTATCCTTGCCTTGGTAAAGATGTTCATGTTACATTTTTTTTATAAGACCCATAAAATTTCAACAGACAGACAAAACCAAAACATATTATGCCTTTTTTAAGCCCATTAACATGACCAACTACAATTTTAGACCAAGAATTCATATCACATATATGTTCTAGCCATCAATCTAACCCATAAACAAAGACCAGACAAAGATTGCATACCGACAATTGAAGAACAGATACGTATAATATTCAAGACACATGGCAAACCTATCATCAAATGGTATGTTTGAATCATCACTTGCCATCTAAAACATTTATTTTTAGGATCAAACAAACCCAACCAACAATTAGAAAGAGAATTGGACCACAATTATAGTTCCCAATTTAGATTCCAAACCTTATTAATATGCTCAAGAATACAATCATAATTAACTAAAATCTTATAGCATTAAGCCTTAGAAAAAGAGAATCATCTTCTCATTTGAGACGCCAAGTTTTTTCCATTTCCTTGTGGAGCATCATTGTAACAAAGCTAGAAGTTTACCCATGTGCATTATGTTCCACCACGGGGATCTGCAACCACTTATTATACCTTGATTATAAACAATAGCATCATTGCATCTTACCTTACCTTTGCATGTCTCTCGAGCCCTCCAAATGTTGTGAAAGAATACAGAACCTAATGCTATATTTACAGAAAAGGTTGTCAACAATATGGATGTTATCCCACTTCCTTGCAATTTTAGGGTAGGCTTCTAAAATTTTCTATTTAACTAATATTTTTCAAGGCTCATTGCCCTCCATAGCTTTCACAATCCATTTCATAGCTAGTTCAATACCTTGTGTTTTCAAATCCTTTAGTCCTAATCCCCCATCTTCCTTGTTCATACAACACCACTCCCATCCGACCGCATGCTTCTTTTTACATCCCTTCCCATTTCACCATAGATATCTCCTAATAACCTTTTGCATATTATTAATTTGATAACTAGAAAAAAGCCACACACATGCATAGTGTATAGAATAAGCAGAGAGGACCTTATGAAAAACTTGGATCATACCGGCCATGGATAGGTATGTTCTATTCCAACTATTTATCTTCTTTTCAATTTTACTAAACATCAAATTCCACATGTTGACTAGGGTGCGAGAGAGCGAGAAAAGAATGCCAAGATATCTAACAATTTTGTCAGGTTCACCCCACTGCTAGCCAAATCCTGCTAACCATTATGGAGCTTCATTATTCCAACCTAGAAGGATGGATTTCAAATTAGAGATTTTTGCCCCAAATGCAATGCTAAACAACTCCAACCTTTTCCTAAGGTTTATCATGTTATTTCTATCCAAAATATGGAATAAAGTTGTATCATCCATAAATTGAATGTTAATTAACAAAGAATCATCAGGCAGTTTGATCCCTTGAGGGCTAGATCCTAGTAGATCAGATCTCAAAATATAGTACAAGACCTCTGGGGCAATGACAAATAGGGTAGGGACCAAAGGGCACCCCTACCTAATAGACCTACCCAACAAAAAGGCCTCAGATAAGTCACCATTAATCTCAACATGTGTATTTGCATCCTTAAAAAGAACATCCACCATTCTACAAAACTAAACAAGAAATCCAATTGCTTGAAGGACTGTAACAATAAAGGACCATTCTATTATGCCATAGGCTTTCTCAAAATCTAGTGGTAGGATACCCACATTCTTCCCAACCCTCTTAGCTCAACTCAGACCTTCCCAAATAGTTGATAAGTTCTCAAGAATTTATCTACCTTTGATAAAGCCAGTTTGAGTTGGGTTAATAATGCTAGGCAGGATGTCAGTAAGTCTTGTAGCAAGCAGTTCAGCCAAAATCTTATAGTAAATATTCAACAAAGTAATCAACCTCCAATTTCTAATATTGCTTTTGTCTCCTTCTTTGGGTAAAAGATTAATTTTACCTTTATTAATATCCTTCCCCAAAGTGTCAGTCCTGAATGCATCACTATAAAATTCAAACAACTCATCTATCACCCATGTCATATTAGCCTTGTAAACTTCAATTGGGAGGCCATCAACTCCAAGAGACTTCCCATCATTAAAAGAGAGGATAGCATCCTTAATCTCACTTTTAGCGGTCTTCTTCCCAACATGTTCCATCATACTTGAGGAAAGTCTCTTTGGAATCATTCGTCTACATATTTTTTGGGTGTCTTGACACTCTACTTTTTTATCATCAACAGTAAACAGAGACTTGTAGAAATCATGAAATACGTGATGTCTTTGTTATCATGAAGCCATTTATTATTAGACTAAATAGGACCTATCACTTATCTTCCTTGTTTTATTTTTATCATTTTGAAGAAAAAATTTGACCCTCTATAACCTTCCTTCACCCAGTTAATCCTTGACCCACCCTTGACCTCAATCTAAGCCCTTATGCTCTTTTGGTCTGAAACTTTCTTAATGCACATGATGGGTATCTTTAAGTTTATAATTCAATTCTTCATTATTTCTATTGTTACAAATATTGCCTTCAATATCAAACAATTCCTCTTGAAGTAGGCATTCATCTTCCTTTCTAGTAATGGTTTTTCTTTTTACCACAGTCCTCGAAAGTTTTTGCATATTACCTATTATCCTGTTCCAATATATCACAAGAGCTTCTTTATCATTTAGGGCTTTAGAAAGGGTTCTAAGAATATAAATCCCTTCAATGGTATATTGTTGCTTGAGAAGGTCCGCATTTAGTTTAAATATTCCACCTCATTATCTTCCTTAATATTTTTACCTTTTAACACAATATTTGCTTCAATTGGGTGATGATTTGACATAGACATTGGCTTTACTTGTACAAAGTTCACACTATATTTTTCTTCAAAATAGAATAACTCTTTGATAACTGTAGCGTCGTAAATTGTACGCACTTGCTAGGGTGGTACAATTTCACGCCTAGTTTAGCACCTGCCTTGGCGCATTTTTCATTTTGCATTGCATTTCCCCTTTAGCACTTAATTAATTAAATTAATTAGGTCTAAGGTTCTATTTTATCATCTCCCATATCATAAAGTTGGGCCCTTTTCATTAAAGTGTGCCCTTTTCATTTTATTCCTCCAATACATCATTTAATCAAAAACCCTAATTAGGTCCTATTTTGAACTTGGGGGCTTGATTTCGAGGGTCAAAACATCTCGAAATCACCTTTAACTTCGAGATTCTCTCTAAAATCATCATATCCGACGGTTCTGAAAATTTGGTGAAAATTTGTCGGGACCAGGGCGCCCGGAGTGCACACGGTCCCGGACATTTTTCTCGAAATTTTAGGAGCGCAATCCAATCATAAAATAAAGCTTAACACCAAGAAATTGGCGGGAGATTCAATCTCTAGGTCGGCCAAAAGTTGAAATTAAGACCTAGGGTTTCATATATAAGAGCTCTCTTTCTTCATTTGAAAGGATCCGATTTTTGGTTTTCAAGGGCCTTCTATGCAGTGAAAGAGCAGATCTTTGAAGACTTCAACAACATTCAACATCCATCCATCAAGCATTCATCAATTTCATTCATCCATTTAGGGCTTTGAAGATATTGAAGAGCAATAAGGGATCACCGACTGAAGATTGGCTTGTACCCCTCCCTTGGGGTTGGGTATGATTTCATGTTGTTTTCATGTCTTTGCATAAGCCTCATTATATCATTTGCATTCATGCTTTAGATAACTTTGCATCTTGATTTGGAGCATTTACATTATCATTTACAAGCAATTAGGGTTTACTTTCTAGGTTGCTCTAGTTTTCTTACTTGCATTTTAGGATCTTGCACACACACAAGGTCTGCACACACATTACTTTTACTATACAACTTGGCTATTCATGGAGGTGGAAATCACCAAAGCGGGGGTTTGACTAAGGCAAAACCCTATATAGCCGCCCAACATACCTTTTCAGATATAAGTGCAGATTTTCGAATTCGAAGGACACCGCAAGTTGCAGATTCAACGGAAGCAGACCGAGACAGAACTTCACACCAAATTTCAGCCCAGAAAGCTAGGACAGGGGCATGGGGCGCCCTGGTCCTGCCAGGACAGGGGCGCTAGGTGCCTTGGTCCCTGGGACAGGGGCGCTGGGTGCCCTGGTCCTTCTGTCAGACAGCAAGTTTCAGCATTTCCGACAGCTTTTTAGGTTGCAAAACAATAGTTTCAGGAGCAATTTCAGGAGCAGAATCAGGACAGTGGCGCCTGCACCCCTGTCCCGAACATTTTCACTCAGATTTTAACTCTGGGTACGCATCTACATTCTTATCTTGTCCTTGTGTTTACAGCTTTCCATTGTTAAATCTCAATTCTATAATCTTGTGCTCAAAGTTACTAGTTCATACTTACACTTTAGGGTTAATAGTTGAACTTGCATCATTCTATCTATCATTTGCAACAAAGGAATAGAAATCCTAATAGGTAGCCTGTGGCTCTCTCTTCCACAAAAAGAAGTAGCCAATTGTGTGATACCTCTAGGCTCTTTCCTATTCCACAAGTGTGTGATTGAAAGTGAGATTAGGGCATGTTAGCCTAGTCTCGCTTTTTCCCCCACACATTTTGGTGAACCCGACGTGAATTCCAATCTTCTCTAATTCTGATTTATGTTTTCAAATTTGAGTGTTTATGCTATTTCAAAATCAAATTTGTATTTACAAGTTTTAATTTCTTGCAAGATTCAAAAATCTTGAGGAAAGTTTTGCTAAAAACCTTAATTTTTCAATTCAAAGTTGAACTTGTGGATAGCTTAATTGGGATCAATAATTTCAAATCTGATTTAGGAACTCATTTGAATCATAATTTTCATTTTCTAAATCTACATTCTAAGTGCTTGCATTGGTTAAAATTAAACATTTCCTTCTATTTTGCATGTGTTATCATTTGAAAGAGGAAAATTGTTGTCATGATGCATTCATTTCATAGATGTGATAATGGGTTAGCTTCCCTTGTTTCAATTTTTCCTTCTCCTAAAGAACCTCCCCCCATCTATAACAACATTTTAGTGCCTAAAAGAGTTGCTACCAATCCCTTTGAGACTCTCCCATGCTCTAAGGATGAAGACTTTAAGAGTGATTTGGACAATTCTCCTAAAATGTGCCCTTCCTATTTAGCTATCCTAGAGGAAGAGAATGATATCATAAACACCTTTCTTAATGCCTCTCTAAGTGAAAAGGTATTGATGGACATTGACTTATTTTCTCCTAAATTTGGTCCTTCCAATGGGGGCATGTTAGTGCAACAAGAGGTTATGAACACTTCTTTCAAAGATCTCCTTCCTAAGCATGAATCTTTGGAGAAATATGTTCATGTTCCTCCTAAAAAACACTCCCTTCATCTTTTCTTTAGAATCCTCTTTTCCTAGATATGAGAGAAGATGTGTATTCTCTTTCTTATCCTACCCACTTCTTATGAGGAGCATTTTACATACACTAATGTCTTGCTTGCATGAACTCATGTGAGTATGTAGTACATTTTGCTTATGTCTAAATCTCTCCCTAGAAGATTGTGTAAGTCCTTCTCATTGTCCTTATCATTGGGAGGCAATGATCTTTCCTTATTTTTAACTAAGGATCCACTTTTTCCTATTTCATGGATGGTGTGAACTTTATTACTTGATGTTATTCTTTGTATGCATTTGTTGTTGTTTGTTCAAGGATTCTCTCTCACAAGAGGTGTAAGTCCTTGACTACAACCTCTTTTGCACTTGGTAAAATACATCCATAATGAATTCACTCTCCCAATTGGGTTAAAAAGAGTGTCATCCTTCATTAAGAATCACTTTTCAGCTCGCAAAAGAAGGAAGTATTGCATTCTTATTCTCTTCTTTGTCTTATTCTAGAAGATGTTATATTTGTCTAAGACAATTCCTCTCGGGGATAGGTGTCTTTTGTACAAAGATCTCTTCTCCTCTAAGGATCTCCTTTACACATACTGCAAGATATCCCTTTTCAACTATCTTATCCTTGCTTAAAGAGTGCAAAACTCTCTTGCTTGGATCTATGACATTGTTGCATTTTTGGGGTATCTTCTTTTGTGATGAAGGTAGGTATCCTTGTTCTACTTTGCTTATGACATAAACATTACACTTTTTAAGCAATGGGTCATTCTTGGAACCAGAGCATAGACTCTTAGAGCGAGATGTCACGCTTTTGTACTATACATATACAGGTTGTAGCATACTCGGGCATAGACTCCTATGAGGTGCTTACACACACATGCACGAGGTTGAGTGGAACTAGCAGCATAAGGCTAGACTTTCTCACTCTCCTCCCTTACATGGATCACCTAGACAGACTCTAGGGGCTAGTTTTCCATGTCCTTTTTCCCATGGATCACCTAGACAAGATCTAGGGGCGAGAAGTCCATGTTTTCTCTCTCACTATTCTTCTCATGGATCACCAATGTGTGTATTCATGCTTTTTTCCTTTCTTTTCTTCTCTTTGCATTTTGTTTCCATTTACATCCTTCATCTTGTGTTAGAGAACTCTCAAATCCTCACACTCTTTGTTGTGTTGGAATTGAGATTTAGTCCTCTTTCTTACCAAATGATTCTCCATTAGTTTTTGATCTCATATCAAATCTTCTTGTGAGCATTTGTCATCAATATTCTTTAACAATTCGAAGTGGTAAACATGATACCCTGTTTCAACTCACTAAAATTAGCAAGCCGAAACAGGGGGGAGCATATAGCTACCCTCAAATTTTCATCACCTTCCTTAGTAAGCATTAGGTGATTTTGTGATCTAACGTGTATTTTGTAGGGTGCGGTTCCTAACTGTGTACTGCAAATACCACTGGGGGCTTCGTTCGACAGACTTATGGATATATCCTTTTTCAAATAATGTTTACTTTTCTGTACTTTAGCTTGCATATGCACGTAGTGTTCATATAACCGCTAAAGTGGGGGCTAAATGTAGCATCGTAAATTGTACGCACTTGCTAGGGTGCTACAATTTCACACCTAGTTTAGCACCCGCCTTGGCGCATTTTTCATTTTGCATTGCATTTCCCCTTTAGCACTTAATTAATTAAATTAATTAGGTCTAAGGTTCTATTTTATCATCTCCCATATCATAAAGTTGGGCCCTTTTCATTAAAGTGTGCCCTTTTCATTTTATTCCTCCAATACATCATTTAATTAAAAACCCTAATTAGGTCCTATTTTGAACTTGGGGGCTTGATTTCGGGAGTCAAAACATCTCAAAATCACCTGTAACTTCGAGATTCTCTCTAAAATCATCATATCCGACGGTTCTGAAAATTTGGTGAAAATTTGTCGGGACCAGGGCGCCTGGAGTGCACATGGTCCCAGACATTTTTTCCAAAATTTTAGGAGCGCAATCCAATCATAAAATAAAGCTTAACCCCAAGAAATTGGTGGGAGATTCAATCTCTAGGTCGGCCAAAAGTTGAAATTAAGACCTAGGGTTTCATATATAAGAGCTCTCTTTCTTCATTTGAAAGGATCCGATTTTTGGTTTTCAAGGGCCTTCTATGCAGCGAAAGAGCAGATCTTTGAAGACTTCAACAACATTCAACATCCACCCATCAAGAATTCATCAATTTCATGCATCCATTTAGGGCTTTGAAGATATTGAAGAGCAATAAGGGATCACCGACTGAAGATTGGCTTGTACCCCTCCCTTGGGGTTGGGTATGATTTCATGTTGTTTTCATGTCTTTGCATAAGCCTCATTATATCATTTGTATTCATGCTTTAGATCACTTTGCATCTTGATTTGGAGCATTTACATTATCATTTACAAGCAATTAGGGTTTACTTTCTAGGTTGCTCTAGTTTGCTTACTTGCATTTTAGGATCTTGCACACACACAAGGTCTGCACACACATTAATTTTACTATACAACTTGGCTATTCGTAGAGGTGGAAATCACCAAAGCGGGAGTTTGACTAAGGCAAAACCCTATATAGCCGCCCAACATACCTTTTCAGATATAAGTGCAGATTTCCGAATTCGAAGGACGCCGCAAGTTGCAGATTCGACGGAAGCAGACCGAGACAGAACTTCACACCAAATTCCATCCCAGAAAGCTAGGACAGAGGCGTGGGGCACCCTGGTCCTTCCAAGACAGGGGCGCTGGGCGCCCTGGTCCCTGGGACAGGGGCGCTGGGCACCCTGGTCCTTCTGTTAGACAGCAAGTTTCAGCATTTCCGACAGCTTTTCAGGTTGCAAAACAGCAGTTTCAGGAGCAGTTTCAGGAGCAGAATTAGGACAGTGGCGCCTGCACCCCTGTCCCGAATATTTTCACTCAGATTTTAACTCCGGGTATGCATCTGCATTCTTATCTTGTCCTTGTGTTTACAGCTTTCCATTGTTAAATCTCAATTCTACAATCTTGTGCTCAAAGTTACTAGTTCATACTTACACTTTAGGGTTAATAGTTGAACTTGCATCATTCTATCTATCATTTGCAACAAAGGAATATAAATCCTAATAGGTAGCCCGTGGCTCTCTCTTCCACAAAAAGAAGTAGCCAATTGTGTGATACCTCTAGGCTCTTTCGTATTCCACAAGTGTGTGATTGAAAGTGAGATTAGGGCATGTTAGCCTAGTCTCGCTTTTTCCCCCACACAATAACATACATCCTATCCAATCTACAATAGAATTTTTCCCCTTTCCCTTGGTTATTACACCACAAATTATGTCTTTTCCTCCCTTCAAGAGGATCACATAACTTTAGAATCTCATTGAGTCTTGACCAAAACAATTTCTCATTCCCTTTCCAACCCTATTTATTACCCCCCTTCTTATCCTCCTCATATGAACTGTCATATTGAAATTTCCAATAACAATCCATGGGATACTAAGAAGATTAGAAGCCATCCATTGCCACATTTCTATTCTCTCTTTGTAGTCATTGGATGCATAAACTGCACATATACCAAAATGTGTATCATCTTTCTTAACCTCCACCCACAGACATCTGTTGCATGGAGATACACCAAACTTTTTCACATGCTCACTCTATTTAGGGTTAATCAAAACTGCAATCCCCCCTCTCTCCTTTTCATGCTTAGTAAGAAAGGCCTTAGCATTTTTCCATATAAACCTAATGTTGCTTTCTAACTGAAATCCCACCGTAGCTTTAACTTCTTGAAGGAGGAGAAAGTGCAAATTTTTTTTTCTAATTACATAGGTTCCTAATAATATACTTTTTGTCTAGATATTCCAATCCCCGAATGTTTTAACTTGAACAATGTATCATCATTTAATGATCAAAGGGGTTGATTTTACCTCTTCTACATATCCTTTCAAAGCATTCTAGTATATCACTTCCTTTTCCTTTTTTACCTTCTAGCTTAGAGTTGTTTGATCTACTTACATTCTTCTTTTTCCTCCTATCTTTTTTCAGAGCCACTTTTTCCCATCCCTCTGACTCCATCATTTTTGCATCAAAGGGGGAAGGGACATATGCACTAGAATCTCCATTCAATTCATATCCCTAACTATTAGACAAACCACTTTTAGAGTAGAGCCTAATGACCAAGTTGTATCTGATAGGTCAGAGGTTTGAACATTACAGGAAGGAGTGAAACATTCCACAATGGCAAGTGAGAGGTTTGGTTCTTGGCCAGTTGGGGATGTTTGCTTTAGCATTAAACCTTTTGGTTATGATTATTTTGCAGCATTATAAGGGTCTTCAAGAGATTTTTGTAATTTGATTCTACTTTTATTCAACTCTCATTTTGTCTAAAACCAATTCTTGAGAATGTCTTGCTCGAGGTAAGGCATAGATGAATCTTGCTTTTTATTAGTATTTTGTACACTATTAGGTACACCTTTAGCATTATCATTATATATTATATCTTATTTATTATCCTGCTTGTCTTCTTGACCCTTAACATTGGATGCTCAAGACTCTAGTTCGCAAGGGGTTATAGTCATGGTAACCTCCATACTTCCATCAGTTTGTTTAACTATAGGAGTATCAACATTGTTTTCACTACCTACCTCTATAGGTTCACCTTGATTACAATCCTTCGTATGAATTGTAGTCTCAACATTAAACTTTTCTTTATTAGCCTTTCCATTTTTTTAATTGTTAACAATTTTAGGAGATTCTCGTTTGTGGTGTCCATCATATTTACTTAAGAAACAAGAGTTTATCCCCCTCCAAAGCTTCTATGTCACACTTAATTGTCTAATCTAAAATAATAAATTTGATCATATCAAGGATTTGGACTCCATTAAAGGAGATCAAGATTCAAAACCCTAGCATTCACATGAGGAAGGGTAATGTGAGATTTTTCCACTTGAAGAGTTTTACCTAATGGCTCCAATAGTTTAGGTAAAAATCTCCAACTCTACATAGGGATGTTTTTTACTTGAATCCATCTAGATCTTGAACAAAATAAGATTTCACTTTGGGAAACATTTGGTGGTCATTAGATGGCTTTGAGAAGGGAAATCCCTACATTCCAATATTTCTTATCAACAATCCTTTACTGCATGTTGTGGTTTTTTACAAAAATAAAAAACAACCCAAATCGAATCATCTTACAAAATGTTATATACACCCTAAGATTCCTACCCCAAACTGTATTTAACCAATTATCAAGAAACCTTCTTGTTGGCAGGGTTTTGAAGGAACACAATTCGGACCACTGAGAGGGGGGTGAATCGGTGATAATTATAAACTTGAACTTATTAAAAATCTAAGATTTCTTAAGATTTATAAGAAACAATAGTAAATACATTCGCACACACAAGGCAAACACATAACACTAGATATACAAGGAAAACCCACGGTGGGGAAAAACCTCAGTGAGAAATGTTGCTAGAGACTACTGCTCTAATCCAACCTCACAAATAAGAGTTCTATTACACATTTATGGGCACCAACTCAAAGGAGCACTAACCCCCTATCTGAGCACCCACTGAGACAATTACAATATTTATGGTCATCAACCCAAATGAGCACCAACCCCCTATCTAAGCACCCACTCAGACAATTAAAATGAAGATAAAAGTTACAACTACAAATAGAATACCTTGTTTCAAATGATGCTTTGTAACTCACAATGTTTTTTGTTCTTGAGATTGATTTACCTCTTCCTTGCTCACAGGTTTTGTCCTCTACACTCTGCTATCTATTCTTCAACTCCCTGCTATCAATCTTTGATCTCTACCTTATTCTCTTTCTATCTCTATTCACAGCTCTCTGATTTCTTCTCTATATAATTTCCTTACTCTGCCCCACTCTGAGTGTATTACCTTCTTAATTCTTCACGCATTCTATTCTACCTTCTCTACTTCGTGTTGTGTATATCTCTACTTTATTTTCTTCTTTGCACTATTTCATACACCACACACACACTTCTCTTACTATCTTTGTTCTCTGCTATCTCTTTCTATCCTCACTCAAATCTCTATATTAGTCATCTATTTCTTTTACCTCTTATCAACCTTCCCACTAGGAGCTCAATTGAATGCACATCATGGCATACAGGTCGATTTGATCCTATATCTATACATTTCAAACAGATAGCGGCCATCATTAAATGCATCCTCTCCATCTTCAAATTATTCTTCTATGTTCATATTACTATTCTTAGTAATCTTAGGTCCAATATCTCATTTGTAGATCTTCTCAAGCCTCAAAAACAATCTTCTCCTTGCTCTGCAACTACAAGCTTTAAATGTATCCACCTCCTCAACTTTAATCACAACAATAAGATTGGATTGGATTGATAACCACAATTTTTAGTGTATCTAAATGGCTCTTCTCTGTCAGCAATTAAGTCTCATCTATCGACAGATGGAATTTGATTCATCTCATATAAACCACGTCTTTAACATCTACTTCTTCGTCATTGAGTCATCTTTGGTCAATGACTACATGGACCTCTTGAAGAAGTAGAGAAAATACAACTTCAAAGATCCCAAGAACACTTATTAGCAAAATACCTGTCACAAGAGAAGATTGGAGACAGAAACACAATAAAGGCTCTAAAAAAAAAAAAGATTATCATTCAGAGAGGGAATGAAAAATAAAGTTACAATATGATCCTTATGACAGGAGAATTAGAAACCCTAAAGATGTGCAACCCTAAAGAGATAAAGAGTATTTAATAATTAGAATAATTATTAAATACCTACAATATTATTAAATGCCTAAGTTTAGCTTAAGCGTAGAGTATAATAGACTAATAATTAAATAAATAATTATTAGCTAATACAAGATAACTCTAACACCCCCCCTTAAGATGAACTTAGGGAGTAGCTAAAAAACTAAATGCATGAAGCAAAAAAAATGCAACTACATGAGAAGGCAAAAAAAAAATTGGGTCCCGACAACAAGGCCTGATGAGGTACCCAATCACAACCAAATCTCTATGAATCAGAGTAATAGAGAAAACCATGTGGGCAAAAAACTCTACTCCAAAAAGAGATGGAAAAAGCAAGTGAAGGACTGAAGAAGCCTCCAAACAAGAATGTTCCAAAAAGATAGGAACAAGAGAAGATCATGAAGAACACCACTGAAGCATGAAATAGCTGCAAACAATGTCGAAGAGTAACTGTTGATCTGAAGTACCTCCACTAAAATAGAACATGACCAGGTAGAGAAGACTGTAATTTGTATGAGTGCCCTCAAATGATACTACTCAAATCAGATGGCAAACAACTGAAATCGAAGATACAAATGGCATGAGAAACCAAAGCCTGAAGAGCTGATCAATCGAACCAAGGAAGCATTAGAACCAACATGACAAACCTCCCCATAATGTTGAAAAGGGAGAGGGACAGGTACACTGAAAAGAACAGTCAACAAGAACTGCATGACGAAGAACCAGGAACATTGAAGGTGCAGAGAAAGTACATAGTGTCAAGGAAGGAACACTCACTTGACACACATCATGAGGCTAATGTCATGGAAAGAACACTCACTGGACAAAGGTAGATGGAAAACAAAAGGCAAACATCAACCCCCCCATGGCACTTTATAATGTAGTTCATGCACAATAAGGCACAGATGTGCAAGAGCCCAAGTAAACAATGCATGGTGGCACTTTATCTCAATGTTTTTGCATAAAAAGGCTACAATGATAAGAAGAGACAGAAGACTGGAAATAGAAAGAATAGCCAAAAAATGAGACATCCTACTCAGAGAAAACTCATATGACTAGAAAGTACATAGAAGAAGCTTTCCAACAATATAAAGTTTTTGAAAAACAGAGTTCGGATGCTCAAGTTATGTCTCCTGGAGTGCAAAAAAGAACCTCTGGCTTGGACAGCAAAAAACGCCATCGAAAAAATAAAAAATAAAAATTTCAAACCTCCAGATCTGTGTAGAGATTGAAAAGAGCTTTCCGGTGCCTATTTGTTTTCGAAAAACCAACTCCGTTTGCCCAAGTTACGACCAAAAGAAAAAAAAAAAAACCCTCTTGTAGGGCATAAAGAAGGTTAAAAAAAATGTTTTTTTTTTGACAAAAATTTTCTGATGCATTTGTAGGTACATCCGTACGGATTTATTTGCCTCATAAAACGTGCCAATGAAAAAGTCATGACCCAGATGCCCTTGTCACTAAAATAGGTCGAATTATATATCAAAATGACTAGAAATGCCCTTCAAAAGTCAACAGTGACGTCTTTTTGGCCCAAACTGCTCTAAAATTTTGTTTTTTTAATGATTTTTCAAATGAATTTCTCAAAATTTGTGCCAAAAAAAGTCCAGAACCCAAATTTTATGTGGAAATGGGGGGTTTATGGGTGTTCTGAGCTCAACGGTGAGCTTCGTTTGAACCCAAAATGATCAAAAACAAAATAGCTACCCCAGATCCAATAAAAAACTCTGAAAAAGCTTGAAACCCTCCTCCAAAAAATCTTCTGAAAAATCAAGAACAAGTAGCAACAGATGTAGGCTCTGGTACCATGAAGAAGTTGAGAAAATACAACTTCAAAGATCCCAAGAACACCTGTTAGCAAAATATATGTCACAAGAGAAGATTGGAGACAGAAACACAATAAAGGCTCTGAAAAAAAAAAAGATTATCATTTAGAGAGGGAATGAAAAATAAAATTACAATAAAATCCTTATGATAGGAGAATTAGAAACCCTAAAGATGTGCAACCCTAAAGAGATAAAGAGTATTTAATAATTAGAATAATTATTAAATATCTACAATATTATTAAATACCTAAGTTTAGCTTAAGCATAGAGTATTGTTTATGGTGAAAAGTGGAAACAACAATATTGAAAGACTAAATGGATTCAAGCACAAAACCCTAGCCTAACAAAAACAAAGATCCACCATAACATATGAAGATTACCTAAGACAATGCAAATCAAATGAAATCACAAAGATTATACCATCACATGTCCAATAGGGTTTGAATCTCCATTCTTCCTATCTCCATTGATCTTGGTTGATATATTTGCTCTCAGATTTTATGTGTGCACAAGAGTTCAACAAAGAACAGAAATGTGGTTACAAGTAGGCTTGATCACATATGAAAGTTCAAAAGCGTAGTTGGGAAGTCAATTGATCAGGGTTGATAATGAAGGAAGCATCTCCTTATATAGAAGACACTATAAGAAATGGAGGGATAAGATTGAAAGGTGTAAAAGATAAATGGTCGGCTATGACTAGAGGGTAGGTAGAGGAAATTATAAAATAATGAGAGGGTAGGTAGTGTAAGAATTAAGAGATGAATGACATGTGTCATAGGCAGAAAAGGCTAATGAATGAATTAAATAAATAAAGATTCATTTAATTAATAGAGGAAGTGGGATCAATTAAATAAATAAAATATTTATTTAATTTAAGAAAAGGATAATTTAAATAAATAAAGGTATTTATTTAAATGAGAAATAAGACTAGAAGAGGATAAATGAATTAATTAAATAAATAAAGATTTATTCAATTAATAGAAGAGCTAGGCTAAAATAATTAAATAAATAAAGATATTTATTTAATTAGACAAGACAATTTTTGGTGTCTACATTTTGCCCCTCTTTGAGACAATGCAACTTGTCGCGTTGTTTCAAAGAAGATAATATGAACTAATACAAAGTTTCCCCAAGATGGGAATGATATGCCCCCTTGAGAGATTGGATGAATATGTATGAATAGATCACAGACAATCTCTCGATAAGAAAGAAAGTCTAGAATGGACTTACCGGATAGGATAGAGTGACAAAGTTACAGGATAATGAAGACTGACTTGGGAAATGAGGGCATAGGGTAGTCTATAAGATAGACCACGAGGGGAAAATATCCTCATTGTCATCCACACATGCAAGAGATCATAGTCCAGAGAGAATAGAGCAGCAATAGTCAGCAACGATGGCTTTGATTCATAGATTTGATCACATTCGCCAATTTCAGAGGCCAGCAGATGCAGGAGAGTCAGTGAGTACCGTAAAACCTCCTTGTACTTTGTCACAATAAATGTTGTCATAAATGCATGCTATGTAGGGTAATAAATGTGCATTACGTATGTCTAGAAAAATGTCAAGCGGGAGGAAAACATTAAGGTGCGTCTGTGTTGGTGCTAGGCACGTTTGGGTAGGCTAGGCACGTTTGTGTTTGTGTCAGGCACGGTTGTGTCATGAATGTGCATTTATGTCTTAAATGTGCGTTTATGTCTTCTAGGCCAAATCAGCAGTTCTGTGATGAACATACATTGTCGATTGGATAAGCTGTTGAGAGGATACACTCAAGCAGGTCCTCTAGGGAAGACTGAGTAGGGCTAGGATTGACAATTCTGTGATAGAACATATGTTGCCAATCAGGAAGCTACTCAAGAGGATACACTCAAGCAGAGGCCCTAGGATAGGATAGATCGAGGCACTTTGTGATGAACAAGGAGCGCCAAAACATAGTACTTTGTGATGAACAGGGAGTACTAAAAAGAGCAGCACTTTGTGATGAACAAGGAGTGCAAAACACGTAGTACTTTGTGATGAACAGGGAGTACCACTAGGATAAACAACAACACTTTGTGATGAACAGGGAGTGCCACTAGGATAGAGTACCATAAGCACTAGGATAATAAGTAGCATTTTGTGATGAACAGGGAATGCCACCATGATTAACACAGTTGATTTGCTTGACTTCAAGAGGACCTACCTATGTTGGAGTCACGAGAGAGATTCCCGTCGACTCAGAGTTTGCAAGAAGAGCTGACAGTTGAGGAGAGAGCAGTGGTTGAGGTCATGCGTCTGTGATATATTATGTGCGTGCCTGAGTTTCGGGCGAACATGGGGTTGCTGACTGTGCTGGCTGAGAGATGACACTCAGAGACTTGCAGTTTTCATTTGGCTATGGGTGAGATGATAGTCACCTTAGAGGATGTATACAGGATACTGAGGATACCGATCGATGGGGAGTTGATACCCTATGATCGAGACAGAGATAGGGATGCCCTGAAATGAGTGTTTTAGGATCTAGGACTGGAGATGAGGGTTGGACATGTGGCTTGGGATACCATGACATGGAGAGGATTAGCACTACTAGTAGTGTTGGTAGGAGTGATCAGTGGGTTCCTCTGTCCGGATAGGGTGACACAAGGATTGGTTGTGGGATGGGGGAGTACATTGGAGACACTAGTGACATAACATACCAGATATGCCTGGGGACCATACGTGCTACCATATTTGTATTATGAGCTTCATCAGTTTGTATACCATGTATCCGTAGGATTGGGCTGCGAAGTGACACTATTACAAGTATGGGCCTATGAGCATCTATCAGTGACCCGACCGATACATTTCAGAGGCAGGGGCCATGGGCGCATTTTTGTGCATCTGTATGATATGATTACATTGCAGCTGCGGATCAGGAGACTGGAGCACTGAGGAGTGGGAGGATGACATAGTGGAGCTACCCTATACATTCAGGAGTAGGTATCTGATTGGGCGGACACCCTATGTACTAGAGAGGTAGTTGATGGACAGAGTGGGTAGGAAGTTCGGCAGAATTCAGCGGATACCACGGGGTTTCAGGACGTATGCTCGAATAGTGAGGGACCAGGCACACTTCGGGCCATTGTTATCATATGATCAGGCAGTGATGCAGCTAGTAGAGATGACTCCCTTACCTTGGGATATGTGGCCAGAGATAGAGGACGCAGGGATGGATGCAGAGTATACTGCATATTGGGCTCAGCATCCATTTCCTCCACTGACAGATCTAGGTGAGCAGATAGTTGGAGATAGCAGGGAGGATGAGGATGATGATGGAGATGGTGGGGGTAGAGGTCGGTGGAGGAGGCGAGGGGGTGATAAGGGAGAGAAGAGTGGCACCGTAGAGAGAGGGTGGAGAGGAGAGATAGGCTTGGGTGGTGAGAGGCCGAGGTGGTTTACCATTATAGGTGCCAGCAGCATAGGGTCCCAAGCAAGTACGGGGACAGGGACAAGGACAGGGGCAGGGGTAGCCACATGAGCAACCATACGTACAACCATAGGTACAGGGGCAGCCATAGGTAGATCCATAGGCACAAGGGGGAGGAGGAGGATGAGCTATTGGAGTTGAGGGAGATCTACCAGGGACAGGCAGATGAGATCCAAGATCTTGACCAAGAGACAGCTAGACTCAAGAGATAGCTGCGGGATACGGAGCGGGAGAGGGATCAGGTTATCCAGCGTTATGCAGAGGTTGAGATGACGTTGAGGGCAGGGAGGCAGCAGAGGACACAGGGGCCAGATACACCTATGTTCTGCGGGCAGGGGAGGAGATAGCCTACTGGAGAGACCTATACTATAGAGTGGTACCACCAAAGCAGTGGGCTAGCAGATTTTGGAGATTGTCATGGACTACGACAACCACTGGAGGGAGAGACAAGAAACAGGTGTCTAGCGGTGGGGTTATGGGTCTTCCACCACCAACAGATAGAGGGGATAGGAGAGATGATCCTGGGGAGGGTCCTTCCAGGGCTTAGACTCCGTCGAGGCCAGCCGAATCCGAGGGAGGGAGTTCATCATAGCCTTAGAGGGCTCCCTATGTATCAGTTTTGTACCATTTTGTATGATGATGTAGACACCTTCGGGTGATTTTGTAGCCATCATTGTATCATGACACTTATGATTTTGATGTGTGTGTGTGTGTGTGTGATGATTCATCCTTGCAATAGCTATATGCATGTGTGCCTATATGATGTTTCTATGTGATGCATATATCTATGTGATGCTTATGATATGGATGCAAATATGTACATGAGGAAATGCAATATTTTTGTTCTTTTATGTTTTATATGTTATGCATGATGCAAATGTGAATGTATGACATGCAGATGAATATGATAATGCAAATAACTATTTACATGATGAGAATGTAAAATGTGCTAACATATGTTGTGTGCAGGCTGTGATGCATTTGTGATATCTATATGTATGTATGAAATGCTTAATATGTGGTAATGCAGGTGCAAACTACATGAAATGCAAATGTTTTTGGTGTGTCATTATACTCAGTCATGTGATAGCAGGCTACACAGACTCAAGAAGGACAATGGAAGTCAATCAAGAAAGGGGGATGAAAGATAGAAGATATGAAAGTGAAAGAGCTTCTTGTGCGTTATCATCATTGAGCTTTATTATGGCAAGATAGGTTATAACCATCTAGGCATATGTGCGACCCAAAAAATCATTTTACCCATTTGCATGGAGATAAGATAGTTGCAAACAAGGAATGCCCCAGTTCATACTAGACTCACAGTGTCCTCATATCCTTGGACAAGTCATGGCATTACTAAGAGACAATCCACAGACAACAAAGAAAAATAGGTGACGATACCCCATCCTCGCCTTTCTAGTCAAAGACATCCTGGAGATAAAATCTCTAGTCAGAGACATCCCGGAAAAGCTAAAAGACATGTCACCAAAAGACAAAATCAAAAAGAAAACCAAGACTTGACACAAACATCCACTGTAGTCCTCAAGTTTGGTGTCTCTTGTCACTTGGAGAAGTCTTATTTGATTGTGGTCACAATGTGTACTTTTCACAAAAAGGATAGATAGCACTGAACCATAATGTTGTCTGAGTCTGTTGAAAGATTTGATTTGTTGAAGCCCATTGTTGTTGTTGTGTCTCATTTGAAACTGACTGAATCCATGCAATTGATACTTTATTGCAGAGAAGATGAAATTTTATTGCGGATTTGTGATGCAAATGTTGCTTTCTTGTAGATTGTGCGCGGATAGACCGAAGAAAATTGGAAGAAACTATACTCCTCAAAACATGTGATGTGCTCAGTTCCACACCCATTACTAGACGTAGGATTTGCCTTAGCCACAAATAGGAGCTGATTTATTATGGATGGAAAGGGGTGAAAAAGAGGGATTATTATGAATGGCTAACCAGTCTTGGATAGATCAATAACAAGCCATGATGGGAGTGGATAAGTTTATTATGGATGGATAGGTTGTGAGTGTGTGCAAAGTGAAAGGATGAAAGTGAATCCTGAAGGAGGGAGGATCAATGTCTCTATGCATGGAGCCGGTGACCTGATTTTTACCATGGTACTTGCCCAGGGTGCCACCGAAGTGGTTTTCACCGTTGGACAACAAAAATTTCTTTTTTCCATTTTTTTTGTATGTCACAAGGCGCCTGTTTGCCAGGTTTTCACCAAGTAACGATTTTTTATTTTTATGATTTTTTTTGTTTTTTTGAATTTTTTTAATTTTTTTGTATTTTTGAATTTATTTTTTATTTTTGAATTGGGATACTCTAAAGAGCTATGTGTAAAACCTGCGAAGGTGCATGTTGTTGATAGGATCCTCCAAAATTTCACTCTCTGTGGTTGAGAGTTGATATGCACCGAATCCATAGGTTGTTGTGATGATGTAAGGACCAAGCCAATTTGGTTCGAACCAAAGAGTTTTTTAGTGGTGAATCTTCGCCAATTGGTGAATTCTGCATGAATAGTCTTGGGCACCATTGTGGTCAAATCGCCTAGAATTTTGAGGTTAACGACACACTGTAGAAACTGGCTTCACCATTGACCACACACCATCGACGTGCATGCTCGTAATATTCACTTGGAATCACTCGTACATGGGTATTAGATAACCTCTGCTATTCGCCAGCAATAGTAAAACAACCATGTACCCAAGACCTGATTCGCCAATGGTAAATTAAATGTTCATTGCACGCGTCAGCCAAATTCACCAATATCAATTATAACATTATAAGCATTTGAGGACCCATTTTGCCCTGCTTAAATTAAATGTTCATTGCACACCCGCGCAATTCACCAAAAATGCAATTAAATTAAATGTTTATTGGCAATTGTGACGCCCGAGCCCCGCGCAATTCACCAAAAATGCAATCATGGATTGTTATAAATACACTATTTCTTACACTCTTTCTTACAATTTGTTCGTGTTTGATTAGTAAATTGGGAGCTCTCGGAGTCTCGAGTCTCGATTCGCATTTCATAAATTGAGCTGGAAAGTTGAAGTTCATTGTAGGTCGGAGGGCCAGAGTTACAATCCTGCAACACAGGCCCAGGCATTCATTCTTGATTCCTGATTCAGAGAATTGAGAAGGCATAAAGGTGAGTAATCATTTCTTCATACTTGATAGTATTAGTTTTAACTTTTAATTCGTAGTGAGAGGTCAAGACTCAAGATGTCACAGTCAGACATGGGTGAGACTCCTCAAGGTGGTGAAGGGATTGGGATGTCAAAAAAGGGTAAGACTCCTCAGGGCAGTGAAACTAAAGGGATTGGGAGGCCATCAAAATACCCAAAACTTAAACTTAAAGATAGTACCATAAAGTCTTTTTTTGGAATTGGCAAAGTTTCTGGTCCATCAACCTCTGCAGTTGCAGAACCCATTCACAATAGCTCACCACCACCACAAGGTGGTATTGTCATTGAGTTAAATGCATCAAATGAGGATGACAATACCGACATGGTAGAAGATGTTCTATGGGATACACACAATGAGATACCATTGGCGAATGCAAATGCTAGTACTAAAGATGATGTTGGTAGGAAGAAAAGAAAAAGGAAAGTAAAACTAGGGTGAGAGTGGGAGATGACAAGGAGTTTAAAGATTGATTGGGTAGCAAAGTACCCATTCATTGAACTGGTCCCAAACAATGATGAACAACCAACAGAATGTAGGTGTAAGATTTGTAGCTGGAAAACTAAAAGAGAGAAGAAGATGCAGCTAAAGATTAACACCATAGAAAAGCATATTGGTAAGGTTTATGAAAAATAGATCATAGACGGAAAGGAAACATGAGTAGTAAGATGGAAATCAAAGAAAGAATGTCTTCATGTTAAGTATGTCGTGGAATATGAAGAGCATAACCACAAAACGACACTAATTCGTAATAGTGGATCTAGAAATACAATCAAGGTTGGGCTTGAACATGCAGCGAAAGATGCAAACCTGGCAAAGACTATTTAGATGAGTGTTGTTTTTCATATTATGTTGAGAGGGCGTCCTATGAAAGATTTCCTAGAATTTAGTAATTTATTATCTTTTTTGAATGTTCCTCACTATCCTCTGTCACATTGGTCAATAAATGCTGGATGGGAAATGGAAAACTGTCTCGCTGAGGTGGAAAAACAAAATTTACAAGAGAGTGTAAAAGAGTCAAATTTCATTTCATTATCCATAGATGAAGTTACTGCGGTAGATAACACTGCTTTGGTTTGTATGCATGTGTATACCATAAAAGAACACATCCGCCAAGCTCATCTACTCTATGTTCATAAAATGAGGGGCAATTCAACAACAGAAAATTTATATTTGGAAGTTAAGAAAGCTTTGAATGAAATTGCTGGTATGGATGACTTGACAATTGCCAAGAAGTTGGTGTGTATTGGAGTTGATGGAGCTGCAGTAATGCAAGGTCAAAGGACCGATCTTTGCATAAGATTACAATCTAGTATTGCACCATACATGGTTGGCATCCACTGCATGGCCCATCGAATGAATTTAGCATATAGAATTGTAAGCAATTTCCCTACAGTGTCAAAAGTTGAAGGTCTGGTCCACGAGCTCCACTCATACTTCTGTCGAAGTCCTAAATGTTTTGTAGAATTTCAGATTTTTGTTGAGGGAGTAATAGGAGGAAACAAGCTTCTCAGGGATGTTGAGACTAGATGGATCTCCTTGCATGGAGCAGCAAAATGAGTTCTAACAGAATATCAATCCTTGATGGGACTAATGTATGAGCAACACCTCATAGTAGACAAAGCTCCTGATCTCTTACATAAGTTAAGTGATATAGAGACTCTGTTAACTTTAGCTAGTCTTCTCCCCATGCTGGATTCAATGAAAAAACTTTTTAAGAAAGCCCAAGACAGAACTATGTATATCAATGAGTATAGCACTCTACGTAAAATGACATGCTTGAGCCTGGATGGTCTATATTCAGATCTAATAGGGCGAAGACCAAATTTTTTTAGATGGTAGATAATTACAGATTTGAATCATGCTGAAAATTTTTTACATTTCAATACAAAAAATGAGTTATGTGTCTTTGTAAAAGGATTTCAGATACCAATGCACCAATCTAAGATGGGCAAGCGAGGCAGAGCACTACCAGTTAAAAAGGAAGATTTTGACAGGATTGTTAAATTTGTTAGTGATAATTTGAAGTCTATTGCATATGAACTTTCAACTGAGATTCGTGAAAGATTCCCTCAAGAAGAAATACTTGAAGCCATGGGTTGTGTGTATCCTCAATTTTGGCATTCAATTGGAGATAATCCAAATGATGCAAAGATGTTTCATAAAAAACTAGAGGAATTGATATTGACATTTTCAAAAGATGCATATTGCAATGGACAGCCAATAGAAGGAATTTTAAATTCAGATCATCTTAGAAAACAAAGTAAACAGTTTGCATTGGTTATGAAACAGCAGTTGGTTAACTTGGAGAATCCATTTGAACCTGGATCAATCACAAGGCTTTGGAAAAGGATAGATCAAAGTGAAGCATTGCGTATTGCAATACCAGAATATTTGAAACTTGTTGATTTCTGTCAAACAATGATATTGGGGTCAGTGGAAGATGAGAGAGTTTTCAGTGCATTAGGGCTTTTGAAATCAAATATCAGAAACAAATTAGACAAGAATTTGGAAAGTTGCTTGAGGTTGTTTGTAACCCAGTATAATGTTAGAGATTTTCCATATGATAGGGCACTGGCAATCTGGAATTCCATGCGTGAAAGATGAGGGGCGTGCAACACTTTAAAAGTTGGTGGTGCTACTACTAGTGCTAGTGCTAGTGCTAGTGCTAAGACAAATGAATATGATGGATCGCAAACTCAGAGTCAGCATGAAGATGAAGACATTTTTGAATACCCGACTCAGAATGAAGATGAACATGTTAGTACTAGTCAGTTTCCGAATCTTGAGTCCATTTGGGATATAGAAGCCTCGGACAATCGGACTGAGTCACTGAAGTGAATTAGCAGTCAATTTATAGGTATTTATAATTATACTACAATTCTTGAGTCATATTACAATTTCAAATTCCAAAATTGCAATACTATAGTTGTCATTGATGATTTTTGATATTGTATTCCTTGAATTTGTCAATCAGAAGTAGAACAGATACTTATTTCATATTTTTAATTGTGAATTTGAATTATTACTAAACAATTGAATTATTAGTAAATTGGTATTTGGTTCCACATTATGTAACATGTTGAACATGAAATGCAACAATTTGTGTCACAAGATCCATAAAATTTTTCATATTGCATAACTGTTACTGCTAGCACCTTTCTATTGTTCTACATTAAATGCTTAAAATGATGTTCATGGCGATTAGGGTTTTGTGTTTGTTTTTTTGTCTTAGTTGGATAGTAAACTGAAGTTGTCATGCATTGAAAAACTGAGTTGTCCTCTATTTATTTGTCCATGTCAACGTCAAGTGTGGTCAAACGGTTGGTCAGACATGTTTAATGGTTATCGCTAGCTCGCAGGTCCTTTATCATCAAGTCAGTTTAAGTCACGAGCTTGCAAGTACTGAGAGATTTTAGTTGTCGCTACCTCACAAGATGTTTTGCACTTGGCCATTTTATGTTGCGAGGTTGTGACTAGGTGTGATTTTATGTTGTCGCATGGTTGTGAGGTGTTCGTGGTTAAGTCATTTTAATTTGCGATCATGCGATGTAGTTGGTATCACAGCTTAGTTGGTTTCATCACTTTCTCGCAGGTTTTGAAGTTGTTTAGCATTTTAAGTTGTGATCTGGCAACAGGTAAGTTTTGGTCTGATTTTGTGGTCATCGCATGCTCATAGGTTTAAGTCAAGTTAAGTTTCGAGTTGCAAGCTTGCGATGAAATAAGTTATTTTGTTAGATTTGCAGTGGTCGCTAGCTCGCAAGTAAAGAAAGAATATTACAAATGTTGTTGCGAGGTTGCGACTGAAGGGCTTGATGAAGATCAATGACTGTCACTCACTCGCGAGATTCTTTGAGGATTCGTAAAAGGGGTTGCGAGCTTGCGATTAAGAGGATTTGGTAGCATTGTCACCAACTCACCGGTTCTTTTCCTAATTGTTATAACCAGTTGAGAGTGTGCAATTAAAGATGTGGATTGACACGTGGACTTGTTTGTCGGGTTTTGTAAAAGTTTTGACATGATCGAGCCGAGATTTTGACATTTGTACAATTGCATTAATGCATTCTATCAGTTTAATTAAATTAATGCCACACTAGCTAGTTCATGCAAGTGTGGCAGTTAATGAGACTTGATAGAAGTGACGGCGCCCAAATACCATTTTATGTTGCGAGGTTGCGACTGGGTGTGATTTTATGTTATCACAAGGTCGCGAGGTGTTCGCGGTTAAGTCATTTTAATTTGTGATCATGTGATGCGGTTAAGTTGCTTGCTCACAGGTTTTGAATTTGTTTAGCATTTTAAGTTGCGATCTGGCGACAGGTAAGTTTCTTGTTGTCGCAGGATCGCAAGGGTTTAAGTCAAGTTAAGTTTCTAGTTGCGAGCTTGCGATGAAATAAGTTGTTGTGTTAGATCAACGGCTGTCGCTCACTCGCGAGATTCTTTAAGGATTCGTAAAAGGGGATGCGAGCTTGCGATTAAGAGGATTTGGTAGCATTGTCGCTAACTCGTCGATTCCTTTCCTAATTGTTATAACTGGTTGAGAGTGTGCGATTAAAGATGGGGATTGACACGTGGACTTGTTTGTCGGGTTCTGTAAAAGTTTTGACATGATCGAGCCGATATTTTGACATTTGTACAATTGCAATAATGCATTCTATCAGTTTAATTGAATTAATGCCGCACTAGCTAGTTCATGCAAGTGTGGCAATTAATGAGACTTGACAGAAGTGATGGCGCCCAAATACTATTTTATGTTGCGAGGTTGCGACTAGGTGTGATTTTATGTTATCACAAGGTTGCGAGGTGTTCGCGGTTAAGTCATTTTAATTTTCAATCATGTGATGTGGTTAAGTCGCTTGCTCATAGGTTTTGAAGTTGTTTAGCATTTTAAGTTGTGATCTAGTGACAGGTAAGTGTCTTGTTGTCATGGGATCGCAAGGGTTTAAGTCAAGTTAAGTTTCTAGTTGCGAGCTTGCGATGAAATAAGTTGTTTTGTTAGATCAACAGTTGTCGCTCACTCACGAGATTCTTTGAGGATTCGTAAAAGGGGTTGTGAGCTTGCATTTAAGAGGATTTGGTAGCATTGTCGCTAACTCGCTAACATGTGGACTTGTTTGTCGGGTTCTGTAAAAGTTTTGAATGCCAATCGCCAATCAAATAGAAGGGCATGAATTCAAATTTCGCTCGAGTACTTCAGTTTGAAGTTTGAATTAATGCCACAGTAGCTACTTCATGCAAGTGTGGCAATTAATGAGAATTGAGACTTGAGAGAAGTGATGATGCCCAAATAGTAAATACCATAAATTGCATGATCGAGCCGAGGTTTTGTATAATTGCATTAATGCATTCTATCTTTGAGGTAATCTAGTAAATTGAGCTCTACAACAACATTGGAGAATTCGGAGTGTTGGGTGTGAGAAAATTTTAGAAAATTGGTTAAGTTTTTCTCCTGCAACTAAAATGAGCCAAGTGACGAGTGGTACTGGAGGTTCCAAGCCCAAGCCCAAGCCCAAGCCCAAGCCCATGACAAGTGGAGCAAGAGGACCTGGAGGTTCCAAGGCCAGAGCCACTGAGGAAACGATGGTTAAGAAATACAAAGATGAATTTGTAGATTTGATGCCAAGGACTTATGTTGCTTTGAATACAAATCATTTGGCATGGAGAGATTTATGGAGCCAATGCAAAAACCCTACCATGCTTAATATGACTGGTTCTGCTTTGTTTCATTATTTCTGGAAAAATAGGGTTAAGGGTGTCTCGATGTCAAACCCTTGGGATTTAAATATGGCAAAGTTAATTGTGCCAGATGTGTATGTTGATGTGGATTTGATCAAAGAGTTGGCCAAACTCTATTGCCCAATATCTAGGGTAATCAGAAGAAAGAACTAGTCTGCCCTAGTTTCAATTAACAGAGCTAGCTTTGTTGAAGCTTTCTAGATTATTGGTGTTGCATGTACATATATAGATTTGGGGCGGATTGCAGAGGATTATGACAAATACAAAGGTGTTATCAACAAGCATGAAATCCCTAGATACATGCCTAGGGTGAATAGGAAGCCAGTTATAATTCCAGATAGTATCGAACCACCATTTGACATCACACCTTTCCACCATTATATGCATTGTACAATCTATGGATTATGCAGAGTGTTGGGTTTTGATGGAGATTCAATAGCGTCAGTTGAATTACTAATGATGGCTATGGACATTCAACACCTAGATGTTAACAAAGATTACGATTATGTGGGCTATGTGGTTGAACACATTCATAATGCTCTAGTTGAAATTCAGAGTGGTACACCCAGCCCTACATTCAAGCATTATTCATTACTGATGCACTTAATCTTGTTCTATAATGTTGAGTTCATGGATAAAGAATTGGAGCTTTTCAAAGAAGAATTCGGTGTCTTAATGCCAATACAAAGATGGACCCAGGTTTGGGATAGTAGTTCTCCCCATTCTTCTTTCCTTTTCTTTGAAAATTGGATTGTTTCACCAATTATGGAAATGCTAGGAATAAATAGGGAACGATTGTCAATTAATGTTAGGAGAGTTTTGAGACCTTACCAGTTTGTTCCAAACGGGTCTATTTCACATAACTGGGGGGACTTTTATTTTTTTGATAACTTTACTATGATGAGAGTCTATGAGTGTCCTCAGCCTCCCCATATTTTACCAAAATGTGTTCCAATTAGGATTGCTTTTATGGAGTTTATCTGGCGATTGACCCTAGTTGAAAAAGAATACCTTGAAAAACACAGGAAGGGTTCTTTTCTTCCTAGGCTTTGGGTTGCGCCTGATTTTACCATTGGTAGGAGTTTCTTTGATTAAGTAAACAATTTCCTTAAACAGTATAGGTTGGTTAATGTTGTGTCTAGATTCTGTGATCCGGAACAATTCATTAAAGTTGCAATGCCAAAAATGACACCTTGGGCCACAATAAAGGACCATGAACCATTGGATGATGAAGATGTGGTTAGAAATTTGCTAAGAAAAGAAAAAGTACAAGAAAGGAGAAGAAAATGGAAAAATTTGATGAGAGTTGAAGCAGAATTGAAGGTTGTTGACCCTAGTTTCTCAGATTTTTGCCTTGATAGCCCATACCTGGAGAGGATTAACAAAATGTTGAGTTTATATGAAACTTTGATGGAACAAATGCCTCAAATTCCAGAAGTGGCTACTCAATAACAAGACACCCAAGATGGACATTCTTCACATGGCAAGAGGCCACTTAGTGTGTATGTTGATGATGTAGAGAGTGGGGATGAAGTTCAATCTACCCGAGTGCCAGCTGCAAAGAAACAAAAAACCACTAAGGTTGGTACAATTGTGAGGAGAGACCCTGCTAGAGCAATTGTTACAGAACAAGGACACTACTGTCATCAAATAAGGACAAATCTCAGAGAAGCAGGGCATAATGAAGAACAGGGAGAAAAAAACGAAGCCCTTGCTCAAGGCTTTGATGAGCGTGTGATGTTGTCAAATGAGTTCATGAAAGATGATGACTTTATTAAGTCAGATGAATTTAAAAGTTTTTTGACAAGGTTGAAACAAAATCTAATCATTGAGGAAGCAAATGAAGAAAAAAAGAGGAGATCATCAAGGCACTATAGGAATATGATCCTGACAGGGAGGAAATATCTGTGGAACAAGCAAGACAATTGATAAAGAGTACTGGTATGATTATGATACCTGACTGGGATATCCAGTCTATTTTTATTATTGATCAGATTAGGAAGCAAGAGGACCCAATGTTTAGAACTGAATTTGAAATTGGAGATGTAATTAGAGGATCAGGATTTAATCCTAAGTCAAAGACACTTGTTGCTTGGTCTTTGGCCCCTTCCACTCAAAAGGCCCACCTTCTAAATATCCAAGTAGAAAAGAAAGTTGATAGAATGATCTGGAACTTGTAGAACACAACTGACATGGAGATTGCCTCATTTTTTACTCAAGTTTCTTTCATGAATTTATCAAAAACAAAGGATTTGTCAAGAAGATACACAGAAACATATACCCAATTGATTGGCTTTTCTAAAAAATATGAAGAGACAATGATGAAGAAGGGCGCTCTAGAGGAAGAGTTAGTGGAGTTGAAAGAAAAAATTGCAAATGAGCCCCCTCCAATACCGATTACAGAACAAGTACAAGAAATACCAACTGATGTGACAACAAAAATGGAGGAATACATAGGGGAAATTGAAAAGCTTGAAAAGGAACAAAATGTCAAGGCTATCTCTGTTGTGTCAGGAATTCTGAAACATAGGATTAGTGTATTGAAAGACAAATTGATGGTTGTGCATGATTTGCACATTTCTTTGAAAGAGGCAAGCAAAACATCCTCTGAGGTTGTCGCTTTTCTTGGACATTTGTTCAATGTTTGGTCAGGAAGAAGCAGATTAATGGATAAGCTAGATACTGCAATGATGTATAGTGACGAGTTCCCTCCCAAGATCAGTGACACTAAAGACTTGGTGGAGGTAATGAATGCAACTTATGCATTTTTCACAGGGAAGGATGTTCTTATAAATGAAAAATTGCAGACATTTGGGGAAGGTTATAATAAATTGGTGCCTTCAATTTATGGTAGTAATGGAGATTTGAAATCAGTTTCTGATTGGACCAGCGAATTTGATTTGATTCTAGAGAAAGAAGAAATAATCAAGCATGTAAATGAACAGGTTGATGTTGATTTCCTTAACGGTTTGCTTGTTTCACTGTTCAAGGTTGAGGTTGACCATGCAAAGTTTATTGTTGAGTCCAGGGCAGTTACAGATGCCAGATGGACAGATTCAGTTGCAAAGTTGGAAGAGGTAAAGGCATTCAGTTGGCCAACAGACAAAGAGGTGGACATGTGGCAAGCCATGCTAAAGCCAAAGAAGAAATCTCAGGTTGAGGTTGCTACCCAAGATTCCTCACAGTAATCATTATGAATAGTTGAATCACATTGTGAATTTACTTTCTGATATCATTATGAATATAATATCAATATCATTTGCAGTTTGAGCAATGAGATCTTCACATAATTATCTTTGTGTTGAATTTATGTTTTCACTGTGAATTGAATGGTCAAGGGTTTTTCAGTTTACATATGAATCTAGGTTGTGTATGTAATGGCATTATTCATAATTTCATTCCTATTTATCTGCAAATGAATCTTATTGAAGTTTATTATTAGGTTGTCTTGAATTGTAAGTGACTCTATGCCCTAGGATAAGGCACTGGTCTGTTGTCTTGATGTTTTACTAATTATGTAATATGATGTATTCCTATCTAATAATCTATTGTGGTGTTTAATACTTTCATTCTTAATACTCTTATGATTTTATATGCTATGGATGTTTATGTAATATATATGGAGGTGTTCTATGACCGTCTATAATCCACCCACCAATTACAATGAGGTGAATCCTTAATTATTTAATATGATTCCAGACTAACAAAAAATTTCATTCCTAGGCATAATAGGATTAGGAAGCATTAAATGAAAAATTACATACACCATAACAATGCAACAAATAAAAAAAGTTAAATCTCATGATTCTGATCATTCGAAAGAGATAGAATTATACACAAAATAAATTTATATATAACTCCTTCAAGAACCTGCACAAAGCTTGACACTAAATGCTTTTCATTTTCTCTGTAAATAGCTATATAGTATACAACTTGCTCCCTTCACCTAGAGTCTAGAATCACTACTGGAACCAGAAAAGGAACCCCAATGACTATACAACTTGCAAAACTGCTTGAGCCATGCCATTATCACCCTGATGTCTTCATTTTAGATGGAATGTGAGATGTTACGTTCTGTCCAAGTCCAACAGATCGTTTCCAAATAGAGGAGGAAGCCTTCATGCCCAAGAACAGAGAAAATGGAAAGAGGAACTTGAGCCTTCATGCCCACGATCAGGGAAAGTGGAAACAGGAGCTTTAGGGTAAATGTAATATGTTGGGGAGGGGTTACAGCTTCCATGTCATCACAAAGATGACTGGCTGCCACTCCCCACTCAAACAAATCCTTCTTTCATTCCTCTGTGGGCTCCTTCTTCAAACCCCTTGCCATCCTATGGCAGAGTAGAAGTAGAGGATGTGCCATGCTTGGCCCTTCTTGACAAGAAAAGGTTTTCACACCCCCTCTGGCAATCCTTCTCACTTTCACAACCCCTCTGACAATAAACAAACTCACACAAAAGAAAACAAAAAAACACCCATCCGGTATCACAGAGCACACAACAAGTACAACTCCATGCATGATCCTACTCAAACATCATCTTCCTTTCTGAGGAAAAAAACCACTCTCGGAAAATGAAAAAGGTTTATTTTCTCTTCTACCAATTAAGTCACCACTCCATTGTATTTATAACATTTTCACACTTCATTTGGTGATGCTCATTCACGTGAAAAATTATCATTTTGGTGGTTTTCAACATGACTGTAGACTCTAGAAGTCATCATCATGCCTATCAAATCCACTGCATCCTGCTAAGGCTCATCTATTGTGAACAATTTTGTTCTGATTTTATTCCTCCTTGATTGGACAAATTTTGCTTCAAAATCCCTGACAACAAGCAACCTGAGCTCTTATTTCTCAGAGAAATCCGTGATCTCCCATCTCTAACTCAGAAGGTATCAAATCCTTTTATGCCTGTGAAACCGTCATCCTCGCTTGTATAATCAACCTTGACTCAAGAGAAACCTTCAAACTAGTCCCTCAGGAACGAGTTAGCATCCAAGCCTTAAAAATTTTAGGTTGCGAGCTAGTGACCAAATAGTTTGTGGTTAAGTTTTATGGTTATCGCCAGCTTGCGAGGTAAAATGTCTGAAGATGTGATCAAGCTGCGAGTTGGCGACAAGTTGGTTTGGGTTTACATCGCGAGGTCTCTAGCTTTTTGGGTGTTACCGTTTTATGTTACGGAGCTGGAGATTGTTAGTGAAATTGCTTTGGTCGTGAGGTCTCGAGTTGGTCTGAGATAAATAGTTTTATGTTGGTGAGTACGCGATAAGGGTTAAAGTTACCACTATCTCCAAGTCGTTGTGGTGATGAGGACTTAACATTTGTGGTCGAGAATTGGCGAGTGCCAGTTCAGTTTCCCTCAGTCGCTAGATCTCAAGGTTAAGAAGGCTTAGCATTTTCAGCTTGCGAGTTGGAGATAGAGAGAGTTGTAAGGGCTTGTCGCTAGGTCATGAGATTTTCTAATGGGTAGTCTTCCAAGCAAAGAGTTGACGACTGTGTGCCACGTGTTTTAATTACTTAAAGTTAATATCTTAAAATCTCCATTATTTTTTTTAATGGTTTGAAAATAGCTTGAAATCACCAATATTTTATTTTTATGGTTTGAAAATAGCTTGAAATCGCCAATATTTTATTTTTATGGTTTGAAAATAGCTTGAAATCACGAATATTTTATTTTTATGGTTTGAAAATAGGTTGAAATCGCCAATGCAAATATTTTTCTAGTTTTAAAAACATTACCATTTGCCCATGCAATTATTTTTTAGGTTTTAAAAATAGTACAATTCGCCAGGATTTTTCACAAACTTTGAGCGATCACGGCTAATTCGCCAATGGAGATTATTATTTTTCTCTGTAAACCGCAAAAATTCGCCAGTAAAATTAAAATTTTCCTCAGAATTATACAACTTTCACCTGGTTTTTCCACCTTGTCCAAGGGGGGGTTTTTTAAAGTTTTCCCTGGTTCGAACTTGCCCTTCTTCTCTTTGTCTTGCTGATTTTTAGGATTTTCTCTGAGAACTAAGTCACCCACCTCAAATGTGTGAGGCTTTATCTTATGATTGTAGCTGCATTGTTCCTTGATTGAATGATGTGTAGCTTGAGTGATTGTCTTCCTTGATAAAGGAACTGAGATAGAATTACTAGCGTGTGGACTATGTAGGCCCATATGCATGTCACCTAAAGAAGTTTGGGCATCCGTGATAACAAAGTCCCTTTAGGAAGCTCCATTAAAGGTCCATGATGTATCACCAGAAGGGAAAGAATGTGCAGAACAAGTGGATGAGTGATGAAGGCTTATGATTGTGAAAAGAAGTGAAAGTAGGATAGCATGATGGAGACTTAGGATCAACAAGTGTGTTTTTTTACTTGAAATTTTAGAACTTTTGCCCCTAGTTATTTTGATATTAGGGGAGATCAACTCTTGTTCTTTTTTCTTCATAGGAGTTTTATCCTTAACTTTGATTTTTGCAGAGTCCAATAGCTTTTGATTTTGATTTGGACTAAAGGACTTTTCTTTATTTTTGACTTTTAGATTTTTCTTTTCAAGGCGTAATTTTTCATCCCCAATTAGTAACAGCTTTTGTGATTCTTGTTGATCCAAGTCTGGGAGAGGAATGGAAATGGAATGAGTGGATGATATGGTAAGGCTATGTGAGTTCTCAAAAGGGCTGGCGATATGCTCAATAGATTCTTCACTGGAACCACTATTAGGACTATTGATATCAAGAGATGCTTGCACCACTAGAGGAGATTTGCATTCAAACTTAGTAGCAACAACACTAGGTGGTTCACACCCAATTCCTTGGTCTTGCAAATTTTTTGTAGGTTTTTCTTGTCGACTGAATGTCTTAGGATATAGTGGGAGTTGATCAACATGAAAGATATACTCATCACATCCCATGTCTTTAACCTTGAACTTATCTTTGATCTCTGATTGTTTTAATGTGGAAGCTTTTAAGGATTTTGGATCAACATATGCTGATGAAGGAACAACTTGTCAATTGACTGGGATTATTATTTTTGATCTAGGTCGCAGATTATTGCAATATATGAATGGGTTAGGATCACCATTAACGGTCACTTCAACTCCATTGTGTGGAAACTTGATACATCGATGATATGTAGAAGGAATAGCTCTCATTTCATGAATCCATGGGCATCCCAAGAGTATGTTGTATGTGAGATCTAGATCAAGGACTTGACAAACCACATCCTTTGTAACCGGCCCTATTCTAAGAGGTAACGTGGTTGTGCCTTTGGATAAACGTTCTTCATCATCATATGCCTTGATGGTGATTGCATGTGTAGAATTTACATCTTTTTTAGAATATCCCAATTGTATTATTGTGTTTAAAGTACATATATTAAGACCAGCTCCTCCATCTATTAGGACTTGTTTTATTTGGTGTTTGTGTAGGAAGGCTTCAATGTGTAAAGGTGCATTATGTGGCTGACTTACAGAAGCATCATCGGCTTCTGTGAATGTAAGGGAGTGTGGAACGAAAAGGTATCCCACCATGGCTTGAAACTGGTCCACGTTCAGATCAGTAGGAATAGAAGTGTCTCTCAAGATTTTGTCAAGAATAGCTTTATGTGCGGGAGATATGCATAAGAGCTCAAGGATTGAGATAAGCGCGGGTGTCTTCCCTAACTATTCTACAAGGTCATACCCAGGCTTGGTTGATGAGGAAGCGATGTTTTTAGCTGGAGCACCTTGCAAAGTGAATTTACCTCGATGAGTTGTAACATTACATTCAGAGGTAGGTTTGGAAGAAGATCCAATGCCTTTTAGGACAATCTTGGGTCTTTGGGTAGAATTCTCAGGTGTTTAGTCCTTGATGATAATGGTAGAGACGTAATTGTCCATCGAAATGTGATTGATAGTTGAATCATAGTTATAAGATGCTCTGGTATAGTTGGTTTGGTAATCTGTGGCTTTAGCTTTTCCCTTGTCATGTTTTGGGAATGGTTCTTTAAACATTTCATGTTCTTGATTGGATGAGTGTCCTTCAATCTCAATGTCACCTCTATCAATAAGATCTTGTATGATGTTCTTTAGTCGATGACAATTTCCTATTTTATGACCTTTGCTCTTATGAAATTCACAACACTCATCATCATTCCATCAATTTGGTTTAACCTTTGGCTCATATGGAGGCAAATCTGGAATTGTTATTATTTTGTTTGCCACTATCTTCTTGAAAACTGATTCTAGTGGTTCTCCCAATGGAGTGTACTTCCTTCATGATTTGGAAGTTGTTTGAGTATTCACCTGATTGTTTGTAGAGCTTGATCTGGAAAAAATGATTTTGGGTTGTACTGTATTGGCATCAACAACACCATCATTGACTGTGTTCTTGTTTTTGTTCCAAAATCTTGGCTTGTCTTTTCCTTTATAGTCCTCTTTGTTCTCCTTGAATATCTTAATGACTCCTTGTTCAATTAGGACCTTCTCTATTGCTAAGCCTTTTTCAATGACATCCTTGAAGGTGGAAAAACAAGCTTTTCTCAAGTCATAACCAATGTCCTTGTTGACATTTTGGGTGAACATCTCTACCATTTGTTTTGTAGAATTTCACAAGAGCATCTGCAGGCTAGATTTCTCCATCTTTCTAAAAATGATGAAAAAGATTCTCCATCCTTTTGCTTGGTGTTGCAAAAGGTAGTGACTGATATGTCTGTCTCTATGTCATATGAGAAATTTTGTATAAATGCCTCAGCTAAGTCACCCCATGAATTAATTCCAGGTGGAAGTTGGGAGAACCATTCCATAGCTTGATCACCTAAGCTTTGTGGGAATAATCTCATCAAATATGTCTCTTCTACTGCTACCTCAATGCAAGCTGTGAAAAACTGTCTTATGTGTGCCTTAGGATCTTCTTTTCCTCTGTACTTATCAAACTTAGGTGTCACAAAGTGTGTAGGAAATGGAGGCATTGGAATGCTTTTGTCAAACGGATAGGGACATGTGTCTCTCATTGTGTAAGTTGGCTTTGGTGAATTTATGTCCTCCATTTTCTTTTGTAAATCCTTGATTTGTTGTTCCAAATTGTTCTTAGGTGGAGATCGACTTCTTAGACCATATCCCATGCTTGAACCACTAGGTGGAGGAGGAGCATGTTGTATATATGGATGGTATTGATCATACACATGTTCATATGGAGGAGGTCTATAGTGATGTTGCGTATATGGACCACTTGGTATAGAGTCATGATGAGGAATGGAATATCTGTTTTGTCCATGTATACCATACTCTACAGGCATGTCATGAGTTTGTTCTAATGTGTTGCCCCCAAATTTGACGTGGGGTTTCCTTGTGTCCAAATTTTGAGCTTGCCTTTGAATATCCAATTGCTTTGGTGGTTGGTCCTTAGCATTGGTATGTGATTGAGTATATTTTTCTGCATAAGACTTCCATAATGGTCTGCGAAGGTGAGTATCATATGCTTGACCATGTGTATGTGGGACCTCAAGTTTTTGAAACAAAGATGATGGTAATTCAGGCACAAGATGTGGTCCTCTATTGCCTCCACTATTAGGCCTCCTTTGATCCATGTTGAGGTGAGGTTGTTGCAAAGGTCGATTTTCCATTATTTGAGACATGTCAAAATCATGAGGGATCTTGGCTCCACTTTGTGCCATCACTTGTAAGAAATATTGTCTATCTCTCCTCATTATTTCCTCAACCAATCGATTGAAACGGGGATCCATAATGGAGTCTTCCACTTCTATTGAATGTAGTAAAATGTTGTCCATATTGTCATTATGTATATCATTGTTGTTTATAGTGTCCATGTTCTCAACATTTGGAATGTTTCTGTAGGCATCCATGTTAGGTAATGCAGTATGATCAAAATTGAAAAAGGCATCATTATCATACTCATAGGCACTCGTGTTTACATACTCTTGAGCCTCTTTAGTTTCTCTCCTAGATTTTTGGGAATGAGTTTCAACCATGAACTAGATCTTGACCAAGATGTGGGAGAGTAGATGAAAATGCAAAGAGTATGGAAGACCAAGAGTTGGATGGAATGCAAATGAATCTGAAGTGTACTTGCAATGTCCAAAGTGTAAGACCAAGTATGTATGTAGTAGAGTAGGTGTGGCTTCCAAAGAGATGATAGTTTCTCTTGATGAGGTAAGTTGACCTTGACTCTAAGTAAGACCAAATGAGACCCAAAGGTGATAGACCTTGATGAGGGACCACTTAGCAAAATGTTGTTGTATGTAATGTGTTGACAAAGTATGATGGGGACAAGCAAGTGACCTTTTGACGCAAGTTTAGACAAATGTGAATGTAATGTAAGGTGTAAAGCAATAAAGGACTTTGTGAGACCCAAAGACAGATTGAATTCTAGATGAAAACCTGAAGAGATAGCTTAGGAAGCTCAAGAATTCTGAAACTGATTGCTCTTGTTTGTTGGACTATAAAGTTTTGCCAATTTGTGAAGTTGTTGTTGTGACCAAATCTGAATTTGTTTGACTATTTTCCATGACAAGAGGACACAATGTTGATGAGGACTTAATGTTTGCAAGTGTTTAGACTCAACATGACTCAAAAGAAAGTGTGTTGTTTAATGTAAAATTGTTTTGCATACACTTGAAGACACAAAAGACACAATGTTTTGATGTTTGGTCTTGAATGTTTTATTGTTCAAAATAAGACAAGCACAATTCTTATGGCTGGCCAGGACAATAGTTGTTGATCCCACATGGGGTTTCCCCCGAGGCTAGGCTATTCAGAGCAGATACTTAGATGCTTGACCCCACTAGCTCCACCCTTGGCAATAACTTCTCGGGGTAGCCAAGCATCAGTCCCCATGAAAACACCTCGTGGTGAACTTTGTATCTCTACTAAGAACCGTATGTGTGTGGGCCGCTCCAGAGGTCCGACCTCCTACCCCAACAACTAGAAGGAATTTGGCTTCTAAAACAAAAAAGGTGCTAGTAAGGGCATCCGCTTGTGTGGCCATACATGTAGCACTTTCAGCTCTATAAATATAGAAGGCTCCCATCCGGTAGGGGTTATGCCTTACAACTAATCAAATAAATTTGATCAAACAGGTTTATGGGGAGACATAGTGTTGGTATGAACTAATCAGCACATGTTACCCATGGCTTTCACCATGGATACAGTTGTTTATAGTGGTTCAGAAGAGGTGGGTTTTCCTCGCTACAACTTGGGTCATTCTCTCCTCACTAGTAGTCCTAATGACCACATGGGGAGACAGGCCCTCTAAAGATTAAACAAAAAGAGCCTATTGCTCAAGACACAAAAGACACTAGTTCAATTTTAGTGCACCAATTGAAGTGTTTGCTAGTCTATGAAAATAAGGCACACAATAAAGATCAAGAACCCTTGCCAAGGTCCTACAAAAAATATCTATTAGTAGTTTGGATTGTTTCAAATGATCACTCCTTGCAAGCACACAAGTTAGGTAAATTTTAGATCCAAAAGACTTTGTGAAATAGGGGTCTTCAACAATGCATTTTTTTGACCAATTCAAAGATCTGATTCATCACAAAAAAAAGAACACCTGTAAAATTTCAATAAATTTCCAGAAATGTAAGAAAATCCAAAAAAATTGCTAATTTGCTCCAAAAATTAATTTTTTATGAAAAATCATAAACAATTCATATAAAATGCAAAATTGATCTTAAAAATCTGAAATTTTTATTGGACAGTCTCAATGGGCTTCCAAACTTGTATAAAAAAATTCCTGAAAACTTTCCAAGCCGTTTGTGAGATATGAGCAAAATAATGTAAAAACCTAATTTTCAAAGATCCGATTTGTTAGGAATGATTTTGCATCAAATTTAAAATCACAAAGAATAGATCCTATGTATAATTCTGAGATATTTCCAAAAATGTAAGAAAATCCAAAAAATTCACTAATTTTCTCTCAAAATTATTTTTTTATGAAAAATCATAAAAAATTCATATAAAATGCAAAATTGATCCAAAAAATCTGAAATTTTTATTGAACACCTCTGATAATTTTCCTGACTTGCAAAAAACATTTGATGCCAAAATTCAAAGCCCTTTGTGAGATCTGATCAAAATAATGAAAAACCTTAATTTTCAAAGATCCGATTTTTAGGGAAATATTTTGCATCAAAATTAAAATCACAAAAAACAAATCATGTGTATAAATCAGAGAGATTTCCAAAAATATAAGAAAATCCAAAAAATTCGCTCATTTTGTCTCAAAATTAATTTCTTATGAAAATTCATAAAAAAATCATAGAAAATTAAAATATGCTCCAATAAATTTGAATTTTTCTTTGAGAGCTCTTGATACTATCTTCAACCTGCAAAAAACATTTGGTGCAAAATTTCCAAGTTGTTTGTGAGATCGGATCAAATGTCTCCAAGATCTTGATTTTGTGTCCAAAACCCTAGCTGCACAAGGTTATTCTCCAAATTGTTTTACAGAACAACAATATGTCGTTAGGAAAACCTGCAAAAAAAATAGATCTAACAAAAATCCATGTCCCACGGGGCGGGCCAAAATGTTTATGGTGAAAAGTGGAAACAACAATATTGAAAGACTAAATGGATTCAACCACAAAACCCTAGCCTAACAACAACAAAGATCCACCATAACATATGAAGATTACCTAAGACAATGCAAATCAAATGAAATCACAAAGATTATACCATCACATGTCCAATAGGGTTTGAATCTCCATTCTTCCTATCTCCATTGATCTTGCTTGATATATTTGCTCTCAGATTTTATGTGTGCACAAGAGCTCAACAAAGAACAGAAATGTGTTTGCAAGTAGGCTTGATCGCATATGAAAGTTCAAAAGCGTAGTTGGGAAGTCAACTGATCGGGGTTGATAATGAAGGAAGCATCTCCTTATATAGAAGACACTATAAGAAATGGAGGGATAAGATTGAGAGGTGTAAAAGATAAATGGTCGGCTATGATTAGAGGGTAGGTAGAGGAAATAATAAAATAATGAGAGGATAGGTAGTGTAGGAATTAAGAGATGAATGACATGTGTCATAGGTAGAAAAGGCTAATGAATTAATTAAATAAATAAAGATTCATTTAATTAATAAAGGAAGTGGGATCAATTAAATAAATAAAATATTTATTTAATTTAGGAAAAGAATAATTTAAATAAATAAAAGTATTTATTTAAATGAGAAATAAGACTAGAAGAGGATAAATGAATTAATTAAATAAATAAAGATTTATTCAATTAATAGAAGAGCTAAGCTAAAATAATTAAATAAATAAAGATATTTATTTAATTAGACAAGACAATTTTAGGTGTCTACAAGTATAATAGACTAATAATTAAATAAATAATTATTAGCTAATACAAGATAACTCTAACACCTCTTTTATGTTGGCATCACCCTTTTTTTTCTTCTATCGCTATATCACAAATGGCTTGGCTATTCTTTTATGCAGGTTTGTGAAACTATGATAACCCTTTCTCTTCTCCTTGTGGACCCTTTTGTCGCTATATCGTGGAAGATTTGGCGGTTAACAATATACCACTTGTAATGTTGCTGTGAAGTTTACATTTTATTGCCATATCGTAGGATGCCAGCCAGTCCATTGACCTTTGGTTGCGATACTACAATAGCCTTTACTTTTATCGCTATGTTGTGGGCAACTTAGCTTAGGTAGGGTCCACAACCTTTTAAATTCCTCAGTTCCTAAAATGACAGATTGGTTGATCAACCTTATTTAAGGCATCAAGTCTCACTTACATCAAAAGGGGCCCTTCCCTTTTCTTTATGGATCTATCACCATTTGATGGAAGTGTAACTCATTTAGTCCTAATTATCATCAAGTCACGTTCCACCCGATCTTTGATCCCTGATATTGTTGTGTCAATGGGCCCCTCACGAGTTTCATATCAGTCGATCTCACTCAAGGGATATTTCTGCACACACATTCGACTGTTCCTATTACTACTTATCAAATTGTCATTAGTTTTTATATTCAAAGTCATTCTATATACTCTAGTCGGTTAACACTACCCAATCATGTAGTCGGTACACATAGAGAAGTCGGTATGCACAGTCTAGTCGGTTACAGAGGAAAGCAATCACAAAACGCAGTATACACCGAGCTGTCTACCGAGTATCTATTTATGGTTATCGAGCAGCAAAGATGACACACCGAGTTAATAGACACCGAGTGAAACATGTTACCAGATACATTGAACCTGGACATGCATATGTAAACGTGTTACAAGATCGAGGCACATCTAACCATTATTACATGGAAATTGCACCAGAAGATTGTGTATGATTTTGAGATCAATCTAACCAATGAAATATTTTGTATAGTTATTCATTCGAGGAATCTTGTTTGTAAGATCGAAGCAATGAATTAGATCACCGTCTTAAGAGATCTATTTATACAATATGAGTTAAGGGTGTGTACATGTGTGCAAGTAAGACTGTTACATAGACACAGAGGTCACCGAGAAGGTTTTCAGAGAACAGTTGAAGAACAAAGTAAACATAAGGTTTTACTGAGTTACTATATGGGTTATCGAGGTATGCTATAAGCAAGGTAATCTATTATGAGCACATGGAATCTGCTATAACATTTCAGATGTAAAGTTCAGATATTTGTAATGACTTTATTGTAATATTGTGAAGTTGAAAGAGAAACCTTTAACAGGTTAAAAGACTCTAATCAAGTCTATAAATTGTAAAGCCTCTAACCAGGTGCAGCATTCAGAATAAATGTTGTGAAATCCTTTAGCAAGGTAGATCTAACAGATCTTGTTACTCCTAACAGGGTAAGCTATAAGAAATAGCTAAAATGTAGCTCTAACCGAGCACTCTTTATTATTGCAGTAGTGAAGTTGTGGGTGCCATCCCCACCACAGTTTTTCTCTCTAACCAAGAGTTTCTGCGTAACCAAAATATATGTGTTATGGAGTGACTCATGTATGATTATTATCTATTTGTTTTAACTTTATTTTATGTTACTGCACTATTCTGTTTATGCATAACAATAAAGTTATTATTCAAAAAGGTTTTGAAGTACTGATTCGCCCCTCCCCTCCTAGTACATTAGCTTTCCATATTGGGCCTAACAGTTCCATGGTTCTTAAATAGCTTGATAGCCCAATGCTCCAATGACAACAACCCCATGATCGACAACTTGTGCAAGGGGTCCACGCTAGCGATATGGCGATAACCATTTTTCTTCTTCATGCTCATCTTGCTTAATTCTACATCTATGTATGTTGACATCAATGACAACTCAATACCAATAGGTTTTATTATCCAAACACACAAAGAAAATTGTAGTGTTTTTAAGCCTTGTTTATCTTTCCTCGTGACCTTAATTATCTCTTCATTAGGGTTTAACCTTAGAATCCTAGGAAGGATAGAGTCCTTACCTCCTTCAGACATTCTTTTGTCTATTTCTCCTTCCCCTTGGGAGGTCCTTGAACCATCTCCTTCAAAATTAAATACTGCTTCTATAGGAATCCCCCAGGCTTCTTCTTCTTGCACCACTTCCCTGAATGTTTTGCCACTCTTTTCATCTCTATTTGGTATTGCTGATACACTTTTTATCACTAGGGTTCTCCTTTCCTTCCACTTGTTGTCTAGTGTTCATACAAGACGACCAGACCATTAACATGATCACATATGTGTAAACTGCAACTTAGAAACCACGATGTACTACGGTATGCAGTAAATCAAAATTTTAAAATAGAGAAATTTAAACCACAAAACACATAGAGCACAAATTGATAGTGGCCTTCAAGCAAACCAAGCAAGCACTAAACGCCACTACCAAGGCAAGTTCAAGAGGGGTGTAATGACTAGGTGCATGCCTCGAGATATGGAAGCCCTCATACATGCAGAGCTAGAGCCACCTGTCTAAATATTTAAATTTTAATAAAAAAAATTAACTAATTATTTAATTATTTAATACTAATTATATCTTCACTTCCACTGTGACTCTCCATATTTTGTTGTCTATCTCCATCTTCAATTATCTCAATCTAATATTACTAGCATACCTATCTTTAGAGGAATATGGGTAAAGTAAGCTATCATATTTGTTTATTATTCCAATTAAAAGTTTATTACATTATAATTAATATTAAATTATTCTTATATTATTATATCATAATTAATAGTAAATTATTATTAAGATATGATTATATTATTTATTTTTTGTTATCTTAGAGGTGTTCCTGTGACTTGGCCTGTGACCCTATTGTCAAGTCAGTGCAAGAAAGGCAAGACTAATTCTTTAGGCCACACGATAACTTGCAGGAGATCCACCTTGGCGTGGCTGGTTAAACTAGCTTCTTTGTTTGGACAAGGTTTGAACCTGCATCGATAATCCATGTCTTTCAACAACTCGACCTACCAATCTACACCTCGAGGTCAAGATATGATTATATTAAATTATATTTTTTAGTATTATTATTTAATATATTATTATTATATTTTTATTTTATATTCCTTCTTATCCTTTTTCTTGAGAAAAAAGTGGACTTTATGTCCTAGAATTTGACGATCTATATGGTTGTTTTTTCACTTTTAGATTGTATATTATAGTATAAAAATGTGATGGACCGTGTGCATTGACCTATTATTTTTTTCTAAAATTATATGTATGACACTTCAAATATTAAAAAACAGTAAAAATTATAGTAGGTAATATATATTATATAGCATTGTAATTGATAATATTGATATATATTATTTTAGAATGTTTATTATAAAAATTAAATTTATTTAAATTATTTTGAAATGGTACAAACTAGGATATAATTGTTTCTAATTTTATAATATTTTAATATGAATTTTTCAAAATAGTATCTATTTTTCATTAATGTATTTTATGTAGATTCAATCTTCTGTTTGTTCATAGGTGAAGCTTAAGGTATATACTTTGTAGTTCATACAATTATGTTTTAATTCTTTTTATTTATCAATAAAATCTATGTTTGCAACTGTACTTTCTTGATACAGCTCACTTTATTGTAGACAATCACAATTAAAAACTTTAAAATTGTCATTGTTTATTAAGTTATTTGTGAGAGAAAATAGTATTTAATACTTTGTCTAAAACGTTAGAATTTAATTTTTTTCATATGCCAATAAATACACCTTTCCTCTTAATCTCTTTATTCATAGCAGCTCATTGACTAGTGCATCAACTCCCCTTTTTTCCTTTGGTTATGGTGTAGCTCTAAATCTGTTAAAATTTATATTTCCTTGAATTAATCTATTTCAGCACCTATATTAGACTCTCCTCCTCCCTTACGCAACATCAAACAATTTTTTTCTCTTTTGGTGCCCTTCTCTATCTTGCATCTATAATTTTTTGAAGTCTTTTCTTTCTCTCTATGCAGTTTGTTTTTATTTTTTATGCACAACCTCTACTCTTCTATGTCTCCCTTCTTGTTTTAATTGAATATCTCATTTCAATCACCTACGTCCTCTTCCCATTCTTTGCAATCTTAAGGAATTGTTAATCAACTTAGGACTCAAGGAGAAATTGTAATAGAACAAAAAATTGTAAATTTTTTTGAAATCTCTTTTAAGTCCACTGAAGAAAGTAAAGATCTAACTTTCAAAGTTGTAGAGTTGATTGGTTCTTTGCAATCTCATGATGAACATGATTTTAATTAGTTAATTTCAATAATATATAATAATATACTTTACAATAATAATTAGATTATTTGCACATTATTTTATTAAAAATTAAAAATATTTTTCATGTTTAATATGTATTATTAGTTAAATTGATAAAAATATTTAAATATAAAAAAAACTATATAAAATTATTCATAAATTGAATATTTGTATGACAATTAATATATTTTTTAAAACATCAAATGAAAGACAATGCAATGACCAAACCATCATAAAAAATTCATATGACGGGGTGGTGATCAAATTCCAGGTTTGTTTTCAATCCCCCATAATTAATAATATTACATTAAGATAACTATAAAACTAATTGTGGTTGTTATGAACACTATGGTGAATAGTCTGGAGCAGTAGGATAGGGTTGTTGTCATTATTGGGGATGATGTTGAGGCGGCTCAGGGTGGAGAAGGACCCTGCAAAAGGACTTGTGGGAATATGAAGAAAAAGGCAGGTATTCAAAATGTGGATTACAAAGCTATGAAGCCTGTTGCTGATATAATGAATGTCCTTGAGGCTGAGGTCATTGAGACCCTCAAAAGCCTTATGTAACTGGGTCTATGTTGTTTTCTAGTTGTTGGTTTTGTTTGTGTCTAGGTTTGGTATCCTTGCTGTCTTTTTGTGCCTGGCTGGGCTTTTGTTGTCTCTTTGGCTGTTGTTTCTAATGCTTTTCCATGTAGCCCATTTTGTTTTGGATGTTAATCTTCGATTCTATTCCTCTTAGAATCATTTTGTAAAGGGTTTCAAGGTCCCTTCAAAACCTGTTTTTGCCTTAATCCAAAACTATAAAACTAATTGCATGACAAAGACAGACAAATTGATTGATTAGTTAAAGTGAGTGGCAGCTAAGAGGTGGAAGTGAATATATAATTAGTAACATTATATAATTAAAAATTAGTTAATTGAGTGCATGGAAGAAGAAAATAAATTAAAATAAATTTTAAAAACTAATAAAATGTTATTTTTACTTTTCATGCATTTAAGTGTCACAAACACGTAAAATTAAATGCTTTCAATTATTTTGAAATAATAACTAAATTATTTGCAAGTTTGTGGTTGTTTTGGGGGGGTTTTATTGCTGCATGTGGGGGGTCTTTTGGACGTGTGTTGTTGCGTGGGAGTGTGGCATGGCTGCCAAGGGTTTGGTAGTTTGCCCACTGCGAATCCTTGTGTGGTGTTTACCTTTGCTCCTCATTGTGGGGTGTTTGATTGTAGAGGATTTTGGTGATATATTTCTTTTGTTGTGCCCTTGCTTGGTAGGGGTCGAATTCGGGATCAAAGTTTGGTTATGGAGGGGGTAGGGTTTCTACGAAACCTCTAGTTTTTGGAAGTGTGGGCTCTAATGAGTCAACTCCTTCGGCACATGAAAAAGCTATTAATAATTTGAGAAAGATTTTTCATAAAATTGGATCCTTATAAGGGAATGGGGCTCCCAAGATTAAGAAAGTGAATGGGTGTTTAGAACAAAGCCAGGATTGTCCTATGTTGGTTATTCAACATAACACAGAATCAAAAGATGTTACATAGCTAAGCAATCATGCTCTCATTTGAAATTTTATGGGTCTTAGACTTTCTCTACCTTCTTTGGAGTCTTGGGCAAGATGTGTCTAGAACCTTAAAGGTTATATGAATTTTTATGATGACTGCAAACAATTATTTATGGTGGTTTTTCCATGCATGGTGGATAGAAATAAGGCCTTTGAAGGAGCTCCTTATTTTTATAATTAAGTTGGGCTCTTCATCAAGCCATGGCATGTAGGTTTTAATTCAATTGAGGGGTTATCCTCGAAAGTGCCTTTGTGGATTTGGCTTCATTGGCTTCCACTTGAATTCTAGCAAAGCAATATTCTTCATTCGATTGCTCTCCTCTTGGGAAAACCCATGGTTGTGCTACTCAAACTCAAGTTAGAAAGGTAATTTCTTATGCTCACATATGTGTTGAGATTGATTTAAATAATCCATTACTAGATTTTGTTGAGATTTTCCTTGGATCCTCTTTTTGGATTCAATAGCTTGATTATGAGACACTTTCATTTAGGTGTCATAATTGCCATGAGTATGGGCACTTACAAAGGAAATTCCCTCATTTCAATCCAACAACGGCTCCAAATAGTAGTCCTTCATGTATTGGTTTGGTTCCTAGAACTGGTAATGGAAAGGCTCCCATGACTGAGGGGGCACATAATGAAGGTTTTGTTCCAATAAGACCTCGAAATAAGGGAAGAGGGAAAAATTGAACCTTGAAAGATAGGCAAAATGATGAGAATTTTAACAGGGTTGATGCTTTGGAAGACTTGGTTCAAGAAGAGAGAATTCTTGTTGAGATGTCCTCTGGTGTTGGACCTTTAGTTATAGCTTCACCAATCAAGAATCCTTTTCTCCAGGAGACCTCCAACCAAGAATCCTTTTCTCCAGTTGGCTTGGGTCATTCGTCCTACTCTCATTCTTTGGAATCTCTGGTTGGAAAGAAATCATAGGATTTTTCATGGTAACAAGATGGGGGAAGCTCAGGTGTGGATAAAAATTATTAGTAGACTTCAGGAGACCATTTATGCAAAGTGTGACTTCTCTTTGAGAGTTGATCTTGGAGATCGTACAGTTATTAAGAATCTAAATTTGCGAGCTGTCAAGCCTAGTAGGAAGCCTCAACAGGTTAAACAAAGGATCCATCAAGGAGGGAGATGGCTTCCTCCCCCTAAGGGTGTTTTGAAAGTAAATATTGATGGGTCCTCCTGGGGAAATCTTGGTCATGTAGGGGTTGGGGGAGATGGCAGAAGTTGGGAGGGGGAAGTTGTGTTCTTTTTTCTATGACTACTCTAATAATTTGATGGAAGCTCCTATTATTTTGTGTGCAGTTGAGAGAGGTTGTTCCCTTGGTTGGAAGAGGATCATTTGTGAATCTGATTTACAAATAATTGTTGACTTGTTGAATGAACAACAATTGGATGGTGTTAATTGGTAATTGGCCTCAGTGGTCAATCAAATTTTTTATATTTGTAATTTTTTGGATCATGTTTCTTTTTGTCATATTCATTGGGAGTAGAATAAAGTGGCAGATTGCTTGGCCAAGTGGGCGTCTAAGAATCTTGAGGGTTGGTATGTGGATGATTGGGGATTATTATCTCTAGATTATGTTGAGACTTTGAAAAATCTTATAATTGAAGATACATGGATGCAATGTTGGGTTTTGGGTAGATCCTTCTAGATTTTCCTTTGGTTGGTGGATTCTTGTTATGGTTGGCTATTTGGATTTATTTCTTGTACCTTGTAATGCCCTGCCAAGGGACCCAGAAAATAATCAACTAATAAATCAATTTCATAGCAAGTAATATTTAAAAAAAATAAAAAATTATAACTAAACGCATAAATATCTATTCTATGTTCATTTTAAAACACCAAAGAAAGATTCATATGATAAGCTACATATATTGATAGTAAGATCACATGCAAAACTCAGAAACATGCAAAGCAACCACTGATACACATATATTTTTATAATATTTTCCTTTTGGGATAATATCAACAACTCTTGATTACAAATACAAATATGCAAGTTACATGGGCTTTACATCATTCTAGAAGATATATTATAAATTACATCATAAAGGTAGATCATATCATAACTGAGATACGAAGACACTGAAACATATTAAATAGGTCCATTGAGTCGATCACATGCACATCCTCCAAGATATTCACAATGGGTGGAAAAAGCATCACCACCCAACCATGTGGAACCCATAGGCCCACCCCCCATGCTAGGAGATAGACACAAGGCCCCAAACACAAACAAACAGGCTAGGGAAGACAAACTAAACATGCATACTTCCAAAAGATAGAAGGTACCATAACACAAGAAGGAAAGTATAGATAACACACACAGGGCCATCAAGGACATATAAGAAACTCATAGAGGGTTTCACGTAAGACTGACATAATAGGCAACTAGGGCACACAAAGGGAAGAGTGTCGTCACATAGCCTCGACATGGGTCACCCTGGTAGTCTCTCTAGACCCCAGCCACCATTTCACAAGTCATGTGAGACCATACATTCCTTTCGTGAGGACAAGGCAATGCACGATCTTTCCACCTCAACATCTCAATAGATGGAAAGGCCTTCCCAATCTCATCCTCTGTCTATATGAGAACATGGGCATGAGTGGGGCGCATAACTATCTTGTTAATGTGTAAACCTAACCCAAAGTTTATTAAGATTATCACTTATTAATCTCCTCACCTATGGGTCACCCTGGAAGCCACTTAGGGCATTGCCCCCCATAGTGAGCCACTCCCCCTAAGTGTACCTAGCTAACCTATCACCTAAGGCTTAGGCAAAAATTCAATCCACAAATAAAAGAACCAACATACACACAAAATCAAGCTTAGTTTACAAAACTAAGTTATGACTTTCATGCAAACCCATATCTTGCAAATAACACAATCATAGATGGTAAATATAATTCAATCAAACCCATTTCCCCCTAATAATCATTTAAAATAAAATTGCATAAATCAAGAGTAAAACGAATACCTACTTGAAAACCTATGAAAGAAAAAGAGAGATGAGAATGTTGATGACGAATTTTGAAACACAAAATCTTCTCAAATCAGCAACCAAATCTTTAAAACATTCAAGTTCAAGAAATTCCAACCACGCTTCAAAGAAAATCTGAAACTACAAATTCCTATCCTCAAATTTTCTCCCAAAACTTCAATAATAATAATAATAATCACCTCCCAATCAATTCTCATAAAACTAAATAAATAAAACACAATTTCCTAAATAAAGCTCACAAAGAAAAGTAAAAACCTTAAACCTAAAAATATTAAATAAATAAATAATTAATAATATTAAACAAATAATAGATAAATATTAAATAATAGTAAATAGATTTCAAAATAATAATAATCCCCATAAAAGCAATTAAGTAATAAATCACCAATTATAAATCTTCTATAAAAAGTTGACTCCTCAAAACTTAGAAAAAGAATAAATAAGTAAATAAACAATTTAAAATATAATTATCCACCAAATAAGACAACTAGTCTCCCCTTAGATCAAACAATTAGTTTCACCTCAAAGCAAAACAAATAAAATATCCACTTGCACAATAAACAATAAATAATAAAGTACAGATAATAAATAATAAATAATAAACTATAAACTATGAATAATAAATAATAAACAATAAACAATAAATAATAAATAATAAACAATAAACAATAATTAATAAATAATAAATAATAAACAATAAATAATTAACAATAATAAACAATAAATAATAAACAACAAACAACAAACAACAAATAATAAATAATAAACAATAATAAACAATAAATAATAACTAATAAACAATAAACAATAAACAGTAAACAAATAATAAATAGCAAACAATAAATAATAAATAACAAATAATAATAAACAATAAATAATAAACGATAAATCATAAATCATTTATTAAATATTACAATTTACAACACGTAGGCTATAATTAATATTAATAATCACATAAAATGCATCACACTCAAACAAATTATAAAATAGTGCCAACATCAAACAATACTCACCACTAACAGTTGGGTAATCAAATATTGTCCACATGACAATTTTGACGGGATAAAATGAAAATTAGGTAATTGTCCCTAAATTAGGACAATGGCTAGGGTTAGGTATAATATGGGCCTTGCACTATCTCCTTTTACCACCATTGGGAATTATAAAGACACACTCAAACCTGTGGTACCAGGTGGAGTCGATGTCTAGTACCTGCAATCCTACACCAAAACATGTTGTATACAAACATACATATATACATATAAATGTCTAATCCCATCTAGTGATAGGAAATCTTGACATCATATGTAGCTCACAAATGAGTAATACAAAATCACTCCTACCATCCTAAACCCCAAGCAAACAACGCATAGAATCTTACACCATCAATAATCAAATGATAGCATCAGAACATAGATTAACATCACATAATGCATCATAATGAATCATCAAAATAAAATCCATGTCATAAGTATCTCAATTCTAACATCGATATCCAACTCAACGAAATATAGCAATAGTCATGTCCTGAAATACATGAGCAAGAAGGATCACATGAATGCACACAAAGCAACAAAATATACCACACATAAGGAATCAATACATAGTCTAATAAATCAAAGTAGCATATATCTTAAGCAAAGCATGGAGGGGCACTACATACATCTTGATTTATCTTGAAAAAAAATTTACCCTTTTTCAACCAAAAAAAATAGAAAAAAATTAACTAACTAAATTATTTGCATTACTTTATTAAAAGAAAATAATTTTTCATAATTAATAGTTAAATTCCACATAATTTTATATTTATCAAAATTGTAAATAAAAATAAAAAATTTACTTCCATTTGTTATTTTCTATTGGAATCATTTTATATATAATATATGAACTAAGAAAACACCTTTGAGATGCTGATAAAAGGGGTTTTCTTAAAACACTTCAATTGAATGCTCATATTCACTTGTATATAATTAGTTTCCTACAAATTATAATTAAATATAAAAATAATATAATGAATATTATAAAGTGATAGTGAAATATGATATAAAAAATTGCACACATTTGGAGTCAACTTGCATTACGCCCAATTTTATACAAAAGTCACCTATCCGACAATAAATAAAGAATAAAAAATACTTTTTAAAGGAATCAGATTATGCTAAGTTCAAATATTCAAAACTACTCTTGCTTTTGTCTTTTAGAAAAGAGAAAAAAAAAATCGAAATATTGCAACCTTTATCAATAGGCTTCTTGCAAAGAACTTGGTACAATAGTATACATATATCTCAATGCAATAAAATCGACATGTTAAAGAATCCTTATCTCAAACATGTGAGTGGCCCATACACACCATATGTCATAAAAGCGCCAACTTTATCTTGAAAACTCATTTATGAGTGGAGACATTGGGGATGGGGTGTCTAAGTGCATGTCCCCCTCTTTAATGAGGAAAAGACCCTCATAAATAGAGTGGAGTGTGTATAAATGTGTATACACAAAGATCTACAAGGCTCAAGAACAGGAGTTTGAAGGTTTCTAGGTGGATTAAGGATGAGAGTAACAAGTTCATCATGTTGTAGCTCATGCAGTGATTACCATTGTGCAAATCTAAAGTTCGATCTAAATGAAATTCAGTATTATTTACACCGTTCTTGCATTCCACAAGATCTAAAAGTGGTTGTTTCATTAATTTCTTTGGCCTATATGTTTATCTATAAATGTTGTAGCCTTTAAACTTAAAAATTCAAATTTATTAGTTATGTCATAGAACTTTAACAATCCCCTAGTTTTGGTTGTTTTTTTATCAAAAACAATCGCGTTGTTTTTAACTTGTTATTAAAAATCATATTTTCAACCAATTACATATCAAGATTCTTTTTCATATTATTTTTTTCCTACTTCACCAAAGTTTAGATGCAATTGTTTTTAACAAAAATTTATTGAAAAATGATTTTACTTCAATCTAATTGGCTCATAACTTCGACCCAATATGGGCAAAGAATACAAAAAGAAATGATTATAAATTATACAATTTTTTTTATAACATTGAAAATTACAAGTTTTGATTTAGGAAAATATAATGAGTTAAAAATGTAGTTGTATATGGTGAAAATGGAATGTTAAACTTTTGTAAAACCAACAAAGATCCAACCACATAAAACCCTAGTTCTACCATTAAGAATCCACCATACACCAAAGAAGAACCTAAAACATTCAAAATATCAAAAACATGAAAGATTATACCATTCACATGCTTAGTAGGGTTTGATCTCCGTTGTTTCCTATCTCCATTGATCTTATTTGATATGATTGCTCTCAGATTTTGTATTATGCACAAGAGCTCAACAAAGAACAGTTTGTGGTTGTGTAGATGTTTGATTGCTTAATCGCATGAAAGATTGATTTCACTTGTTACGGATATGAAAGGATGAAAGAATCCTCTTATATAGAGAGTACCTTAGAAAATGGAGGGATAAGATTAAAAGGTCAAAGGATAAATGGTTGGCTAGAATTAAAGGGTAGGTAGAAGAAATAATAAAATATTAGAGAGGCGGTTAAAGGCAAATTAAGAGATGAATGACAAGTGTCATGGAGGGAAAAATCTAATGAATTAATTAAATAAATAAAGATCTATTCAATTAATAGAAGAATTAGGATCAATTAAATAAATAAAATATTTATTTAATTTAGGGAAAGGATAATTTAAATAAATGAAAATATTTATTTAAATGAGGAGAGGCTAGAAGAGGATTAATGAATTAATTAATTAAATAAAAATATATTTAATTAATAGAAGACTTAGAATAAAAATAGTTAAATAAATAAAATATTTATTTAATTAGGCTAAGACAATTTTAGGTGTCTACAATAGGCACTAACTAAAATATTATACAATTATTGTATAATATATTAATATTGTCATTTAATTATTGTTGCATATATTATATTAATGTATTATATTATGTAGTACATAGTATTTCATTTATTATTATATATTATTATATTTTATTAATATAATATATTGTTATACCATATTTTAGCATCATTTTTAGTTTTAGCTTAATTATACATATTTAAATAAAAATACATATTATATATATTAATATTATAATAATAATAATATTACTATACATGTTATTAATTATTATTATTATATTATATAATATTACAATATTATCATCATATTATACTATGTTCTTATTGTATTATAATGTTATTTTTATTACTTAAGTTATTAAAATTGTTAACTAAAGTGAATAATAAAATAGCATAAAAAAGTGGCTTCTCATTATCAACTAATTTTTTTTTTTTAATGAAATCAATTTAATTTATAACCATGACATCATATATAAACTCATTCAACATAATACTATTTTATTTATTTTTTTAATTATTAAATTAAATTATTTTCAAATCAATACATTAACTTTAACAAATATTATTTAAAAAATAAATTATAATTATAATTTTATTATTTGGACACTAAATTTCTTAGCCAACCTTTACTATTATCATATTCACCAAAAAAAAATTAAATTGTTTACTATCAAATAACAATATTCATTGCCCTATGCATGCTTCTGGTCTCTCTTGGCCCCATTGTTGCAGTCTTACGGATGCTGCTTGGTTGCATGTTTACGGGTCATTATGGCCTATTGTTCCCTTGGGTGTGCTCACTGGTGAAGATGTTGAGGGAGACCCTTTGTTCTGTTGGCCTTTGGTGCAGGTCCTTTGTCCCTCCAAGGTTTTGTGTGGTTGGAGGGCTCCCCCCACCTTTTTTGGCAGTTTTGGTTGTAGGAGAGGTGTGGATGTTGATTTTATAGGCCACATTCCTCGTGTCATTGTTGATGCGAGTTGGATCTTCCATCTGTGGAGGATGATGACTCTCCTTTTCCCCTATGTGTAGTGCAAGATGATAGTCTCCCTTGCTAGAGAATGTTGCAGATCAGTTGCTCTGGGATTGTTGTGGTACCTAAGCATATTGTCTTTACGGGGCTCCATAGGTGACTCTGCAGACTCTCCTTCCCCCATTGTTTGCACACCCCACTATCCTTCCATGGCATTGTCATCTATGGGTGTTTGTGTGACACTAAACTTGTTTGGTGCTCACAAGGGGGCATGGACTACTTGTGGTCCTATGTTCACTCTGTTGCGCTTTTGGTGGATTGTTATGGGTGTTGTTGTGCCTCTACGATACAGTCTTTTGGGGCTTTTGGCCTTTCTTCTTGGTTGTGGTTGTTGCCACAAGGGTTTGCTAATGTTGGTCCCCTGCGCATGGGAGTTGTTGTTGTTGCTTTCATGGCTCCTCTTTTGGCTCTCATGACCTATGGTGTCGCTTGGCGGTTCCCTGCTTTGTTCTTGTTGGAGGATTGGGCCTTTGCTTGGAGTTTATCTCTCAAGGTCTTTGTGACAGATTTGTGCATCGACATACCTAGCATTTGGGCTGGAGGTCATTCGGTTGTTGTTTTGTGTGTCTTTGTGTGTGGATACATGCAGCTTGGGGGTCCTGGACTTGGTATGGTGACTGAGTTGTGTTGTTGGATTCACATGTTGTCGTGTGAGGTGTTGGTTTCATCTTGGTGCATGCCACTGGATCTCTCCATCTTGGGTGTTTTCTTGTGGTGCTTGTTTGAGTTGCAATGGTTTCTTTGGACCCCTGCTAGAATGGGTAGTGTAGGGTGTTTGGGGCATTCCCTCTAGTGTCCTTTTGGGGACTGTATGACTATGAATTCCTTTTGTGTTATGATGGACTGCAATGGGGGTACTTCCTCCATGAATCTTGTTGAGCCTTGTGGGTGGCTCTTGTTTTTTTGTTGCGATTATGGTGATGGTGCTTGTTTCAGATTCGGTTGGTAGGTTTTCATAGCATGTCAAGCATTCCTCCTTTTACTTATTGATAAATCATTGTAAAGGAAATTAGCACCCTCTACAAAAATAGTTAGGACTCACAAATTGATTTTAATTCAAATCTTAGATAAAGTAAGAGTTGGAAATATATAAATCAATTGAAATAGCATAATAAATATTAAAATTAAATATCTTTTAAAACTTTTCAATTTTGATACCATCATGAAAAAGTTTCTAAATTGAAATTTGAATTGGATTATTGATTAAAAATTGAGACAAATAAATTTGAAAATCTAAATCAAACATATTTATGGCAATGATCTTTTGCATTAGCATGCAGTTTAGTTTTGATTTTAGTGACTTAATATTAATTAGTGTCTAATATTTAATATACGCTGAATTTGTTGAGTTGATAATATCTGAAATAAAATAGTGATTGGCTTTATACTTTAGTCAAAGTTTTTACAAAAAGTTCATAGTGATAAGTAAAGAATGACAGTAGAGTTGGATTGTGATTTGAATAAAGATTATTGGGTTGAATCCATCAAACGTTAAAAAAGAAAAATGTGTAAATGTGTTGTTCTACTTGATCCAAACTTAGAAAGTTGTACAAACAGAGGTTTAAATGCATTTTATTTTGAACCCAGCAGATTGATTTCCAATATGATTCAACACAAATTGACACATAACAATAATGTTCATGACCCAATAAAGAACGAGAATAGTTTAAAATTATACAGTTTTCATCATATTTGTATTTTTTCTAATATTAGTTATTATATTTTTAAATTTTTGTTTAATAATATTAATTAATGGAAAGAAAATTCCATATTAAAATTATAAAGATATATAAATTAGATAAATTACTATCGACATAATCAGTGCACCTCATTTAGGTGCAAGCACTAATTATACTATTTCAAAAACGATACTATCAACTTATATCCTTTACCTTTAGGCAAACAGGATGATGGCTGCAACTGAACAAGTGAATAATCCCATAGTAGCAGGCAACGAGATAAAATTCATTAGTTGTATGGACGCTGGTCCACGTATCACAATTCAGCCCACATATCAATTTGACTTTCTTCACCATTTCAGGTTTATAATTTAAGTTATGACTAATTCACTAATCTTGAATTTTAGAACTTTTAAGATCCCTTCATAATTAAGTTTTGCTCTACAAACTCAGAGAAACTTCTACTCTTCTTCATCTCTTTCAATAGTTTCCAATTGATGCACTTTTAAGGTATTTTCATCATCCCTGTAGGAAAATTGAAGCTGTCTAATCAATCCTATTACAACGATTTAGAATCCAACTCAGATGAGGAAGCAAAGCATCTGAACACTTTTGCAATGTAGTTAAATGCTAACAGAGAAAATAATGTCACAATTGACATTTGTTTGAGATGAAAAAGAGGTTTCAGGAATACAAATAATGTCGAAATTGCCATTTGTTTGAGATGACAAAGAGGTTTCAGGAATACAAATAATGCCTTAAATTGTGGCTTCTGCTCTCTCTTATTTTTCTCAAAGCATCTTTTTCTATCTGCCTGATCCTTTCTTTGGAGTAGTTACATATGTACCCAATCTCGCCTAGAGATTTTGGTCTACCATCATCAAACCCATAACGTAGTCTCAATATTTCTCTCTCTTTTTTGGTGACAAAGTTAAGGGATTTAACAATCTCTCTTCCCAGCTCCTGCTTTTCAAAAATATTCTCGGGACTCGCAGCATTTGGATCTGCATACTCATCCTGCAGAAATAATTAAATACTTTATGAGAAATAAGAAAGAAGGAAATATAATTATGCCCATGAATGACCAAGTAGACAAATGGGACTCAAAAATACAGCATGATAGAGACCATACGGCAAACTTCCTGCGTTTTCTAGTATACATTCTGATAAGCATCAAAGTTTTAACAGAGAGGCCTGTTATTCTAGCAAGCTCTCGAAATCTAGGACGCCTTGCATGTAATTGCTTGAGCCATCTTTTTGTTTGTTTTACACGATTCATATCCCAAAAGAATTTTTCCTGCAGTCTCAAATTAATCATAAGATTGCCAATATAATTCCATCTCAAGAGGCTTGCATTAAATTTATGAAACTATTTTCCCACAAGCTTCAGGATACAAACTGTGGTGGTAATAGCTAATAATTAGAAAACTATAGAAAAAGCTTCACAAGTTGGGGAAAACAACTATACATTATATGAAACTATATCCGAATAGTTGTAAAGTGCTCTACTTATACGCTGTCTAATCCACCAATGAGCATATGTTGCAAAACGAGATCCCTTTCTGTAATCAAATCTCTCAATACCTTTAATAAGACCAAAGCATCCTATCTGCAATTGCAAAGCATGTCCAAGGTTCTCAGTCAGTGCATGAGACACCCAAAATGATTGTATGAAAATACAAATAGGTTGAAATCAAATAAAAAAGATGAGTATACCATCATCACTGATTGAGGCCAACCTGAAATAGATCTTTATAATTATAGCCAATTCCTAAGCCCATATATTTTTTTGCAACATATCCAACTAAACCCAGGTTGCTCCTGTATAATTTTTCTTTGCAATACTCGCCCACAAGAAGGCGTCTCTTCAGAGTCTTCTTATCAGTGCCTACAGCTTGTGCCCATCTATCTAAAGTTGGCTGATGTCCAGTTTTACCTACCAAACGTAACCGGATCCTGTGCAACTTTAACAGGTCCTGCATGCTAAAAAAGCTTTCATGTCTTAAGTGCATGATTACAAGGTAAAAAAAAATTAAAAAAAAATGTTAAAAACCAACTACTGTCAGCAAAGCAAAGTAGTTCTGTGCCTGTATCCCTTTTGACAACTCAATTTCTTCTGTGGCAGTTAAGGATTCTGAATTGATCGAATCCCTCAAAACATGTTCTGCATCTAAGAAATTCAACAAGCGAAAAGTCCAATATCGTTTATGAGATGGAACATCAGCAGCCAATTTGATAATCTTTACTCCTGCCTTCATTCTTCTAGCCCTTCTTTCTGATCTCTTTTGTGAATGTATGGTTGCCTTAGCCACATGTTTGCTGACAGATACAGGAGGAAAATCACGGGGACAAGCAACATTCGAGCTACTCTCTTCTTCAATAGCTTGAGATTGAAACTGATCCAAAGCTTTCACGACTTCAGGTTTTTCCTTTTCAGTCAATCTAGATTGCTCACATATTACCAGGTTTTCCTCAGATTGGCTGTCCTCAAAATTTTTACATTCACCTACCAAATCAGTTGAATTTTTCGCAGCTTTCTGGGCCTCCTCTGCAGAACCCACTGCATCTGCTGATGCAGCTGTCGATTCTGTCTCTTCACAGTTAAGTTTTACTGTGGTTGTGCTTTCATCCTCACTTGCCTGAAACAAGGAAAAATATCTTTTCAATTGTCAATTGTAATGAGATATCTGAGCTAATGACAATTTCTCTTTTTCAGTAATAAGCTGTTCCTTTTTAATAAAATTAATTAGATGGAGCCCTAATTAATTCAGTGGCACTTAGCAACATTAATAACTGAAAAGAAGGTATATAGTTTTACTGCAGGTGTTTGCTGCAAACCTTATTACTCCCAAAAAGGAAAAAGAGGACAGAAATAACCTTTGTATGCGGTTCGATGGCCTTGGAGCTGTATGATATGTTGTCATTTTCTGCTGAAGAAGCAGGTTCGATATTGGTTGGATCACCAGCAAAAGCAGAAATTGATATTCTAGCCATTTCAAAGCAGAAACCTTCTCTAATTTTCACTGAATATCATTGCCACAGATGAAGACTTAAATCAATAGTTTATTTGCAACTACGACGACTGAGATGATGAAAGTTTTAACTCAGATTACTTGAACAAAGATGACTTAAAGTAGCCTCTGAAAAGGGTTTTGCAACAGAAATAACATACAAGCACATCATCATCTTGAAAAGTGTTTGTTAAATATAGACTGTGACAAAAGAAACTAGACATATTGCACATAAAATTTGTCATTTTATCATATGCAATGTTATGTTTTGAGTTTTTATCATTTGGTTACACTGCCCTTCTGGAAGGATTTGCACACTGACAACACATGTTATACACCCACATTAAGATTCGATTATTTTATATAATTATCAGATTCTTGAAATGCACAAAGAAAATACTGAGAGTGGGGGGGCTGAATCAGTATTTTAAACTTTTAAAATATGAAACCATATAGAATAAACTACATAGAGAAGACAAACACAAGAACACAAAGTTTCACGTGGAAAACCGGTTCGGGTAAAAACCACGGCAGATAAATAGCTTTCATTAGCCAAATGGGCACCAACCCAAATTACATAAGTGAGCACCATCTCACAGAGAGCACCAACCCTCCAAGGACCGACTTCAATCAACTGAAGCACCAACTCCAAATTTCCACTTATGCAAATGCACAGAAATTTTGGAAAGAACTTTACATCATTACAGCTCATATCAGCTCAGGCAGATGAAGAACATCAGATTTCTGTTGGGTTCACAAATCTTGATCATATCAGCTCACATACATATTTTGCTTCATGAATCACCCTGCACAGTGTGTACTTTACTCTACCCTTTTTTAAAAACAAACCATAGAACACAACTGAGATTCTTAGCAGTTAGCACTCTATCCGTCTCCTCCTTATCACCGATTCCAATGCACATATATATTATATTCGCACCCAACTAAGTCCTAAAAAAGTCAATACAATATCAAATGTCAGTCAAAATCAAAATGTCATCACTTAGCTCCACTATGTTCACATTCCACTAATTTCAATGCACACGATCAGCTACACACAACCTGTCTATATGCTTCGCACCTTGTCTATATTGAGCACTGTTCTTACATTATTAACACATACGGTTTTAAATGGTAGACCGTTCTCAGCTCCACTCGACTATAGGTAGCAGAGTGTTTTTATTTAAAACTTGAAAACCGCATACCTTTAGTAAAAGCTTAGCAGTCGACATAAAGTTCGATTCCCATAATGATATCGTATTCATTAACACACAACTTCAGTTTTCAATGTTTTCTGACTGTGAAAGGTTAGATTCCAAAATCAACATTTGTCAAACATTAATATCGCACCCTTATGCACAATAATAATGTCAGCTCTGCCACTATCGCAATTGAAAATTCCACAGATGATGTGTCACTAGAAATAGACAAGCAGCCAGCTCAAGCTAACAACCAAATATTTCAAACACTCAGCCAAGAAGCTCAACCAGACAACCAAGTAGCTCAACCAGACAGCCAAGCAGCTCAACCAAATAATTGCTAGACAACCTTGATCATCATCCTTTGACATCAATGACAAAATATCCAACAATTCTAACCTCTGTGATTTAGATGAGGATGACAAAATTCGGACAAATGATTAATAGCCTCCAGAGCAGACACAAATGACCAGATGGAATTCAAATGGCTAGAAGCCTTGAACTAGAGTGAGGACCAAAGTCGAGATACATAGCAAGGAATACAAAACCAAACCTGAACCACAGAAGATAGATGAATAAAACAGACTGCTCACATGAATCAATGAGACAAGAAAACAGTGGGGCAGCAGAACACAAAAAAATAGATGACGAAAACAACAATTGGAACACAAATACAAACTGACAGCATTAGAGCACAATATTTTTAAGTGTCCTTACAAAATGAAATCTTAGCTTTACATTATGCATGTCAAAAGTCATTGCATCACAATTTCTGTCTATGTAGACTTTCGCAATAGTAGATGCAACCTACCACGGATCAGCTTATTAGATGGCTTGCCAAACATCAACGTGGTCGAATTCTTGGGATTCTGGGGATCATATATTTTGTTATTACATGGAATAAATACAATATGGAATTGCCTCTCTCTAAATTTATATGTCTAAATTTTGAATTATCTCAAGCCAGCAACGGAAAACAACAGTTCAGACATCATTGGCTTTCAGTTAATGCTTGCTTTGAAGTCTTAAGCCATTTTTTATTTAATTGTTTAAAACTTACAACTGTTATTAATTAAAATGCATGAATATTTGATCGCTTGGTTGTTTTCTTAGATACACATACAGTTTAGACAAATTTGATTCACTGCTTTCTTTCTTCTTTTATTTTGATTCAAATATAAGTGTCTGGTAGGGTTTAACTATTAGCTTGTATTCTAGAAACATTTGTGCAAAATGACTTTGCACAGATTTGTCTTGTGAACATAACCAGAGGCAAAGCTTTCACCAGTGTATTTACCATTACTTAGCTTCACAATTCATTGACCATCTCCTGCTTCAAATATAGTCTAGAGATCTTGGAAGGCTAGCCATCGATATTTAGTTTCTATTCATTTTGGGCTGTCATTTTGTGACCCTTTTGGTAACTAAAATTCTCAGGATCTATAGGTCCCAACTGACTTCATTCAGCCCTCACCCTATTCGACCTGGTTTAGATCCACCCTTGCATTTTTCTAGGTCAAGTTGGTTAGAATCATTTCTTCATTCTTGGTTGTATTTTTCTTATTTTGCAACTTTTAAATAACTCTTGGAACCATGCCTTGCAATTCCTAAACCAACCAATTCCTACACAACATTTTGCATCATGCAACTATCCGTGCGACACCAAAGATAATGCCAAACAATGTTGCCAAGAACTCTATATAGGTTTCACACTACAGCTGCATTCCTCACTTATCAGTGCACAGTTGAAAACATCGTGCAACACCTCAAAGCATTACATAACAAACACACTCATTTTCCAGAATCATTTCATGAGATGCCACTTGTCAACATAGTGCGTGACTAGAATCTTAACCATTAGAAGTTGAAGCTTCAGCCCTTTCCTTAAAGTCCCTTGGCATCTGTTACATGGGTTCAGTCAAGGGCTGGGAGGGGGATTAAGGAGAGTGGGAACTAACGGGAGAACACGACCATGTTCCTTGCATAATGCCTCCCTCTTTACCTGGTTGTCATTTGTCTGACTCTAAGGAACAACCTGTAGATTACCTTCACAACTATCCTCTCCTCCAATTTTTTTGTCACCAAGTTAACCCTTTGTTGCTTTGAAGATGACAATGGCCTTGTTGTGTACCTTCCACCATCAAAGATTCAGGTGATGTGACCTAGAAGTCATATTCTTCCCTCTTCTTGAAAACTTGACCAAAAACTCCTATAACTTATGTTTATCATAAATTCAATGCACAAGCGAAATGACCTAGTTAACTATATTTGCAAGCAACCCTTTGATGCTTCCATGTTGATGGAGATCAACCAATAAACTCGCCTAGAAAGGCAAATGCAGGTGGAATTCCTTTATCTTTGGCACTTCATAGCATCACAATGACGATAGATGCCAAAGGTCTCCATCCTAAAACCATTAAATTAGTAGAAACCTTGTATGAAAGCTTTGCATCATTATTATTTAATTTAATATGGCCAAAAAGAGGTATGCTGTGATAAAATCCAAACATGGCATCTCTAATACGCTTATGGTAGACTATTTCCTAATAATGAAGAACTTTGTAACTAGATTCAGAAAACACACATTAATATCATTGTGTCAAAAGCTAGTAGAATACTCCTTAATTTGGTAACCCTTAGTGTTATCACAAAAAGAACTTGTTCAAACTGACCAAAGCTCTCAAAATAGATATATGTAAATCATATGTCTCATTCATGGCCATATCTTTGAAAATTTTCACCTAGTTCAATGTGTTGCTCTATTTGGAAAACAAACATTTATTCTTTCTTTTAAAGGATAATAACAAAATTGCTATGATAGAACAGGTTCAACTTTCTTATATGTAAGTAAAGAAAAAAAATATCCGAATTCAGATCACTTGGATCAAAGCTGGGATGTTTACAAATCATCCATAGAAGAGTAGAGAAGTTTACCAGATTATCATTCTGGTATAGAGAAATGACACCATTGACCAAAGATATAAAGCTCATATTACATAAGTATAAGCTGATAACATATTATACGAAGTTGTGAGTGATGTGTATCTTCACAGGCCTGTTGAGGAGGAAGTGCCGTTTGCCATTCTATGGGCAATTGCAAGATCTTTCTTCAGCATTACAGGTCCATTCTACTGCGTAGGAATTAAGGAAGGATAAATAGAAGAAGGAATGGGAAGGAAATGAAGGGTTGTGACTCTTTCAAAGGAGGATAATTATGAAAGGTTGTGACTCTCTCAAAGGGTAGAAATGATGAAGGGTTATGACTCTCTTTCAAAGGGGGAGGGGGTGTAATTATGAAAGGTTGTCTCTCTCTCAAAGGGCAGAAATGATGGAGGGTTGTGACTCTTTCAAGGGATGGTAATTGTGAAAAATGTGATCATTGCAAAAGGGCATACATGATGAAGAGGTGTGACTCTCTCCCACATTGGAAGATATAAAGGGGAGAAGGTTTCATTTGAGGAGGAGATCCAAGGGAGATCAACTTGGGAAATAATTTATCATTCTCAAAGGTAGCAATGAAGAGTGGTGACTCAATTCTAATGAAGGATGGTAACCCAAGCCTTACGAAAGGTGGTGACCCTTCCAGCCATGAAGTATAAAAGAGATTATTCCAATCATTCAAGGATCACATATCAATCATCACTCCAATCATTCAAATCAAACAAACAATGAAACTACAAATCATTCTATCAAATCAGAATTCATTCAACCAAGGAATAGAAACAATTACCACAATCGGTCAAGAGGATAGCATCCAGATCAGACGCAAAAGCAGCAGACTTCCATCCATTTCAGATCTGTTATAACCACATCTAATAATTTTAATAATTGCCCTTGTGGTATATATTTTGCCTATACATTATCTGTCAACATTTATCTCTTTTCTATATATATGTAAGATTGGATACATATGACTGTTAATCTGTTTGTAAACCCCCATATTGTAGGAAAGGGAGGAGGTGTAATGAAAAGGGATAGGCATGAGATTACCATCTAAGTAGGCCACCCCAAGTGGACGTCCCTGTTGCCTGCCACTGGGGCCAAGAGAGCAAAGATCCACCTCTTGGGCTTAGATAGGACAATTAAGAAGCCCCCTATTACAATCTCCTCTGCAATTCTACAATGATGGATTATTGACCTTAGGGGATAAGGCATGGATAGCAAAAGCAGGTACAAGCACCCCACTAGGTAGGCCACCCCGAGTGAATGTCCATGTTGCTTGCCACTAGGGCCAAGAGGGCGAGTATCTGCTCTTGGGCCTAGTGCAAGATGGCTTCGGGTGGACCTATCATGCTTCTTACTCCAAACCCTAATGTGTTTGAATAGTAGGGAGTTATATATATATATATAAAGATTATTACATGTTACTATCTATCCCTTATGGTTGAAAGTATATATATATGTATATGTATCTTTGGTTGTGGTTGCAGGATCTAAATTCTCAACTCATATTGTTTTAAGGAAGCTATTTTACTTGGTAAAGATATAACTCATTGCAATTGTGATTCTAGGCAAATTCTAGGTTATATTTGGAAGGGGACATTACAATTGGTATCAGAGCTTTAATCCTACCAGCCTGCAGAACAAACCTACTTTGATAGACATTCACTTGGGTTTCAAATAGGCCAACATTGCATTTTTATATGTGTGTTGAGCATGCTTGCTCCATGTGTATTTTATATGCATGCTTTTCTCATGAATGCCTTGTGTTTGTTTCATGTCTGATATGTTTTCAACATGTGTGCTATATATGTAGGCCTTGTGTCTTATGTGCATATATGTGTTTGTTTCACGACTGATGTGTCTTCAGCATGTTTACTCTATAAGTACCTTTCAAATGTATAATTCATGCCTTACATGTGTATATGTCATTCTTTACATGTATTCATGTGTATAATGCATGCCTTACATGTGTATACTTCATACTTTACGTATGTGCTTCATGCCTTATGTGTATTCATGTGTACATTTCATGCTTTAACATTTATTCATGTGTATGAATCATGCCTTATGTGTATACTCCATGCTTTACGTGGACACTTGCCTTATGTGCGTTCATATATATATTTCATGCTTTACACCTTATGTGTATTTGTTTATGAATCATGCCTTATGTGTATAATTCATGCTTTATGTGGGTTCTTCTTGCCTTATGTGCATTCGTATGTATACTCCATGTGTATTCATGTGTATAACTCGTCTTATACATATTCATGTGTACGCTTCATACTTGACGTGTTGGGTTCATACCTAATGTTTTCCGCCTGTTCACTCCATATGTGTTTTATGTACCCTTTTCATGTATGCTTTGTGTCTTGATAACTCATGCCTTATGTATTCATGTGTACGCTTCACACTCGTATCATAAGTGTATTTGTGTTTTGCTTCATCAATACCTTTCTCATGTATCACTTGTACCTTATGCTTCGTGTCCTCCATTGTCTCCTGCCTTACATGTCTGACGTGCATTACTTCATGCCTTGCGTGTCTTGCATGGATGCTTCATGCCTTACATGTATTTATGTCTGTGCTTCATATCTTATGTGTATGCTCCATGTCTGTCATGTTTTTAGCATGATTACTTCATGTGTGTGTGTGCCTTCATAATGTATGCCTTAAGTCTTGAGTATGCTTTGCATCATGTTTGATGTGTTTTCAGCAAGTTTATTCCATGTGTGTATCCAAAGCCATTTCATATTGGGAATCATCTTGAACACTCCATGATCATTATTCAAGGACAAGCAATTTTCGGCAGGGAAGACTATAATGTCCCCATTTTTAAATAAGATTTAATATTAAATTAAAATATAAAAGAATAAAAATAAAATTAAAATGATTAAAATTTAGTTAAGTTTAATGAATGGTCAGAAGGCATGAAATAAAAAGTTGTGACTCCCTCAAAAATGAGGTATAAAAGGGAGAAGAGAACTTCATTTGAAGAAGCAATTTAATCTATATTGAGAAGTGCAGATCTGATTTGAATAATAAGAGAGCAATAAGGAGACATGACCCTTTAAATGGATCTCTTTCCCAAGATATGTGTCTCATCAATAGAATATGAAAGTATAAAAGGATATGGAAGGGAGGAAGGAAAAAAAGAATGGAGCATAGGAATTGTCTCTCTCTCAAAGGACAGAAATGATGAAGGGTTGTCTCTTTCGAGGGGTGGTGCTTGTGAAAAGTTGTGACCATTGCAAAAGGGCAGACATGATGAAGAGGTGCGACTCTCTCGCACATTAGAAGATATAAAGGGGAGAAGGTTTCATTTGAGGAGGAGATCCAAGGGAGATCAACTAGGGAAATAATTTATTATTCTCAAAGGTAGCAATGAAGGGTAGTGACTTAATTCTAATGAAGGGTGGTGACTAAAGCCTTATGAAAGTTGGTGACCCTTTCACCAATGAAGTATAAAAGAGATCATTCCAATCATTCAAGGATCACTTATCAATCATCACTCCAATCATTCAAATCAAGCAAACAATGAAACAACAAATCATTCTATCAAATCAGCATTCATTCAATCAAGGAATAGAAACAATTACCACAATTGGTCAAGAGGATAGCATCCAGATCAAACACAAAAGCAGCAGACTTCCATCCATTTCAGATCTGTTATAACCACGTCTAATAGTCTTAATAATTGCTCGTGGTATATATTTTGCCTATACATTATCTGTCAACATTTATCTCTTATCCATATATATGTATGATTGGATGCATATGACTGTTAAATTGTTTATCTGTTTGTAAACCCCCATATTGTAGGAAAGGGAGGAGGTGTAAGGAAGAGGGGTAGGCATGAGATCGCCATCTAAGTAGGCCATCCCGAGTGGATGTCAATGTTGCTTGCCGTTGGGGCCAAGAGGGAAAAGATATGTTCTTGGGCTTAGATAGGATGATTAAGAAGCCCCCTTTCACGATCTCCTCTCCAATTCTACAATGATGGACTATTGACCTTAGGGGATGAGGCATGGATAGGGAAAGTAGGTACAAGAACCCCACTAGGTAGGCCACCCCGAGTGGATGTCCATGTTGCCTGCCACTAGGGCCAAGATGGTGAGTGTCTTCTCTTGGGCTTAGTGCGGGATGGCTTCGGGTGGACCTATCATGCTTCTTCCTCCAAACCCTAATGTGTTTGAAAGTTTAGAAAGTAGGGAGTGATATAGATATTGTGTGTGTGTATATCTTTGGTTGTGGTTGCAAGATCTAAATTTTGAACTGATATTGTTTTAAGGAAAATATTTTACTTGGTAAAGGTATAACCCTAAGCCTAACTTGTTGCAACTGTGATTCTAGGGAAAATTCTAGGGTAAATATGGAAGGGGACTTTACATCTTGAAGGCAAACCACATCCTATGTGGCGTCAGAAAACTTGAAAATTTTCTCATCATCATTCTTGCAGCCCTCATTTTGTATGTTGGTGAGATGGTTGTCATTCTCAGCTTCTTTGCCTTCACTTACTTATGTGTTCATTTTCTTCTAATCTCTTCTATCAGTTGTCCTAGGCAATTGAATAGAAGACATTAAGAGGCTGACTCGGATAAAATAAAAGAAAAATGATTCACGATCAATGATTTATCAAAGGAGGCCAACTAGATAAAATAAAATATACTAACATTTCATTGTTAAGAGGCTGACCAAGCTTCATTGAATTAAATGGCAGCGAATTATTTAGAGGCCGACTGAGATTAATATTTAGGCAGCGATTATCAAATAGCATGAAAACTACAATAAAAGGCAGTGCTCCATTATGGAGGAGTGTGACTCTTTGCAAAGAGATAGCGAGGAAGAGGTGTGACCCCTCCTATGAGGAGATATAAAGAGAGAATTGGAAAAAAAAAATATTAAGGTGGAACATAGATTCAATGAGCAGATCAGGAATTCAGAACATTTATAAGGATCAATTAAGTGGATTGTTCATTGAATCAGCAGAGTCTGAAATATAACCAGCAATATATATTCATACATAGTTCTAGCAAGTTGCTCAAGAATTGCAAAACAATATTATTTAAAGCAAATCCATCAAGAGGTATTTTGTTAGCAATGACATAGCAAATTCCTTGAGTGATCAATTTTGAGTTTAAGGGAGTGTCTTGCAAATAGGAAGGATGGACCCCCCTTCTAAGTCCACGAAAGATGAGAGGATGGCCCCACTCCCATACTCTTATCAGAGTTGTCCAAGAGTTGGAAGGATGACCCACCTTCAATGCTCTGAGCTTGATCAAGGAGTATGGGCCCCCTCCAAGGTGGATTGGGAGTTGTAAGCATGGCCCCCCTTACATGCTTTCGGCAATATTGAGGACGGTCCACCTTAATATTGCTATTGCAAATATTTCCAATGAATTCAAAATGTGATTGGCTGTGAGGAATATGCCATGATGTGAATGTTAATGATGTATTGAATTGAATACTAATGATGCTTGGATATATATAATGATTAGGTATTATCATACTTTCTTGGTACTTAATACTTCTAATATCAGTTTTTAGTGATTAATATTGTTTGCAGGTCTAAAAACAGGAACATCCAAGAAGGAACATTACATTGTCATCAAAAAATAACTCATCACTATCTGCAGTGTCCAAAACTCTGCAATCTAAAATCTCGGAACCTCAATCAAATGGGATATCCTGGTCCATCCTCAACGCTTCAATATTTAGGACCAAACAATGTTCAAAGTTATCACAAACAACTTAGGCAAAATCTGAAATAGAGCAACAATGCCACACAATCAACAAATCTACAAAACATCTGAAGTACACATCAATCATCACTATGAAATCTCCACTCAAATCTGCACAAGATTACCCCCCAGTAGATAAGAAAGGAGAATAACAACAAGGGTCCCCCCTGCAAGGGAAGCACACTAATGCAACAACTGCAAAATGGCTAGAACCATATGGTCCTCTAGGACAACTACATCAGAATCATCAATACAAAACATAAAAATTTAAATCATCAAAGAAATCTCAAACACATACAGAATCCATAACACTCTAAAGAAGAGCACTTTCATCATAAATAGGAGCATCAACAACATTCAACGGTTATTTGTAGCATCTAACATAATCCCCTGCAAACGTGTTATAACTATTTTATCTAATGAAGCATCTGTTGTCTCCCCAAGCATTGGCTCAAACAAAGGATTTGCAACAAATAGCACAAGTTCACTTTCTTTCGAAAACAATAATAATCATGAGTATGATGACCACATGAAGAAATGGGTGTAGGTCAGAACAAGAAACTGATGTATGACCATACCGGCCACAACATGAACACAATGTTGGTTTAACCAATTTGACTGAGAAAAGAAAAAATCATCTTTACATGTATTCAAAAGCCCTTCAAATACAAATTTGACGAGTTTTGAATACTCTGGTACATAACACCCAAAAAAACATTTATGACTGAGACCACATTTTCCCATGTTTTTGTAAGACTCCCATGCGCTCACAATGAGTTTTGATTGAGAAATACTAGAACTAAACATTTTGCTAGATTTAGATACAAGTTTTCAAAAAACATGACACAACATTCTTCTTGTGTGGTACAAGAGAAGATGACACGTGTGTTTGCTTGATTTTGAATGCAATATTTTTCTCTTTTTCACTTGCTTGCTGTTGTGGAAATGCTAGAAGGTACATTTTTCATAACATCTTTCTTATGTGCTAAGGTATTGAATGTCTAATCTTGTAACCTGTTTATCTCCTATAATAGCAAAAATATGTTGAACACAAACATACATTAAGGTATTGAATGTCTAATCTTGTAACCTATCTATCTCCTATAATAGAAAAATATGTTGAACACAAACATACATTAAGATAGGCTGAAGTAGCCTCCAGCACTCTGCTATTTGATTAGATTTTATTGAGTTGTCAATTTTAATGTGTAAAGATAAAATCAAGAGAGCATTTCTGGATTCGATTGTGTGCATCAACGTTTCGGATCACACTCCATGATCCATCATCAGGATAAAGAGAGACATTTAAAAATGACTCTTTTCGTCCTGATGATGGATCACGGAGTGTGATCTGAAACAAATGACTCTCTTCATCCTGATGATGGATCACGGAGTGTGATCCAAAACATCAAAATACATCCTATGATTCAAGCTCAACTAATAATGCTCGAAAATAGATACTCAGTTTGATGGATTTACAATTTACACCTTATCACTCCTTACACACAAATATTTCTTGTTATCACACAAAAATCACCATATAACTGCAAATCAACATCTTATATCTCCTAAAACAACTTGTAAATCAAAACACTTGTCTCCTTAATATTGCATATCACACTAATGCAAAATATCACAGCCATCTACCTACTTCGCCTTTTTCCTGAATCCTTGCGAACTTTCCCTGTCCCTTAAAAGGAGATAAAACAAACTCTTTCTCTTCACAAAAATCAATTCCAATTACCTATCACATGGCAGAAGCTGTCTATACATATCTTCTTGTGGCTTTCAGAAAAACGTAAAGCTTTCCCAGAAAAACTAAACAACGGTACACAAACAGTAGCAAAATTAATATTTAAATCAAATGAATGGCAGTATTCTTATTGTTTATCATTTCAATTTCTTGCTAAAAAGGAATTTAAAAACCCACTAAGCTTGCAAATGAAGTAGATGATCACACGATAATATACAATGAAAGCATTGTACTGTTGCTTATGATTTCATAGTGGTCTTGAAATAAAATTATGTTTTCTCGACAGTTTCAACATATTGGTCTAATTGTGTCCATGAATCGAGTTAAAGCTGGAAAGAATGAATGAATACTCACCAGTAGAAGAATGGAGTCTGGATCCCATTAAAATGTGAGAAGTCCCTCGATTACACAGTAACAGTATTGGCTTTGGTGACATCACCTGCATCCTTAATTTTAACACCAAAAACGAGATGGAACAGCTACTGGATGAGATGCATTAGATCTTGTGAATGTCATCACTCCCATCAAAATATCTACCAAGACATAACCCCAACAAACGCGGATTAAAATGCCCTGAAGAAGAGGTTCAAATGACTGCCGTACGGGCCTGTTTATATGCAATTTAAGCTCTGGGAAGCTCAGTGGAAGAATCTATACCTTGCATCGTCCGGTTCTTTCAGCTAAAACAATAAATAAATGGAAAACATTTAAAGGACTTACAAGATAACATTTTTGGATAGAGTAGTCCAATCAAGAAAATAAAGATTCTTGGGAGCCACTCATACAGCGATATGGGAAGGTTCTTCCTATCTGTAAGGGAAAATAAACTTTCCTTAACGCTGAATTATGTTAATTTAATTAATACAATATAAATGATGTTATGTCTAAAAGTAGATCTCTCTAAGAATTTAAAAGGAGATATTGATATTTAAATTGGTCACATGACAACGTTTTCTTTATTTGAATTTGTTTAATTCTTGTTATAGATGTTAATCTTCTTGGTATAAGATTTCAGTTTCATATTTCCATGTTCAAAGTTCATAATTCAATTATTTTTTTGAGTCTCGGGCTCATGTGAAAAAAGATGAGGGATGGTCCACAACGATGAGTCACAAGGAGGATAATCATGGTAATAATGGCTCTTAAGACAAACCATCCTTAGGTTCTAGGGTTAATCTTTGAATGTTCAAAATATAGTTTCAAAATCTTCAAACGTGAGGAAATGTGTTGATTCATGATGTGTTGATTCCTCTCATGAGATGTTGGTGAGATAAAAATCTAAAAAATTCCCATTACTTGTTTGATTTGTAAAAAAACCAACATTGTTCAACATACTTCCCCATTCTTTGGCTATGTAGTACGGTCTCGTAGCCCATCAAGGAAATGGAAGGAGAATATTTACTAGCGAATTGGCACCTTATTTAACCTTCCATTTAGATAGGCAACCTTAATTCAATTGAAGTGTTTCTTTAAACTAGTTAAACTAGTTATGTAGATCTAGATGAGTTGGATAATTAGATGACTCTGAACACTCAATCATGAATTGTCAATCTAGGAATGTTTGATATTTAAAAGACTTCCCACTATAGTATTACATTCACAATACAAGTGGCAACACTTCCCAAGTCTAGGTATTCTTCTTTATAAGAGGTCAAAAAAAAATGGTATTTTTCTTTATGTAGCATGTTGTGTTATTTGACCTTTAGTTTTTTTCTTATGTAGCAATCATGAAATGGGTCATGGTAGTGTGGTCCCCTTTCTTTCACCTAGGTAGCATCAACACTTAGTTGATCAATGGTGTGACCCCACCAATTGGGTGTTATGGACTCTTTTCAGCATTAGTGATCATTTATCTGGAATTATCAATGTATGTGTCTCAAATGATGTTGCTCAAATATCTATTCTTTGGTGATAGATTACAAATCCAATGACTATTATCACTTGATTTCTATGTGGTGATTTTAATATGATTTGAGATATCTTATGATATATATGTGAGGCACTCCTTATGCATTAAATAGTTGGTGAAAGAGAGGCATGGTACTTTATGTACAACAAATTGGGACTTTACGGTCCTAATCTTAGCTAACATCATGATCATATGATGTGTTACACATGGAGCAACCTCGAAGTTGGATTTAATAAGGTCCTCAATTAACTTGGTAGTGACATTGTTGTTTACTCAATTATCCTTTTTTTCAATTGTTATACTTTTCCTATGGAGTCTTTGTTGGGTGTTTTCCTTTAAGACCACTTTACAAGACAACTTTGTATTGAGTGGCAAATTGTCAAATTGAAGGCCATGTCAACTCATATTCAACATGTTTGAAATTTGGAACCACGTCATTTCTTCTTCATTTATGGGGGTCAACTTATTTATTTCCACTATCACTCCTACCAATATGTTGTTGCCTTGGAAGCTTAATATTTAATCCCAAAAGATCATCTTTGAGTAGTTGAAATCAATCATCAAAAGTAGGTTGTATATGCCTACTCTACTACTGGTTGCCCAAATTAAAACTTGGATTCATTGGATTAAAGTAGGAGATAGTGTCTCTAAAGAATTTTTTTAGGCTCTTTAAATGCATCATACATCTCAATCCAATAAGAAAATAAAGAAGGGAAAGAAACACTTTATTGAGCATTTAGAAATTCTTCAAGTCTTTATTCAACATTATGAGCAAGTTTTTATAGCTCAAGAATATAGGAGTCGATAGCGAGCTCACACAACCTAAGATCACCTATTAAACAAAAATAACATGTCATAAGAGAGTATGGCAAGAGAATAGTTAGCTTGATTTTAGATGCAATTATGTGCAATGATCAATAATAGATCTCTGATAGTACATGCCCTTGATAGGATATGAATGTACATGAGGCCTTTCTTTTAAGGAAAAGGTGAGAGATGGGATTAGACAAGATCATGTCAAGTGTCTTGACACTAAGACATGAGGCAAAAAATGTCAAATGACCTAAGACACAACAAGTAAATGAATCAACAATAATTTAAGCTCTACAACTCTCCTTCTTTGCAAGGTTTTTGAATTTTAAACTCTTTTTGTTCATGGTGGCTTCTTTGGGTGGGGGGCATCTCCCCCCGCCATCTGAACCCCCTCTGGACTCTGCGGTGCTAACAATTTTTGTCACTGTTCCTCCTGCCTTTCGAAGCATGTCACTCCTGAAGGGGCCCTTACTGGTTCAATTGAGTTGAAGGAAGAGACTACTGACAGTCCTAAAACCGTGATGTTTCTGGACAGGACTGTGGAGTCCATCCCTTACTCCAAGGAATTTGTCACTCATGATGAGGGCAAGGACAAAGGGACCTCTATTGATAGCACGATTGTCAAAGGCTGGATAAATGCGCTAGTTGGAAATTCTCCAGGGGAGGTGGACCCCAACTTGATCCATGTTTGTATACAAACAGAGGAAGGCATGACTATTGAGCTCCTTGACAAAATAATGGACCGCATTCTACTCAACATGAGTAATACTTTGGTAGGGAAATTCTTTTCTCTTTGTCCCATTGTTGAGATGGCTAGGAAATGGGTTTTGGACAAATGGAAACTAAAGGGGAGTGTCTCTGTTAGTGCTATGTCTGGGGCTCTCTTCCTTTTCAAATTTGCTACTGAAGAGGATGTTGTCATGGTACTCTTGCGTTGCTGGACCTATGGTAAATGAAACCTTTCCCTCTATAGGTGGAAGGTTGGTTTTGACCCGACTGTTGATCTTCATAAGTTTGCTCTGGTTTGGGTTCGCCTTCCTAGACTCCCACTTGAATATTGGGATGACTCTATCTTCAGATGGATTGGTAACACCTTCAGACACTTTGTGGGTGTAGACGAGATCACCAGAACTAAAATCCAGACTGGTTTATGTGCGCTTTTGCGTTTAGGAAACATTTAGTAAGAACCTTCCTAACTTCATTACGCTTAAGTCTAAGTTGGAAAGCTAGACTCAGGCATTGGTCTATGAAAATGCTACCCTCTTCCGTCAGAAATATCACAAGGCGGGTCATATTATCTTTGAGTGTAAAGCTCGGGACCCTAAGCCCCTCAAGCTCAAAGGTCATGCGGTTAATGAGGGGTCTAGTAAAGAATCTGCTTCCATGGCATTCCCTGGGACTAACTACGAGGACTAGCCCTTTACAAAGAGTATCAACAAACTCCTATGCTCACCTCCCAAGGTGGCTGACGGGTTGTCGGATTCAGATGGGAGGTTGGCCCCTCAGGAAGTTGCTTTATTAAATAAAGGACTCTGTTCTTCAGAGATATTGGTCTCCACCCCCTCGAAAGTGTTTAATCCTCTAGAGGATGGAGAGATTGTGGATGGTTCCTCAACTTTGATTACTCTTGGGTCTGTTGGGACCCCCCCAAGACTTTTCTCTAGAATCATCCTTCAAGCTTTACAGGTGCTCTGGACCCCCCACCCATGGTAAGAGCCTCTCCTTCCTTGGAGCTTCCTCTAGTGGTTGTCAACACCTTGAAGATGAGGGTTGGATCACACAAAGGTGCAAGACAAGAAATGGGAAGACTGATGTTGGGACTGACCCAAAGACGGGCCAACCATCACAAAGACTCTCTTGGCAAAAGGAAGCAGCAAGGGAAGTCGCCAATGGTAGACAACGAACCTTGGAAACATCCATCAAAGTTAAAAAATGAAGGTTCTATCATGAAATATGAGGGTTCTAAACAACCCTCAAAAGCAGTACGACCTGAAGAATCGTATTTTTGAAAACAAAATAGACGTCCTTCTTCGGGAGGTTAAAATGAATGAAACTTCCTTTGCTATTATTGCTGGTAAAATTTGGCCAGGTTCTCAATTTCTTATTAGTGATGCCACTGGAGCCTCTGGTCATTTGGTTACTATGTGGGACCCCTCGTGGTTTTTTGGCAGCCTGATCTCTTCCTCGGCCAACTTTCTTGTTTCCTTGTTCTCTTCTACATTTGGATCTTGGTTCCTAGTCAATGTTTATGCCCCTAACATTAGATTGGGTCGTCTCTCTCTTTGGAAAGAGATTTCTTTTCTTCTCCAGAATGATATCAATGCTCATTGGATGATTGCGAGAGATTTTAATTCCCCTCTCTTCCCCTCTGAAAAACTAGGAGGACTTCAAGAGTACTCTGACAGCATGACCAATTTGGCGGACTTCAAAAATAGGAATGGTTTACTTGATATGGACTTGATTGGACACAGATTCACCTGGTCCAATCTTAGAAAAGGAAATGACCTCATCTGGGTCAAATTGGACATGTTCCTCATCTCTAGCAATCGGGGTATCGGTTTTAATGTGAAGCCCTCTGCCCTTCCTAGAACAATTTTTTACCACATTCCTCTTCTTCTTATGAGCTCCCCTTAACGTCTCAGGAAAAGTTACCCCTTCATATATGAAGTCATGTGGAATACTCACCCTAAGCTAAAAGATTGTATCAAAAGTTGGTGGAACACTCATATCTCTGGCACACCTACGTATCGGGTTGCTCAAAAATTAGACTTAGTCAGAAGAAATGTTCGTGGATGGAACAAAAACACCTTCGGTGATATTTTTGTTCAGAAAAATGAGCTCAACACCAAACTTGCAGCCATTCAGAAGCAAATTGACAATGGGGACCTCCTCAAAGCTTCTCATCATGAGGAGGTGAATCTTAGAAGGAAATAGAAGGAGAACTCAACTAGGGAGGATTGTTTTGGAAACAGAAATCACGAGTCCAATGGTTGAAAGAAGGAGATAAAAATGTGGCTTTCTTCCATAGATCAGCCAGCATTCAAGAGAGAACATATCACATCTCTTGTCTAAGGAATGATCAGAATCAAGATGTCAAGGACGAAGTTGGTCTTGGCAACCTAGCTACTGACTACTTCTCTTCTTTGTTATAGAGGATTGCAGAACTAAGGACTTGGACTTGGATGGGAACCTCTTTCATTGCCTTCCTTCTCCCCTCACTAAGGAAGACAGTAATCTCATTATGTCTTCGGTTACTGATGATGAGGTGATGAGTGTAGTGTTCTCTATGGGGGCTTTCAAATCTTTGGGTCTAGATGGCTTCCCTCCGGCTTTCTTCCAAGACTTTTGGGATGGTGTCGATGTGGTTCTTGCTACTAGGAACTTCTTCAGATCTGGAAAACTACTCAAGAAGTTAAACAACACGTTCATTGCTCTAGTTCCTAAAATTCAGAAGCTGACCCTCCTAAGGGATTTTTGGCCTATCAGCCTCTATAACACTCTCTATAAGATCTTCACCAGAGTCTTGTTTAATAGGCTTAAACCCTTTCTGGATTCTCTGATTAGCCCAAGTCAAAAGGGGTTTGTCCCACGTAGGCAAATTATGAATGCAGCCATCTCCACTCATGAAGTCATCCACTCTATGGACAGGAGTCGCAAACCTGGTATGGTTCTAAAACTTGATATCTCTAAGGATTATGATATAGTAAACTGGAGCTTTCTTTTTAATGTCCTGCAAAAGTTAGGTGTTAGGGGAGGTTTATTAACCTCATTAGGGGATGCATAACCACTGTCAATCATTTTGTCCTCATGAATGGTATACTTCAGGAGCCCTTCAGGGCGTCCAGGGGTCTTCATCAGGATGACCCTCTGTCACCCTACCTCTTCATTATTTTGGAAGAGGTTTTACCCAAAAATTTCAGCTCGCTCATTAATAGAGGAGTCCTCAAGGGAATTAAACCTACTTCCACTGTTCCCCCTACTATTCAGCAGCAGTTTGTTGATGACACCATTCTTTTTGGGATTTCTTCGGTGGTTGAGAATAAGGGTTGGAAATCCTTCCTCAACCTTTATGCGGATGCCTCAGGCCAACAAATTAATTATGATAAAAGAAACATCTATTTCTTTCACACGGAGAATAAACTTCGAGCTGAAATTCAAGGGATCCTTGGCTATCAAATTGCCTCACTCCCTAGCACTTACCTTGGGCTACCACTTACTATCAAGGATGTCTCCAATTCCTTTTGGGTTTCTATTCTCAAGAGTGCAGAGAAAGATAGCAGGATGGAAATGACAGTTTCTCAACAGTGCAGGGAAGCTTCAGTTGTTGGCCTCTTCGTTCCAAGGAATTCTAGTGTACTTCCTCTCCCTTTTTAAAATATCTGCCACCATGGCTGACAAGCTAGAAAACATCCAATTAACTTTCCTTTGGATGGGAATGGAAGAAAAAAGAAGGCTTGCTCTTGTTAGCTAGGATAAAGTCTGCTATCCGAAATTGAAGGGGGGCCTAGGAATCCGCAAAATCATCCACTTCAACAAGGCTCTAATGACTTAAATGGCTTGGAAGCTAATCCATAAGGACTTGGACTGGTGTCATATAATGAGGGCTAAATACCTTGGACAAGGATGTTTTCTTTCTACTTTGAATGAAGAGGGACTCCCCAAAGGGTCCAAAATATGAAATAATATTCTCAATTGTAGAGAGCCCATATCCCAGGGTATGAAGTGGCACTTTGGAAATGGCTAAAAGATTTTATTCTAGGAAGATTGTTGTCTTGGGGAAAAGCCTATGTTTTCTTCCCCCTTCCTTATAAGGATTAAAGATGTTGCCAAGGGTTTCTTTGGTGTCATGGTCTCCAATTATTTATTCAAAAACACTTGGAAGGCTATTTCTAATTGTTGTTTTGATTAGCCACTCCTGCTACGTGTTGCCATCGAACTGTTGAATTTGTTAGATAGGATAAGACTCCCATTCTTTCCTAGGGAGGACAAATTTATTTGGAAATGGAACCCCACTGGGGAATTCTCTATTAAGACTACTTACCATAGAATGCTCTGCGACCCTATCTCTCTAGTTAAGTGGAATGAAGTTTGGGATCCTCAACTTATCCCCAAGATCATTTTTTTTCTAGTGGACTTCTCTGCATAACAAAATCCTCACTCAGGATAACTTGGCTAAGCATGGATTTCAGTTCCCTAATAGATGTGTTCTTTGTAAAATGGATATGGAAGCCCCCCCCCCCCTCCAGCTTTTCCTCCATTGTGCCTTTGCCAAAGCCCTTCGGGGGATGGTTTGTAGTAAGCTCAACCTTTGTTGGACTATGAATGAAAATTTGATACATTTGTTGCAGGAGTGGAGGTGCCCCACTTCCAACCCCTTGGTCCACCATCTCTAGAGACAAATTCTCCCTCACCTCTATTGGAGCATTTGGAAGGAGAGGAACAACAGGATCTTCAGGGATAAAGAGGCCTCTCCTGAAACTGTCTTTGCCTATTTCCATAAGCTCATCTTGGAAAATATCTATGTCACTAGGGTTACGAAGCCTCCTAATCCTCCCTCCAATACGGATAGGGAGATTGCTCTATATTGGAACCTTCCTAGCTCCTTTTCTCACAAAAATAGCTCCAAGAGTCTCCTGAGATAGAATACTAAGTGGTCCCCCCCGATCCCAGGTTGCTTCAAACTTAAATTTGATGGGGCTACTAGACATGGCCTGGCTACAGGGGGCAGTGTCATTGGAACTCATAGCGGGGCCTTGGTTGCAACCTATACGAGGAACCTAAATGGTCACTCCAATAATCAAGCGGAAGCAATGGCCTTGGCTTGGGGGGTAAGTTTCACCCTCTTCATGGTCATAAAGACTATGTAGATTGAAGGGGACTCTAATCTTATAATTGATGCTATCACAAGGCGGAACAGACTCAACTAGTTGATTGAAGGTATAGTCAGAGATATTCTTAGACTCATTTCAGGGCTTGACTCATTTTGCATCATGCATATCTATAGAGAAGGAAATGGGGTTGTTGATGCTCTTGCAGCACTCAGATTAATGGATTCGGGCCTAAAATGTTGGAGGAATCCCCACTCTTTGCCTCCTAATGTTAACTCCCTCTTGAAGGGAGAGTGCACTAAGCTTACTCCTCATGATTAAGCTCTCCTTTGGTCTCTACTACATTCTCCTCTTGCCTTTCTAGGGCCTCTGAAGGAATTATTTTTTAAATTTGAATAAGTGCAATCCTTTGATGACTAACATCAACGATCTACTGAGGTGGACTGCCAACATGGCTACTAAGAGTGAGGTGTACACCACTATTATTATTTGGTACACTTTCCTTGGGATTTTCCTTATGATGGATCTGAAGTGTGATCACACACAAATGAACCAGCCTAGTTAGACAGATTTGATTGGTTACTACATGCAATTTGTGCCACGTGCTCCTTGCATTCATGATAGTCGATTTTGTTTCGATTTTATGATGGTTTTCTATGTACCCAAGGTCATTTCGGAAGAGGTGATTAATGGCTCTAACAAACTTCCTACTCTTAAGGATAATTATGGTAAAATTTTCACTACAAGGCACCTTAATCTCCAAATCATTATTAAAATCTCTGACTCTTGTGAAAAACTTGTTTCTTTTTTCGGTAAGTGTCATGCTCTCAAAATTTCCCGTGTGTCGCTACTCATGTCTACTGTTGAAAACACTCTCTCTGCTAAAACTATGGGGGGAGACAGGGTGCATTACGAACCTAACAACCCAGAGGATTTCCAAAAAGACGCTATTGTGTGGAACTACTATGTTGAAGGCAGGGTGGCGAATTTCATGGAAAGCCTCGCGACCATGATGAACAACTCTCAGCCCAATTTGCAGCCTCTTGGTTGAGTAGAAGGGTTACTATTGGGGGGGTCTCTTTTTATGTCTTTGAGGAAACTATTGTTTAGGCGATGGGCCTTTCCTTGGATGGGAGAAGATGGAAGAGAACAAGTCATGTCACCAATAGTGAGGGGCTGAACAAATTTTTCGAGGGCAAGAGGAACCGATGAAAATGCAAGGTGGGTTCACCAAAGAAGAGTTGAAACACCCTTGGAACCAAATTTGTATGATGATAATGAAGTATTTCACGCTGGAAGGTCGTTACAAGGTATTTTATTACTATCACTTGCCCCTTCTTAACCATTTTCACAACAATGATCTTCTTTGCTTGTTGTTTTTTCTCCTACATTATTTGGAGGTTTCGATTAAGGAAGCCCTAGACCCTAAAATGGGGATAAGATGCCCATCCCTCTACATTAGGGCCTCATATATAGGCTATACAACTTCCGCCTGTCCCTCTGCCTTCCTAGGAACCTCATGATCTTCCAATCCCCATTGGCTACTTCACACCCTCTTACGGCCTTCTCTAGTGGCCTTACTCTCCCCAGAATTTTTTAATTTGCGAATGAAGTCTTTGCTTTCGCTCAGTTCCCCTCCTTTATTTCTATCACAGAGATTTCCTCGTACTTTTTGCCATCTTCTTCGGCTAGTTAAGATAAAAGCCACACTCCTACCAAGGGCAAAGGGAAATCCCCTTCAAAATGTAAGCGAATTGTCATCAACAATTCTTCCTGTGATGATTTGGAGGATGAAAACCCTACCCCTAATACTAAAGGAAGGAGGAGGTCCCACATACTTTCTTCTAAGGGTTCCTCGGAGAAGAAGATTAAATCCCAAAATGTCTCTGACTCTGAGGAGGATGACACTTATAGCAAGGATGGGGGTGTTTTGTATGGGTCGACGGGTGGTGAGGATATTAAGGTGCCTATGTATGAAATTGAGGAAGGTGTTTCTGGGCCCCCTACTGGTGTTGGGAATGTTACGTCTTTTGAGGAACCGGTGGACCAAATTAACCTTGTGGACCTTGATGAGGTTATGAATATGGTGGACCCATACACTAACACTACTAGAGACCAAACTGTTGTTGTCCTTGAAGATGATGTGGCTAAGGCAACGACGACTACCAAGGATGAAAAGGAGAATTCGGGTGTTGATAGTTTGATCAATCAGGAGGAGAATAAGGAGTATAACAGGGAGGAGGAAGAGATTCCCAAGGGGATCCCTACCATTGAGAAACTCCATAACATTAGTAGTGAGGTCGGTGACCTTCTGAAGCGTATTGACAACTTGGGCCCACTCTTGGATGCTAAGGCCATCAGAGAAGAGATAAAGGAGATCAAACATGGGATGGATTTTCATGATAATCAAATTGTTAGCATTAACAAGTTTTATCTGCAAGTGTTGCATAGCTCGGTGTTGACTCTCTCCCTCTTGTGGGAGCACATTGTTGTTGATAATGCGGATAAGGAGAAGGCCAAGTAGCTTTATAAATTCACGTACAATGACTGGAATAGGGTCATTGAGATGACTGGGGTCCGCAAGTGGGACCCTTAGTTATTTTCTTTTTGGTCTTTGTTTTGGTCGGGGTCCCCCTTTTTTTGTTGTTTCAAACTCTTCGTATGTTTTTGATCTTTGGATGACTGTTGTTTTACTGTTGCTAAAGTGTTGTTATGTTGTTGCTTATAGTTCTTTCTATGTAAAGGGTCAGCACCCTGGTTAACGTTGCTTACTTAATCAAAAAAAAGTAAATGATATAAGCTAAGATAATATCTTGTGACAACTAAAACTTCTAGGAAGATTCCTAGGACCTAAGTAAACTTAACATGTGAACAGGACCTACTAGGTGAACTAGTTAGCTAAAACACCTCATTCACATCAACACCTACCCTTAAGTGCAAATTAGAGACAAGTGGACAAATACAAGAATACAAGTATGATGCAAGGATACATGGATGGGTCCCAATTACTAAGCGATGTTAGGTAACTATTTACAAAAGATTTCCCACAATTGAAGAAAAGGAAATAAAACCACATAAAATTACCCTCTCCAAAAGAGAGAATGCAAGAAAACCATCATGGACAAGTCGTGAACGGAGGACTCAACATGACACCCCAAGGACTACATCCATAACAAATCTACAATCAATGGTACCTTATAAAAGGGAAACAAAGAGACTATGTAACTCCCCCCTCCCCCCACAATGTGTAATCTCCTACAAAAATGGTAGATGCTTGAAGATTAAACATGATGTAATGCCTACAAACAACATTCCTTTCCTTGGAAAGAAACAAAAATAAGTATAGATGCAATAATACTTCCCATTCTAGATAGGAATTAATAGGAATAATTATGATAATGTCTTTGAAATGTGCTCATTAGTTGTCATTTCCATGAAAGATGATGCCACAATCAAATTAGCTACATGCCTAATCAAAAGAGAAGGTGACAAAGCAAGATCAAGTGGTAACTATTGTTAAATAAGATCCAAAGATAATGAAGGTCTAACAACATTAATGCAATGAGTGTCATCAATGAGGAGAGATAACTTGTTGAGTGTATCCTCCAAACCTAAAATACGAGACATAAAAAAAAATCTAATATACATGTCAAATGTTCATCCCACAAAGCTCAATCTAAAAGACTATAATGGCCTTTGTTAACAAGGAATTATGGGAACATCTATCAATGATTCTACAAAAGGAATTAATAAAGACAAAGGTTCCTCGGTTGTCTTTAAAGATGGAGAAGGTGGAGAAGGAGCAACTCTAGATTCAAATGTAGCATCAGGTGATGAATGAAATGCAATATTAAGCAAGAGTCAGACGATATTATGTGAAACATGAGGATATTATTCATTCCAATGTTCATTTCTCCCGTAATATGTGCATCTATAACTTTTATACATGATTTATTACTTAAATGATCAATAAGATCTCCAAATATACAAATACAATAACATTGATCGGTAATTAGAAACCCCGAAGTATGATGAATATTGAAAATATAGCCTCCCCCCACCCCCCCCAAAAAAACTCTTTAGGAATCAAGATTCCCAAGTAAATAATCAAAATATGATATTTATAAAAAATGAATAAAATGTACTTTAGGTTGAACATAAAAAAAGTACATGGATAGAACAAAAGAGTTCCCCAGTACCTTTCCAATACCATAAGAATTATAAGACTTGGACAAACAAGAAAAGGGTTATGAGCTTGGATGTCCAAATAAGAGATGTAAATTAAATTAATAATAAAATAATAACGAGATCTACACAAGTACACCAAATTAGCTTTCCAATAATATTTTTCTTGTGAAAATTTTGATTCTTGAATAAAGAGTTATGGTGATATGAAAAAAACTACCCAATTAGAGCATCAGGGGCAAAACCAAGCCCCTAACGATCAACCCATATGACCAAGCATTGGAGACAATTGGCAAATATGCTAGCGTCGTCGGTTAGGGTTACGCGATGGCACCAATGAGGTTGCACGATGCTAATGCGCAGATGATTATCAAGTTCAATCTTGTAAAAAAATTAAAAAATCTAAATTTAAAACTTTTGTTGACGTAGTATGATGCTACAAGTTGCACAAAAGAATATTTTATAGAATATGCCTCAAACAATGAATTTTTTTTTCCGATAATTGATGAAACATATGACAAGATGGCCTATATGAATTTTACTAATTGTACAAACTTCTAACTTTCCAAATCTGCTAAAACATTAAAAATATCCAAAAAAAGTTCACCCGAAATCAAAATATTTAATAGAAAATTAGGATTTTGGGGGTTTTGTAGACTCAATTGTGTGGTTTGTTTAGTGCTAAAATGCACCTAATAAAATACCATACCCAAATCACCCTCAATTCTAAGAAGTTTGCAAATCTAGAGATTTATTACCATGTAGGAGTTGATAGTGTTCTCACACACCCCAAGATTACCTACAAAACAAAAATAACCTTCCACAAAAGAGTGTGGTAAGCGAATAACTTGTCTGGTTATAGATGTAAAAATGTACAATGATCAATTATAGTATATACTTCTATTATGATACCAATGTACATGATGCCTCACCTTTTATAAGAAAGGTGAGAGATGGGATTAGACGAGATCATGATAAGTGTCTTAATCCTATGACATGAGATAAAACACATTTAATGACCTAAGACACAAAAATAAATGACACCATATAAATTAAGATCTCATGACAACTAAGACTTCTAGAAAGATACCTAATACCGAAGTAAAATTAAACGTGAATAAGACCTACTAGGTAAAATATTCACATAAACCACCTTATTCACAACAACAAATAATATACTTCAACTTGTAACATTTCTCTATAATAATTTTTAATTGTGGTTCCTTATAAAGTTTAAACCTCTCAATGCATTCTTTATGTTCAACTTATCAATAAGAAATATTTACATGAGATTATCTTAAAATCTATGTCTAGTAATAAAGCCTCTAGCTTGGATGGATTACATTCTGAGTGATATAATTTTTTTTGATATAATGTGGATGAAGACCTTCTAAAGGTCTACTTGGAAGCCTTTCATAAAATTTGTTACAAAACATAATTAACAAGGACCATATAAAACTTGGAGGAAAATGATAACTAGCACCCTATAACCTTATTAGATGTCTACTACAAGATTGTTATGAAATCTCTTGCTCTTGAGCTTGGATTGCTCCTTCTCTAGCTTGTTCACCTTGATCAAACTAGTTTTATCAAGTTGTAGTACATCTTTGACAATATTATTATTGCTTAAGAAGGAATGGAATGGGCTCGACATTCTCAATAAATTGTAAGGTTTGTCAAAATTGATTTCAATTAGGCTTACAACCATATTATTTGTCCTTTTATTCCTAATGTGCTTGAGGCACTTGGATTTGGACCCCACTTTATTTAGTTTTTTTAAATGTTATTCTATAATGCCTCATCTTTCATTACCATTAAAGGTAAATAATACAATTTGTAGCGTCGTAAATTGTCACCGAGCCAATTTACACCTCATGTTTGTGCCCCTACTTTTGCATGTCTCCCCCTCATCTCCCATCTGAGTTAGTTCAATGCCTTAACTCCAATTCAATGCCACATACACCTACCCAATGACTCTCTGGAGGGGTGTCGTCCTCTTTGGGCGAAAGTCCCTAATTAAGGAGGATGCCATGGTCCCCCTCAATGGGGTCCATTTTTCAAGAGAGGGATGAGACCTATCTCTTTGGTGGGAAATGAATTTGGTGGCTCTATGTGAGCATTGGAGGTCGGCCTAATCGGTAAATTGACCTAGGATCTCATAAAAAAGGCATTTGATCAACTTAATTTCATCCTAGCAATTTTCATGCAAGAAATCAAGCATTCAAGCATTGAAGTGTTCATAATCAAGCATTTATAAAGATCTTCAAGGCTACATTTCCTTGACTCAACCTTTGTGGAAAAATTAGAATATTCATATGCAAGCATGTGTGTGTGATTAGGATTTTGTCATGTTCATGTCATTTCATACAACATATGTGATTAAATTCAAGAAGTTGTAATGGAGGGAATTTGCCACCTCAAGGATGATGCGCCCTTGAGGATAAATTGTCCTTCTGATTACCTCTGTGAACTAGCGCTAAGATGAGCTAGGGGATAAAATTATAAACCAAGACAATTTCCACAATCTGCAACTCATGGATGGCTTTGTCAAGCCTATGTCCCGAGGACGAGTGCGTGGAGCGGGGACACCAATGCAATGCATTGTCATCCTGTATAGACGAAGTATAGAGTGCATACAGAAAGTTTCCGAATATGTGGACAATATAATGAAACACAAAAAATGAATGAAGGAAGCTAAAAGTTGCGAGATGTGAAATGACTAAAATAAAACAACAGGAAAGGAGAACGATGAAAACACTCACAATCGGTCCACAATTGAAGCCTTCCACTAAATGGTGATCCTCTCACCTCTATGAACCTACACACAAGGAAGAAGGGAAAATGTTGGGGTTATTTTTTGGAGCCTACCTAAGTCAAACCCCTGTTTTGGTGTTTCCAGCTCCACGGATGACCCAAGAAAGCCACGAGAAAGATAAATGATAAAGAGAATAACAATGTAATGTGAAATTGGAAATAAAGTTGATAAATATGCAAGAAAAAGGATTAAGATAACTCCCCTATCACGAACAAAGATTGGAATGATTGGAAGTGCTTGGAATGGTGTACTTGGAATGCTTTGTAGTGCTGCAACAATGGTGGAATGACTTCAAGTTTTCTCCAAGAGCTCAACTTGCAAGAAACTATAGCGTCGTAAATTGTACGCACTTGCTAGGGTGGTACAATTTCACACCTAGTTTAGCACCCGCCTTGGCGCATTTTGCATTTTGCATTACATTTCCCCTTTAGCACTTAATTAATTAAATTAATTAGGTCTAAGGTTCTATTTTATCATCTCCCATATCATAAAGTTGGGCCCTTTCATTAAAGTGTGCCCTTTTCATTTTATTCCTCCTATACATCATTTAATCTAAAACCCTAATTAGGTCCTATTTTGAACTTGGGGGCTTGATTTTGGGGGTCAAAACATCTCGAAATCACTTGTAACTTCGGGATTCTCTCTAAAATCATCATATCTGACAGCCCTGAAAATTTGGTGAAAAGTTGTCGGGACCGTGGCGCCCGGTGCACATGGTCCCGGACATTTTTCCCGAAATTTTGGGAGCACGATCCAATCATAAAATAAAGCTTAAACCCAAGAAATTGGCGGGATATTCAATCTCTAGGTCGGCCTAAAGTTGGAATTAAGACCTAGGGTTTCATATATAAGAGCTCTCTTTCTTCATTTGAAGAGATCCGATTTTTGGCTTTCAAGGACCTTCTATGTAGCGAAAGGGCAGATCTTTGAAGACTTCAACAACATTCAACATCCTTCTATCAAGCATTTATCAATTTCATTCATCCATTTAGGGCTTGGAAGACATTGAAGAACAATAGCAGATTACCGACTGAAGATTGGCTTGTACTCCTCCCTTGAGGGTTGGGTATGATTTCATGTTGTTTTCATGTCTTTGCATAAGCTTCAACATATCCTTTATTCATGCTTTAGATCACTTTGCATCTTGATTTATAGCATTTACATTATCATTTACAAGCAATTAGGGTTTACTTTCTAGGTTGCTCTAGTTTGCTTTCTTGCATTTAAGGACCTTGCACACACACTAGGTTTGCACACACATTACTTTTACAATACAACTTGGCTATTCATGGAGGTGGAAATCACCAAAGTGGGGGTTTGACTAAGGCAAAACCCTATATAGCCACCCAAAACACCTTTTCAGATATAAGCACAGATTTCGGGATTCAGATGACGCCGCAAGTTGCAGATCCGAAAGAAGCAGACTGAGATAGAACAACACACCAAATTCCATCCCAGAAAGCTAGGACAGGGGCATTGGGTGCCCTGGTCCTGCCAGGACAGGGGCGCTGGGCACCCTGGTCCCTGGGACAGGGGCGCTGGGTGCCCTGGTCCTTCTGGCAGACAGCAAGTTTCAGCATTTTGACAGCTTTTTCAGGTTGCAAAACAACAGTTTTCGGAGCAGTTTCAAGGGCAGAATCAGGACAGTGGCGCCCGCGCCCCCATCCCAAACATTTTCATTCATATTTTAACACCGGGTACGCATTTACATTCTTGTCTTATCTTCGTGTTTACAGCTTTCCATTATTTAAGTTCAATTCTGCAATCTTGTTATTAGTTCATACTTGCACTTTGGGGTTAGGGATTGAACTTGCATCATTCTATCTATCATTTACAACAAAGGAATAGAAATCCTAATAGGTAGCCCGTGGCTCTCTCTTTCACAAAAAGAAGTAGCCAATTGTGTGATACCTCTAGGCTCTTTCGTATTCCACAAATGTGTGATTGAAAGTGAGATTAGGGCATGTTTGCTTAGTGTCACTTTTTCTCCTACACATTTTGGTGAACCCGACGTGAACTCCAATCTTCTCTAATTTATGTTTTCAAATTTGAGTGTTTATGCTATTTCAAATTCAAATTTGTATTTACAAGTTTCAATTTCTTGCAAGATTCAAAAATTTAGAGGAAATTTTTGCTAAAACCCTAATTTTTCAATTCAAAGTTGAACTTGTGAATAAGCTTAATTGGGATCAATAATTTCAAATCTGATTTAGGAACTCATTTGAATCATAAATTTCATTTTCTAAGTCTACATTCTAAGTGCTTGCATTGGTTAAAATTAAACATTTCCTTCTATTTTGCATGTGTTATCATTTCAAAGAGGAAAATTGTTGTCATGATGCATTCATTTCATAGATGTGATAATGGGTTAGCTTCCCTTGTTTCAATTTTTCCTTCTCCTAAAGAGCCTCCCCCCATCTATAACAACATTTTAGTGTCTAAAAGAGTTGCTACCAATCCCTTTGAGACTCTCCCATGCTCTAAGGATGAAGACTTTAAGAGTGATCTTAACAACTCTCCTAAAATGTGCCCTTCCTATTTAGCTATCCTAGAGGAAGAGAATGATATCATAAACACCTTTCTTAATGTTACTTCACCTTCCCTCCATGATGCCTATGTAAGTGAAAAGGTATTGATGGACATTGAATTATTTTCTCCTAAAGTTGGTCCTTCCAATGGGGGCATGTTAGTGCAACAAGAGGTTATGAACACTTCTTTCAAAGATCTCCTTCCTAAGCATGAATCTTTGGAGACATATGTTCATGTTCCTCCTAAAAAACACTCCCTTCATGAGGATCCTTTTGTGCAAGAAGATGACATTATCCCTACATTTCCTAGTGATGGCATTTCCTTTCCCAACAAAATTCCCACTAGAGATGATGAATTAATGATAAATATTTACCCTTCTCCTAAAGTTTGTCTTACCCATAAGCATCCCTTAGAGAAAGAAGATGAAATAATAAGAAATTTACTTAATTCTCTCTCCCCTAAAGATCATATTGAACATATTTTGAGGAAAGAGGATGAGTTTAACACATCTATTGATGCTCTCCCTTCTAAGGATGAGGAATTAATAAACAATGTTATCTCCTCTCCCGAAATTGACAATACTTCAAACATTCCTTTCAACAACTTCACTATTTGGGATGAACCATTAGAAGAAGGTGTAGATTATTCTCTTCCCCATGAGAGAACCCTAGCCAAAGGGGATGAAATCAAGATTGAAAAATCCCTTGATAGTTTCTCACCTTCCTTGAATCTCAATTATTATCCCTCTCCTCAACTTGGTTCTACTCATAAGGAAACCCTAGTTCAAAACAAGATGGTTAACATCTCTTTCAAAGATCTCCATCTCAAAAGTGAGACTTTAGAGAGTAATGTTGATCCTTCTCCTAGAGATTTTATTCCCCATGTAGATCATTTGATGATAGAGGATGATATGACCTTTCCTCTTCCTACTAGAACATCAATGCCTACCCCTTGTCTCTCTCCTAAAATTGATTTAATCCGTGATGAGATTTTGGTGCAAGAGAAGACTATCAATAATTCTTCCAACACTTTTGTTCATTCTTCTAAACCATCCTCAATCAATTTGATACATGTGAATAAGACACCTAACAAACCTCTCTTTACTGTCCAAGGTGCTTGTCCTTCTCAAAATTCTCAACCTTTAAATAAGCCTATCTTAGTGGTTCAAGGTGGTTATGCTAATGAATCTTTTTGCACTCCTAAGAAACCTATTATTACTGTGCAAGGAGGTTATTCTTCTAAGAGCCCTTATGAGTATGCTAAGCAACTAACTAGAGAGAGTTATCATGCAGTTGCCCATACTTATAACACAAGAAACAATAGGCAACCTAATCCTCCTCCAGTTATCCCCACTTCACTTCCTCCTTCCCAACCTATTCTTCCTCAAGCTCCTCGTATTTCACAAATGCTTAGTAAGGACTATGATCTCATAGAACAACTTAAAGCTACCCCTGCTAAGATATCCCTCTGGGATTTGATTCAAACTTCTTCTGCTCATCATGGAATGTTACAAGATGCCTTGAAAGATTTGAATGTTCCTCCACCTAATACATCTAGTAATATAGTGTCTTTGGTTAACTCTATGATGAATCCTAAAGCTCAAATTGTGTTTACCCAAGATGAGTTGCCTACTAGTGAAATTCAACAACAATATGATCCCTTGATGATTGTGGTTATCATAAATGACACTGCTATAAGACGAACACTGGTAGATAATGGCTCTGGCCTTAATGTATGTAGCATTAATCTATTGCATAAGATGAATGTGGATACATCCCTTATTGAGCCTGACTCTCCTCCCATTCGAGGCTTTGATAATGTGGCTAAATCTTCATTAGGTATTATCACCTTACCCGTCACAGTGGGACCTGTTACTTTGCCTACTCCTATCCATGTTATGTCGGGAAATCTAACATACAACTTGTTATTAGGGAGACCTTGGATTCACAGTATGCAAGTTGTCCCCTCTACATTGCATAGACAAGTTAAATTTATTTATAACAATAAGACATATACCTTGATAGGTGACACTAATCTTCAAGCTTGTTTGCAAACATCTAAGCCTTCCTCTTCTAGTAATGACTCTTTGAACAAGATACCTATGGATGAATCATCACCCTCTAATAATCAAAATTCTTTGGATGAGTCTAAAGCTCCTGAAAAAGATCCTTCTCGACTTGAGTTTACACATGAAAAGGCTTTTGATCCTGAGAAGGTTCTCGCAGATGACGATTGGGGATCTCTTGACTTTAATCCCACCTTTGTAGGTGAGTATAGGGTTCCTCCTAGAGATCTAAAAGGTAAAAAGAAGGAAGAAACTAGAGATCAATCAATCTTACCTGAACCTATGAGCAATAATTTTGTGGCCGCTTCTCAAACTTCTTCTCCTCACACCTTTAATTCTGAAGAATTTGATTCTTTGTCTTATGAAAAACCACCTTCTCTTCCTGAAATGGCTGATCGTTATGGTCGTGGTTTTCGCATTTTTGCTAAGCATGGGTATCATGGAAATGGTTGTGGTGCTCATGAACAAGGGATGAAGGTTCCTCTAGAGACTAATTTTCACAATTATGCCTTTGGACTTGGCTACAATCCCTGCAAACGCACTGAAGCATCTAAAAGACCATCTCTCAATGTGAATGCTATATTTAGTAGTGATGATGATCTCACTTCAACTAAATCATCTTCTACTTCTATCAACTCTCATTCCCCTCATAAGGAAATCTTGGCAATGAACAAATCTCTTTATGACTCCCCTCAAATTTCTAAATCCACTTATGAATCTTTATTTCCTATTCATCATAAAGTCCTTTTCTCCAGGGATAAGGCTCTAATAAATTACACTCATCCCTCTCCTAAGATTTCTTGTGACTTTTCTTGTTCAATTTTTATCATTTTACACATGTTTTTGATCTCACTTATAGTTGAGCATTTAGCATGTCATATTCAAATACCTCATTTAGTCTATCATGTCTTTAAATAACATTAATGGCTATTATGTTGCTCATCATTATGTGACATTGGTAGCTCATTTACTGGGGGCTCATTGTCAAGAATGATGGTACAATTTCAAGTGCAATCATATTTTTTGAAGCAACATAATAGCCTAAATTTCTTGTTCCTATGGGGACAAGAGTGATTTCATACATCTCTTCTTTTTCTTATGTCCAAATCTCTCTCTAGAAGATTGTGTAAGTCCTTCTCATTGTCCTTATCCTTGGGAGGCAATGATCTTTCCTTATTTTTATCTAAGGATCCACTTTTTCCTATTTTGTGGATGGTGTGAACTTTATTACTCGATGTTATTCCTTGTATGCATTTGTTGTTGTTTGTTCAAGGATTCTCTCTTACAAGAGGTGTAAGTCCTTGACTACAACCTCTTTTGCACTTGGTAAAATACATCCATAATGAATTCACTCTCCCAATTGGGTTAAAAAGAGCGCCATCCTTCATTAAGAATCACTTTCACCTCGCAAAAGAAGGAAGTATTGTATTCTTATTCTCTTCTTTGTCTTATTCTAGAAGATGTTATATTTGTCTAAGACAATTCCTCTCGGGGATAGGTGTCTTTTGTACAAAGGTCTCTTCTCCTCTAAGGATCTCCTTTACACATACTACAAGATATCCCTTTTCAACTATCTTATCCTTGCTTAAAGAGTGCAAAAACTCCCTTGCTTGGATCTATGACATTGTTGCATTTTTTGGGGTATCTTCTTTTGTGATGAAGGTAGGTATCCTTGTTCTACTTTTCTTATGACATAAACATTACACTTTTTGAGCAATGGGTCATTCTCGGAACCAGAGCACAGACTCTTAGAGCGAGATGTCTCCATTTTCCTTTTATGCAAGGTGATTATTCTCGGAACCAGAGCACAGACTCTTAGAGTGAGATGTCATGCTTTTGTACTATACATATATAGGTTGTAGCATACTCGGGCATAGACTCCTATGAGGTGCTTCTAACCTCCCTTACACACACATGCACGAGGTTGAGTGGAACTAGCGGCATAAGGCTAGACTTTCTCACTCTCCTCCCTTACATGGATCACCTAGACAGACTCTAGGGGCTAGTTTTCCATGTCCTTTTTTCCATGGATCACCTAGACAAGGTATAGGGGTGAGAAGTCCATGTTTTCTCTCTCACTATTCTCCTCATGGATCACCAATGGGTGTATTCATGCTTTTTTTCCTTTCTTTTCTTCTCTTTGCATTTTGTTTCCATTTACATCCTTCATCTTGTGTTAGAGAACTCTCAAAACCTCACACTCTTTGTTGCGTTGGAATTGAGATTTAGTCCTCTTTCTTACCAAATAATTCTCCATTAGTTTTTGATCTCATATCAAATCTTTTTGTGAGCATTTGTCATTAATATTCTTTAACGATTCGAAGTGGTAAACATGATACCCTATTTCAACTCACTAAAATTAGCAAGCCGAAACAGGGGGGGCATATAGCTACCCTCGAATTTTCATCACCTTCCTTAGTAAGCATTAGGTGATTTTGTGATCTAACGTGTGTTTTGTAGGGTGCGGTTCCTAACTGTGTACTGCAGATACCGCTGGGGGCTTCGTTCGACAGACTTATGGATATATCCTTTTTCAAATAATGTTTACTTTTCTGTACTTTAGCTTGCATATGCACGTAGTGTTCATATGACCGCTAAAGTGGGGGCTAAATGTAGCGTCGTAAATTGTACGCACTTGCTAGGGTGGTACAATTTCACACCTAGTTTAGCACCCGCCTTGGCGCATTTTGCATTTTGCATTACATTTCCCCTTTAGCACTTAATTAATTAAATTAATTAGGTCTAAGGTTCTATTTTATCATCTCCCATATCATAAAGTTGGGCCCTTTCATTAAAGTGTGCCCTTTTCATTTTATTCCTCCTATACATCATTTAATCTAAAACCCTAATTAGGTCCTATTTTGAACTTGGGGGCTTGATTTTGGGGGTCAAAACATCTCGAAATCACTTGTAACTTCGGGATTCTCTCTAAAATCATCATATCTGACAGCCCTGAAAATTTGGTGAAAAGTTGTCGGGACCGTGGCGCCCGGTGCACATGGTCCTGGACATTTTTCCCGAAATTTTGGGAGCACGATCCAATCATAAAATAAAGCTTAAACCCAAGAAATTGGCGGGATATTCAATCTCTAGGTTGGCCTAAAGTTGGAATTAAGACCTAGGGTTTCATATATAAGAGCTCTCTTTCTTCATTTGAAGAGATCCGATTTTTGGCTTTCAAGGACCTTCTATGTAGCGAAAGGGCAGATCTTTGAAGACTTCAACAAAATTCAACATCCTTCTATCAAGCATTTATCAATTTCATTCATCCATTTAGGGCTTGGAAGACATTGAAGAACAATAGGAGATTACCGACTGAAGATTGGCTTGTACTCCTCCCTTGAGGGTTGGGTATGATTTCATGTTGTTTTCATGTCTTTGCATAAGCTTCAACATATCCTTTATTCATGCTTTAGATCACTTTGCATCTTGATTTAGAGCATTTACATTATCATTTACAAGCAATTAGGGTTTACTTTCTAGGTTGCTCTAGTTTGCTTTCTTGCATTTAAGGACCTTGCACACACACTAGGTTTGCACACACATTACTTTTACAATACAACTTGGCTATTCGTGGAGGTGGAAATCACCAAAGCGGGGGTTTGACTAAGGCAAAACCCTATATAGCTGCCCAAAACACCTTTTCAGATATAAGCGCAGATTTCGGGATTCAGACGACGCCGCAAGTTGCAGATCCGAAAGAAGCAGACTGAGATAGAACAACACACCAAATTCCAACCCAGAAAGCTAGGACAGGGGCGTTGGGCGCCCTGGTCCTGCCAGGACAGGGGCGCTGGGCGCCCTGGTCCTTCTGGCAGACAGCAAGTTTCAGCATTTTGACAGCTTTTTCAGGTTGCAAAACAACAGTTTTCGGAGCAGTTTCAGGGGCAGAATCAGGACAGTGGCGCCTGCGCCCCCGTCCCAAACATTTTCATTCATATTTTAACACCGGGTACGCATTTACATTCTTGTCTTATCTTCGTGTTTACAGCTTTCCATTATTTAAGTTCAATTCTGCAATCTTGTTATTAGTTCATACTTGCACTTTGGGGTTAGGGATTGAACTTGCATCATTCTATCTATCATTTACAACAAAGGAATAGAAATCCTAATAGGTAGCCCGTGGCTCTCTCTTTCACAAAAAGAAGTAGCCAATTGTGTGATACCTCTAGGCTCTTTCGTATTCCACAAATGTGTGATTGAAAGTGAGATTAGGGCATGTTTGCTTAGTGTCACTTTTTCTCCTACACAGAAACAATTAACCAAAAATTGCCAAAAGATCCTCCCAAATGCTTCCCAAGTGAGAGATATAGAGCCAAGAAGGAATTCGGACATCGGTGGGCGCATGCAAAGGCGTTACGATTCCTCCTGGGCCCAGCCATAACACTCAAACGACCACATGTGAACTGTCATATTTGTGGGACGCTAGCGCACCGCACGGACGTCTCCACGCCGCTCATGTGTCCCAGAAAGTGACAGTTGGTGGAGTTGGTAATTCTTTGGCCATAACTGACATGGATGGTTTGAGTGGACAAAAGGACAAGATGGCAGATCCTGACCTCCGATGACATGGAGGAAAAGTGTCATTTATCTCATTAATTACAAGGGATAATATTTTTGATATTATAGAAGCAAAGCATCATTATCAATCATTGCAGATTTGAGGTATATCTTTCCATTGTTTATTTTAGTATTTGCAATATTTCATTCAAGGTTAATTCCTAAATCGGGGTTTGACTTAGAAAAACCCCTACTCCCAATCTATTTCTCTTCTCTAGTATGCATAGGAACATGTATACAACTGCAATCTTCAAAATTGGCTTTATTTATAGTGGCAAATCAATCCCCCGTTAGAGTGCGAAAAGTGCAGAGGACCAGAATGACCACCATCCCGGTCCTGACAAATTGGGAGCTCCTTCTGGGAACATGTTTGAATACTCTTATAATCCTTAGATCTAGGTTCGCGATTCGATCCAACAACTGTAGCTCACTATTCATACATTTTTACTTTGATTCCAACACATTTACCCTAATTTCAACATCTTCAAAAAATCAGTTCAACTCAAGGGAAAGAAGAGGCACACCTAAATCCCTAGAATTTGATCAACATTTAGACCTCTTAGGTTTAGATCCATCAAATTCCTATATTTCGCTATTGTATTGGTCCCTAAGTAAAAATTAGCGTTTTTCATCCTTATTGTGGTGAAATCCCTAATTTTCCACCAAAACACAATCCTTTCAAGATTTTTTAGTCCATCTGCTAAGAGTCTCCTTTAGCTCCTATACCTTACATGCTTGTTGTTGACAAATTTCACTATCTTTTGACCCATGTAATCTCATAAAATTTGATTAAAGGCATTGTCTTACCTAACTCATATATTCATTGGTCACTAGGAATTTTATTAAAGTAAGAATGAGCTTTCCACAATCCATGAAGTTATGTGCATGAGTTTCTAGAAAAAATGGTGTATATGTTTTAATCAACGTTTCAGATTGCACTCAACAATCCATCATCAAGAATAGGATAAATGAAGAAATGGATTGCAGAAAAAAGACTAAAAAGGAGGGCAGGTGAGGGTGGATGTAGAGCACAAGGAACATGCAAAAAGTGAAAGGAAAGGGACAAAGAGAAAATGATATAATGTGGGTGAATACCTTCACAAGGTCTATTACACAACATAAAAAATTATCAAATATAAATTTAAAAGCACATTTTCATGTTCCTCGTACTTCGCACCCACCCTCATCTACCCTCCTTTTTAGTCTTTGTCTAAAATACATTTCTTCATTTATCCTCTTCCTGATGGTAGATTGTTGAGCAATCCAAAACGTTGATTAAAAATGTACAGTTTTTTCTAGAAACTCATGCACATAATTTAATTGAAATTATCTCTTCTCACTCTTCTTGAGGACAAGAATAATATTAAACGATATCTTCTCTATCTCAATATATTATGCTAAGCTTATAGCTCAAGTATTCAATGAAAAAGACTCAAAAATTATACTTGATCTTTTCTTCCCAAATCTGATTGGTTGGATTCTTTCACATGGAAATGGGTTGATCATGGGAAAATATTTTGATTCTTAGGTGTTCAATTTGCCTTTTATGCATCACTTGCTAGCTTGTGGCAAGTGGATATTGATAGAATATAAAGAAAATTATGTTATTGGATCACTAAGCCTTTATTATTTTAATAAAAAATTCAAAGTGTACTCTAAAAAATTAGCTACTACCCATGTTTACTATTATTCTTGTTAGGTCCCTTCTACGGTTTCATAGTTAAAAGTTGAGAAGCTCTTTAAGGATTTTCTTTGAGCTTTTATGGATGGGACTAAATGTTTCCATCATGTTTCTTAATATTTCTATTATTTCCCTCATGATGATCTTGGGAGTTATTTCTATCTATTGGAAAGGAATTTCTTTATGTGCTAAATGGATTATCAAAGCTTTGAAAATGAAATGTTTTTTTATAAATTCTTATTAAGCATTGTATTTCTTCAAGAATTTCTACAAGAAGATCAAATTGGATTGACCTTGGTCTTTATACTCTTCTCACCATGAGAGACCATACTCAAATTCAAGGAACTTTTATTATTAAGAGTATTAGGAAGGCCTAAGAGTCCACATATCCCTAACTTCTTTGGACTAGTAATGGCTTCTAAAATGACCTCTCAATTAACCAACAATTGATTTGGTGGTCTCTTGTTCTATCCAGTAAATATTACCCTCTTATCAAATACCCTTGGTTTCATGCCTTGAATTTATTTAATAAAGGAACTAGAACTCTTCCCAATATCCTTATCAAAACCACCAAGAATTTTCTCTCTTTGCCTAAAGATAAGTTGAAAATATGTTTATGCAACCAAAATCATATGAGACCTTTCAAATTATTATTGATGTTGTTTCTAACCATATGGCTCATAATATTGGGGATAGGATCTTCCAGTATTGGTAGAAAGATTATTAAAGGTATCTTGAGATGTCATTTCATAAGTAAATACCTTATCTGGAGAATTTATGCCTTGTGCATCATCTTCCAATGATGGACCAATTAAGCCACCATTAGAACCTCTGATATTACTTAGCACTTGGCATGGATGGTTCCAGACTATTTGGGTTGCTATTATTGAGCCTAAACTACCTCATTTTGTATAGTGCATTATTGACCATGGTCTTTTGCTTGGTTCTCATCTAAGTCGTGCCTAGTAATTCTCAACCCTCGCTATCCTTTTTTTTGATAATTTAAATATTTCAAGTATCTTTGTTGGTTTTTTATCAAATCTCAAGAAGTATCCTTGGATAATTGGTTTATTTAATCATTTCCAACCTCACCCTTTCACATGTGATATATTTTAGTAGGTAATTGGATTTGTCTACTATTTAAATTTGTCAAGATTTTGCAAAGTTTTGAGGTGGAAATTTGAGAAGATGAAAATTTTATCTTACTTTTCTAGTTGTTGATCTAATGTTCACTTTTCTTTATAAACTAAAGCTATGATTTCTCTAAGGTGGTTAGGTAGATCCACATTCAAGCTCACAAAGGTGCATTGGAATTTGTGCATCTACAAGAACTTCTTGAGCATTGGGATAATGCTCCACACATAGTTTCTAGAATCCTAACCCCTATTTCCTCCCCACCTTGTGAGCATTGTTGTGGTTATGGTTAATCTTCTAAATAATATTATGGATCCCAATTTCAAGGCAATTATAAATGAGATTCTAGTGATCATGTTGCTCATGGATGATCTTGGCCCTTTTGGCCACCTTTTGCCTCTTCGCATGGATATAATTCTCTTGGTTGGCCAAATTTTGATAAGTTCCCTTGCTTGGGGTTCAAAATTTTCTCTATTTGTGCTAAAAAACCTATAGATGATCAAACAAAGGAAGTTTCTCTTACTAGTTGGGAGTCTATATGATGGTTCTATCCCCACTAATGTATAGGTTGAATGTGTTAATCATGATCCCCCTCCTACTAGTGTTTATCTCATCACTTAGCAATTTTAATCATGCTCATTATTAATAGAGATCTACCTTTTATTCATTTTCATCTTTTATTTGGACTTGTTCCTACCTATACTTTAAGGTCGAGTGCCTTTTTATACCCACTTTTTATTATGAATAATGTATGAAATCATTTTTATTAATAAAATATAGAATACACCTTGTTCATAATAATATAAATAAATGAGAGTTGAATATTTTTTTGATAATGCACTTGGCAAGGCCTAATATCCAAAAAACCTAAAATAGGTTATCACCCTATGATTTTGGTGCTAAGGAGGCTACCAAGTCCATAGTCAACAACCACTAAATAAAAACAAGGTTCTAACAAGAAGTCAACCTACCCATATAGCCAAATTTTGATACAACATAATTAGTTTATACTGATAAACTAACACCCAACCCTCCTAACTATCAATCCTAACCAATTGAGTATTGTGGTTGAATTCTACAACAAAAAATCTTTACACAATACCCAAAGCACAAATATAGGCCAAGGAAAATTACACAAACCCCTAGGGCCCCACATTTGTACATCTAGCATAATTGTAATGTAGAGAAAGAGGGACTCACTAGTATAAACATGCAAACTAGAATTCAAACTCAATCCCATTAATTAATTTGAAAAATTAATCGAATTAGGCCACAACTACAAACCTATTGATTGAATGAGATGAATAGATTGGAGATTGAATGTAAATAACTAGAGCAAGAAGGTGCAAAATTGAAAATGGATAGCATAAACAGACAAATTCATAATTAATAATAACATAACTAACCTAGATTTGAAAAAGGGGATGTAGAGAGGAACCTATCATGAAAATCTAAGTTGAAATGTAGTGGACAATGGTGGTTAGGCATCCCTATCCAACTGGAGAATTTTTTAGCATCCAACTGGATCTAAAACCCTAAGACCATGTGCCTGCTTCCTACAAAATTTGGGTCTAAACTGGAGGGACAAGAGCGTTTGGGTGCCTTTGTCTAGAAAAATGAACTTTTCCTAGAAAACAGCCTTGTCCAGAGGATTCCTAATGAAATTTGGAGAGCTCCTTTGACTCAAAGTCTTGAGCACTTTCCTATCTTCAATATATGTCGAAAGCTCATAGTTGAACCTGAATCTACACACAAGAGGAGAAAATGGTGTTTGTGGTTGTATAGGGGTTTGCCTTAGTCAAACCCTAGGTTGGTACTCAACCCTACAACAATGATGAATTGAAAATAAAAATCTAAATTTAAATGCTTAAATGGAAATGCTTAATTGAAGTGATTATACCTTCAATTGATGATGCAATGCTCTTAGGACAAGTCCTCCATGTGTTGATGAAATAACATGATAAATCATCATAAAATCCATAATGAGATCATAATTAAAACATAATTGAAGATGCATCGTTGTAGCTTGTTGCTCCTCAGACTCAGATTTGCTCTTGAATTGGAATAATTTCTCTTGAAGTGAAAGAATGATGTAAGAATGGGATAAGAATGTGTTGATGAAATAAATTAGGAGTGATGCCTTATATAAGGATTTCACATTAATATCACCTTTTGGCTAGCTTAGAATTATTTTTGCATTGGGGATAGTTTTGGAAATGGCAACAACATATTATCCTCCCAAAATTTTGGTCAAAAAGTGTTAGACAATGGTTCTCAACCAACGTTGTCCCAACAAATTAGGCCCAATTTTTTAGGGTCATGAGATAATAGGGCCCTAATACCAAAAATATAATTTATATGAAAAGTCATAATGTTTAAGTGGGGGATAAGGTGCATTGGACTTTGAAATAGGGTAGGACCTAAAATAATAAAAGATAAAGGGCACACCTTAAAATAAAGGGCGCAAATAATAAAGTGTTGATGTGTTGAAATAGAATAGGACTCCTAATATTAAATTAAATATTAATTCAATAAAATAAAATCCCTATAATGCATAGAGGAATGGGAAATACTAAAATGAGTTCTAGGAGAGTGTGAAATTAGACTACATGATTAAAGAAGTATAATTTATGACACTACATTTATTCCCCACTTTAGCAAAGTATGACTTATGCTCATACTCATGGTAAAGTCGAAATGAAGAGAATAAGCATTTCAGAGCAAGACAATCCAAGGCTAGGACAACACTAAGTTTGAGGGAAAATCAAGCCCTCAAGCATATAATCCTATCAATCATGCAAATAACCTTCAAATATACCCAAATCAAACAACACTAGTACTAAAATAAAGTTCCAAGTCAACTAGTTGAAGAGACCCTGATGTCCAAATGTCTCAACCACTAATATAATTCTTGGCATGTTATTTCAAGGGCAAAAGTAGACTTATAGAAAGAACAAGTATGTATACCAATTGAGGATACAAGAAACCATGATCTAACAATAGCATAGTTTGTTATGCTATGGGTTCATGGGGGAGAGAGAGAGAGAGAGAGAGAGAGAGAGAGAGAGAGAGAGAGAGAGAGAGAGAGAGAGAGAGAAGAAAGTTGTGTTATGCTAGGTGATCCATGGAGGTGTTTGGTTTCGGGAATGAAGCATCTTGTTTAAGATTTTAGGTTGAATTTTGAGAATACAACAACATGCATTAGGTAGAAATGACAAATTAAATGAAAAATGTCTATTTTTGGGAATGAAACACGAGGATGTAACAACCAGTATAAGACAAATGATAGTTAAAATGGAAAATTCCGGTTTCAAGAATGAAACACGAGGATATAACAACATGTATAAGATAAATGATAGTTGATAAAGATTGAGCTAATTTGTTATTAGGCAATCCAAAAATTGACCAAGGATAACTGAAAATGCAACTAGGAGGCCTCATATATGTCCCTCCTATTAAGATGTCAACATAGTCCTATTTTGATATCTTAAGATAGATAGAAATCAAGGATATATACTTTCAACATCAAGGAGATACCCATTCAAGAAAACATGCATTCATTCCAAGATAGGAAGAAATATCCTTGTACAAGATGTCTTTCTTTGAGCAAGGAAGAGATAATTGTAAAGAAGATATTTAGAAATAAGTGTAAAGGGATACTTTTGAGGAATGCATGATTCAAAAAGGAGGAAGAGATCTTTGCATAAATGTATCTACGTCCAAGAAGATACATAGAAGGAGTGTTGGTGTAAATTTGCAACATAGAAGGAGTGTTGGTGTAATTATTTATTCATATAGGATATAATTACACCTTACTTAAGTTGACTTAAGATGATGCATCTCATAGTAGTTTGGATATGAGACACTTAAGGAAGTGTGCACATAGGGATGATGTATGTAGGAGAAATTCCACCTTTTGTGGACTTATCTTGTTGTTACATTCCATTTTCGGTGGGTGATCCACCTTTTGTGGAATATTATATTATTTCTCCTACCTACCCTTGTTTCTCATTGAGCCACCTGTCATGATCATGTGCTCACATATCCATATGGCCTTGCCTTTATAAGAAGGCTCATCTACATTGTATGTAATTTTGGATGATCCAGTTGATCAGTATTTTGCATCTTGATTAGAGTATAATTTATTCTTATCAAATATGTTTTCTCTTCTGTGTTATTCAATGTGCTTCTAGATCTTGGCTATTTTGAATAAATTCTTACTGTTGGTGTAAATAAATATTCATTTTGGATATTATTACACTTTACTTAAGTTAACTTAGGATAATGCATCTCTTCGTAGTTTGTATTTGAGACACTTAGGGAAGTGTGCACATAGGGATAGAGCTTGTAGGAGAAATTCCACCTTTTGTGGTCTTATTTTGCTGTTACACTCCACATTCGGTGGGTCATCCACCTCTTGTGGAATATTATATTATTTCTCCTACCTACCCCTAGTATTTCTTACCTACCCTTGTTTCTCATTGAGCCACATGTCATAATTGTGTGCTCGTACATCCATATGGCCTTGCCTATATAAGTAGGCCTATATTCATTGTATTGGTTAATCCAATTGATCATTTGCATATTGATGAGAATACAGTTTGTTCTTATCATTCTATTGTCTCTCTTTTATGCTTTTCATTGTGCCCTTGATCTTGGCAAAATCCTACATGGTATCAGAGCCATTGGGGCTTCATTGATTGGTTTTTGGAGACATCGTGGAAGGCTTCAATTTTCGGATTTGGGGATCTTCAATTTTTGGGGTCGTCGTACAGCGATTTGGACATCATCGTTGAATCTGGGAGGCCGTTTCCATGAATTTCGACTATAAAGTCGACCTATTTTGGTGAGAAAAATTGTTTTCCCCATTTTGGCTATTATTGTACGGATTTTGGAAATTTTTAATTATTTTTTTCAAAAAAAAAAAAAAAGGAAAATTTTTTCGGATAAAAGCGATCAATTTTTTCTGAAAAAAAAATTCGAAAAAAAAAGGGGCAAATCAAAAAAAATCAAATTTTTTTTTAAAAAAAAGCAGAAGTTGTTTTTGGGGGTCCGCAGACCCCCCCGTACTCTGCAGTACCCTGCAGGTTGCAGGGTCGTACCTGCTATCGGAGCTGACGCCGTCACCACGTACCTGCTCCCACCACCGCCTCGCTCCGCACACCACCTCAGCTCCCGTCCCGGCTCTCCGGCAGCCCGCTCTCGCCGTTGGCCCCCTCAGCTCCCAGCCCGGCTCTCGGCTGCCGGTAACCTCCGGAAACGCTTCCATCCTCTCCGGCATCCTCTAAATAGGCGGACCCATGCCTGCCATGTGGCAGGCGGCCACTGGCCCACAGTCGACTACCGTACGCCCAGTCAGCTGCCACGTCATCCGCCACGCAGAGCTGACGCAGACCGCGCCCAGTCAGTAGGGAGGTGAAGTTTTCACGACGGTCATACAGCTGTCAAATTTAAGCCAGTAAATTGCTAATGTCAGCACCACATCAGCAGTTTTTTGAAATTTTTTGACCCCCTCTCCATTGAGCTTTTCAGTTTTGCAATCCAACTTTGAAAGGCCATATCTTGCTCATTTTTGCTCCTTTTTTGGTGCAATTTTTTTTGAAATGGGCTAAAATTTTATGATCTTCACAGTGGTTTGGTTATTTTCTGATTTTGGTGCACAAGTTTTTTGGATTTTTTGGATTCTCTCAGCTGTTCCTGTCCAATCCTCAATTCTGCAACTTCAAAGGCCTCGTTTGAGCTCATACAACCTCCTTTTCAGGTGTTGTTTTTTTTAAAGTGCATGTTTTTTCATCTACTTTCATAATCTATGATCATATTTCAGATATTTTGAATGGAAATTGTACTTTCAGATATTGGTCTTATTTGGCGTATTAGGTACTTGTAAATTGCTTGGATCTTAATTAGATCTCTTACATTATCAGTTTGAGACTCTTTTGGCCTTATTGAGGCAGTTGTAAAATTGTAATCAGAAGTCCACTTTGCCATTTTTTGCAAGTGGCCCATTGTATACGCACTAATTATAAAGTGCCAAATCATCACTTTTGGGGGGGTTCTTTGATTGAGTGAATTTGGGGGGGTGTCTTGTGTGATTGTGCCTCTCTTTGTGCTCTTTCCATTTTTTGTTGCAATGAGTCCTCATAAATTTCCACCTTTAACTCCATATAGTTATGCATCATGGAAAATTAAAGTATGGAGTAAATTAATGGAAAAGGGTCTCACACATTACATAGATGGAACAATAATAGCACCACCTGATCCTAAGGCTGATCCAAAAGCTCAATTAGAATGGCTCACAAAGAATTGCATAGCTCTTGGAACTTTGCGCAAGTATGTCTTAGATGACCTCATCTTTCATATTGAAAAGTGTACAACAATCAAGGAGGCTTGGGATATGTTTCAGAAATTGTATGGTCAAGTTGATGAAATCAGAGGCTATAAGATTGACAATGAGCTCACCAACTTGGATCCCAAGAGTTTGGATACAATCCAAGATTATGTCACCAAAGCAAATGAGCTAAGAGCAAAGCTTAAGGATTGTGGAATTGACAAAAAGGATGCTCAGTTGATATTCAACTTGTTGGACAAGCTTGCACCAGAATATGCAACATTTGTGTCTAGCTTCCAAACTCATCATTTGACAATGGGGAGTTCCTATGTTATGCCTTCATTTGATGCTTTCACAGAAATGTTAATATTGGAACAATCTAAGTTGTTGAACATGGGCCTTCTCAAGTCTTCAAAGTCCAAGGCTTTGGTGGCAAATCAAGGGAATCAAGGAAGTCAAGGCAAATATTCCAACAAAAAGAAGAAGCACTCTAAGTCTAAGCCACACCAGGAAAAAGGACAATCATCCTCTCCATCACAAAGTGATTTTTCATCCTCTTTCAAGAAAGGGACACCACCTAAGAAGGATAAACCAACTTGTGCATATTGCAAGAAGTATGGTCATGATGAGCATCGATGCCACGTAAAGCAAGTTGATGGGTTAACTAATCTTCTCAAGAAAAACAACATCAACTTGCCATCCACCTACACAAAGAAGGATTCATCTCCTTCCTCTTCCTCACAGTCTAAGGGAAAAGGGCAAGCAATTGTGGCTACAACAGGTTCTTCACAGCAATGGATACTTGACTCGGGTGCCTCATATCACATGGGTTCTACAAAGGAGTGGTTTTCTTCATTGGAGCCATCTAAGGTACCTCACATTTACATAGGTGATGATACTCAAGTAGAGGTTGAAGGGAAAGGTTCAGTTGACATGGATGATGGAACATTTGAGAATGTTCTCTATGTTCCTAACTTGTCTACCAACCATCTCTCTATCTACCAAATCACTCACTATGGGAATGGGAAAAAGGTTGAGTTTACACCAGATTCAGTTGTGGTAAAGGAACTTGAAGATGATGCCTTGGTAGCAGTGGGACAAGTCAATGACAACTCAAGGCTTTATTCATTTTCCCACTTTGTGCCAAGTTCACCTTCTAGGGCCTTGCTTACTCATTCAAATTCAGAAAGTAAGCTATGGCATGAGTGGTTTGGTCACCTCAGCTACCGCTATCTTCAGCAGCTTAGCACTAAAGACATGGTCACAGGTCTACCTCGAACCAGTTTTTCAGAGGGTGTATGTTCAGGTTGTTCCATGGGCAAGCATCCCGAAGAGAAGTTTGATAAGGGGAAAGCTTGGAGAGCTTTGGAAGTTCTTCAACTTGTTCACAGTGATGTAGCAGGTCCATTTCCAGCACCTTCATTAATGACTACTCCTGCTTCACTTGGGTTTACTTTCTCATTCATAAGAGTGAAGTATTTGATAGATTTCAGGACTTCAAGACTCGTGTGGAGAAGCAATCAGGGAACGTGGTCAAGATTCTTCACACAGATAATGGAAGGGAATATGTGAACAAAAGACTTGAGGATTTTTGTACATTTCAGGGGATTGATCTTCAGCATTCTATCACATACACTCCACAGCAGAATGGGGTTGCAGAACGCAAGAATAGAACTCTCAAAGAAATGGCTAGCTGTATGATACATGCACGTTCTCTTGATCCCACCATTTGGGCAGAGGCTATCAGTTGTGCCACACACATCCAGAATCGGGTTCCTCACAAAGCTTTGCAAGGTATTACTCCTTTTGAAGCTTGGGCTGGTAGGAAACCGATTGTGAGACATTTCAGAGTCTTTGGGTGTCCAGCATGGGCTTGCATACCTCCACAGAAATGCAAGGCATTGGAACCTCAGAGATGGCCTTGCATATTTGTTGGATATCCTGAGGGTGTTAAGGCATACAGATTGATGGATCCTGAGACACATGAGGTGTTCATTGAGAGGAGTGTTCACTTTGAGGAAAGCTCTCCTAGCTTAGCCTCTCTACCTCCTCCACCTTCCTTCATGGTGGATAGTGATGTTAGTGATTCAGATGATGAGACTCCTTCAACTTCGACTCATAGGGTTACACCTCCGCAGGGTCCACTTGCAATTAAGGAGCCTCATTCTCCACCTCCACCTAGACCTCATTGGGATCGATAGACACTTGAGTTCGCAGGTTCTCTTGTTGGGGATCCTTCAGATACACAGAGAACTCGATCACAGCATCAGGATCTACCACATGCATTCATTGCTACCGCTTCTGATCCACAAACATTTAGGGAAGCATCAGGGGTTCCTGAGTGGGACCACGCTATGGAGGAAGAGTATAGTTCCTTGATGAGGAACAACACATGGGATTTAGTCCACCTTCCTAAGGGGAGAAAGATGGTTCAATGTAAGTGGATCTATCGGACCAAGTTTGCAGCGGATGGTGGTGTGGATAAGTATAAGGCTCGGCTTGTTGCGAAAGGTTTCTCTCAGGTTGCAGGTGTTGACTATACTGAGACCTTTGCACCCATAGCTAAGATGAACTCCGTTCGTTTGACTCTTGCTATTGCTACAGCTCATGGTTGGGTTGTACATCAAATGGATGTGAAGAGTGCTTTTCTTCATGGTGATCTTGATGAGGAGATTTATATGCAGCAGCCACAGGGTTTCATCCAGGATACTTCCTTGGTTTGCAGACTAAGGAAATCTCTCTATGGCCTTAAGCAAGCTCCCAGGGCTTGGTACGCCAAGATGGATTCCTTTCTTCTCTCCGTAGGGTTCACCAGGTGTCATTCCGATCCAAATGTCTACATTTTGTGACAGAATGACCCTCACTTGATACTTGTGCTCTATGTTGATGACTTGATCATTATAGGGAGTACCGCATCCATCATTAGCAGAGTCAAATCTGCTTTGCATGACAGATTTGGTATGACTGACTTGGGTCTTTTGCACTACTTTCTCGGGATAGAGATTTCACAGTCACCTTCCGGGATTACACTATCGCAGCCCAAGTATGCTCTTGATCTACTTGCATGCTTTCATATGGCTGATTGTAAGCTTGCTCTGACTCCCTTTCTTTCAGGAGTCAAGCTTGAGGCTCAGTGTTCTTCTCCACCAGTTGATGCCACTCTGTATCGACAGCTTGTGGGTAGTCTCATTTACTTGACTCATACACGCCCTGATATTTCATTTGCAGTTGGCATGGTTTCCCGCTTCATGCAGGAACCACATGAGCTTCATTGGAAAGCTGCCAAATGCATCCTTCATTACATCCAGGGTACACATCACTATGGGATTCACTATGCAGCAGGCACAGGACTTCGCTTGGTTGGTTACATAGACTCTGATTGCGCTGGCAATCTTGATGACCGTAAGTCTACTTCTGGTTACAGTTTTCACCTTGGTTCGGGCCCCATTTGTTGGCAGAGCAAGAAGCAACATGCTATTGCTCTCTCTTCGACTGAGACTGAGTATCGAGGCGCTGTTAACGCAGCGACTGAGACCATTTGGCTCCAGCAGATTCTCACAGAGTTTGGATTCACCACTCCACGGCCAATAGTTCTACATTGCGACAATCAAAGTGCTACTGCAATCTCGAAGAACCCAATCCAGCACCAGCGGACCAAACACATCGAGATTCATATGCACTATATCTGAGAGCTCATTCGGGAGCAGGTCATTGACTTGCAGTATTGTCCTACAGCAGAGCAGGTTGTTGACATATTCACCAAACCTTTCACCGAGAGTAAGTTCCAGCAGTTGTGAGCTCTCTTGGGGGTGCAGGATGTGTCATTAGGGGGGGTCAGCTGACTTCTCCTTCCTCTCTTATGGGGGGGACTTTTTCCTCTTTGAGGTTTTGTCCTTCTTCTTTGAGATTTTTTTGTACATTCATCTCTCTTTTGGGGGGGAGTTTTTTCCCACTGGGTTTTCTCCCTTTCTCCATTTGTGAGAGATTGCATTGCATTGTTTTGCTTGCATTCGCATATTGTACATGGGTACCTATTATGGCCTAGTAGTCGGGACCCATCTTGCATTGTTGACTTGAGTCTTCATTCCCCTAAGTTGCACTTAAGGGGGGGTGTTGGTGTAAATAAATATTCATTTTGGATATTATTACACTTTACTTAAGTTAACTTAGGATAATGCATCTCTTCGTAATTTGGATTTGAGACACTTAGGGAAGTGTGCACATAGGGATAGAGCTTGTAGGAGAAATTCCACCTTTTGTGGTCTTATTTTGCTGTTACACTCCACATTCGATGGGTCATCCACCTCTTGTGGAATATTATATTATTTCTCCTACCTACCCCTAGTATTTCTTACCTACCCTTGTTTCTCATTGAGCCACATGTCATAATTGTGTGCTCATACATCCATATGGCCTTGCCTATATAAGCAGGCCTATATTCATTGTATTGGTTAATCCAGTTGATCATTTGCATATTGATGAGAATACAGTTTGTTCTTGTCATTCTATTGTCTCTCTTTTATGTTTTTCATTGTGCCCTTGATCTTGGCAAAATCCTACACTTACAAGAGAAATCACCAAATCACCTATTTTTGCTTGAATGGAGAGATGGCTTTACATTCAAAAGAGGGGGTAAATCCACTAGATCTAGTCACTAATCAGATTAGGATTGAATACTAAGTAGATTGATTGAAATGGAATGTGTTTGACCCTCTTTTGTAAGTTGACTAGTTGAATTAAGACTAAGTGTTGGAAATGAAGACAAATATGAGAAAACAATGAGTTGTAGATTCGGGATTTTGTTGTGCAATTGGATCTGAGAAGTATCAAAACCAAGGACTGTGTGTAGGGACCATGACGCCCTCCTCTTGATCCTCCAAATTTTTTGATCACCAAAAAGGGTTTTTTCTATCTCTGTATCTGAAGCTTATCCCGAGAGTTACAACTGTGCACTTGTTTCTCCATGTCAATTTTTTCTTGTCTCCACATGGAATTAGGACTTCATGAATTAGGATGATGATCTCCTCTTAAATACTTGAAATCTTGACTCTATTGTTGCTCCAAATCTTGAAGGAAGACTGAAAATGCTCAATTGCTCTTGAATGCTTGAATGCTTGAAGACCTCTTGTGTGTTCTTGTGGATGCTTGATCTTCAAATGAGAGGGGAAATCCCTCTTATATACTTTCTCGTAGGGAAAACGAATTAATTTTCCGACATGAGCTGACATGGAGGGGTTTTTCCCACTCAAATTTGAGATAGGTTAGGGGGTCCAAAATAGGTTCCTATTAGGGAGGACAAAGGTGCCAAGCCCTAGTCCTGGTGAGGACCAAGGCACCACGCCCTGGTTCTATTAGATGCAATGACAATCCCAAAGACACTAAGAGGGGGGGTGAATCAGTGTCTAATCGATTAATGGAATATTTGAGCTTATTTATAACTTTGTAACCCAAATCAATGTACGAGTAAACAAGAAATAATGTAGAAAATAGAAATAACAGAGACAACATAAATGTAAACCATAGCACAAGATATTTAACGAGGAAACTCGGTGTGGGAAAAACCTTGGTGGGATTTGTGACCCACAATATTTACTCAGTGGCCAATATGAATAAATATTACTTACAATAGGGGCCTGCACATGCAGGAAGGCCAACAATCTAGAGCTTACTGCTCAATAGAAGAGTGTCACTGACTACAATATGGATAATTAAATCCAATACAATGTACTGCTCAAAATAGAATCTCTAATGCTTGGTTCAGTACCTGTTTAAGCTCAGTCGGATAACTTAACCAAAAACCTACGTTGTCCACTATATCACCTCATATAATAATTTCCTTTATTACAATTATCTCCCATACACACACACTCAATACAAAATGACCTATGAGATCTCATACATATATGAGTCTTTACAATATACCAAGTCGTCTTACAAAAAGATAATTATATTTACAATACAATTCATATAAACAAAACTCATCTCATGTCAGCCTAAGTGTCGGTATACTTCTTTGCCGATGCAATCTAGATGTCGGTGAATATGCCTGTCGGTGATGATGTCTGCGATGCCGGTGCATTTAGAAACCTAATACCGGTTGGTTGCCATCAATGACAACATCAACCATATTCTCATTAGAGTGTAGAATGCCAACAGGTTCTACCCTATTTTGGGGCAGGATCAAGATGGTGTTTATGACATGTATGAGCATAATTAGGTCTTCGATCAGGCCAAGGGGTGCAAACATTAAGGCAAAGACCTAAATGTGATAAAAAAAATTGCAAGGGGTGCAATTTTAGGACACTACATTTAGCCCCCACTTTATCGGGAGTATGAGCTTATACAAATACTCACAATAAACTACAAGGAGTTCAGATTGAAAGACTTTCACCATGTCAAAGAGGCAAGATACACCAAGCCTCAGTGGACTTTAGGATCTTACGACTTCAATGATAAGATAAAAGAGAAGATCATTAGAGAGAAAGAGAGAACCATGACTACAACTATTAAGGTTCTCTTATTATGAGTCGTGAAAAGAAAAAATACCAAAAATTACAAAGCAAAGACAAAGTTCGCTAAGTAACTTTAAGTATCAAGAGAGAGAATTAGGAGCGGAGTGTATGTCCCCATGTTAAAGCAATTTCACATGCCTTGCCGGAAGCAATTGCTTTAAGGTAGGATACACCCAAAAAGACAAGCACGTTATCACAATAATTTAGCCCCCAAGAGAGGACAAATCAAAGGATAATGAACACAAAACACAAAGGATGTGGTGGCTTCACTTAACTCTGGGGTTAGTATGATTTTTAAGATAACTCATGTATATCATGTATATGTTGTTAGCAGCAATCAAGAAGGAAGACTGGGAGGGGGGGTGAATCAGTCTTCACCAGAACACTGATAATCAAACACCAAAGCATAAACTGATAAATTGTAGCAACTGAAAGATAAGAAAATGAACAACACAACACACAACACCAAGATTTTTGATGTGGAAAACCTGATCAAGGGAAAAACCACGGTGGGAACCTACCCACAATAAGATGATACTCTACAGTAGTATGTGAAAATATTACAATGGGGAATGCACATGTATTCAGGCACACTGCCTAGGATCACTACCAAAAAGATATATTCCCGGAAGGCTCCAACCTTCAAGGAAGTCTCATTGACTTACAAAATGAATCGTCCTACAAACTGGAATAAATGAACTGCAATAGTAACATCTACATATGCCTGATAATAGTTCCAGTTAAGCACAATTGTCTTCTTTGCAACACCGATCTCACCACAACACTTTACCGAATGATATATCTCATGTTCGCACACAAATCTCTCTCTGATAATGCAGATATCACATCAACAACTAAATTACACAATTATATCACCTATATATACAAATCATCAACCTTGATAGCAAGGTCTGCTAAACCCTCAACCCTCAACCCTCAACTCATAAATACAAAAATTACATTAAATAATACAAATATCAACCACCGGACCAATATTATGATTTACATTGTATAGCATGGACCTAATTCAAATTCCCAAACAATCACATCCACCAAAAATCCCACATAACACACAAATCATCACCAGTTGATAAAAATCACCAAAACTCGCACAACGATCAATGCGGATCGCCAAAATAAATAGGACATGATTAGGAGTTACCATCAAACAAGTTAGAATTGTTCGAAAAAGTTGCACCAACACCTCAAATCAAATCTTCATCGGTCAACATCTCAAAGATCAAGAACACAACCAAACAACAACTATTATGAAGAAATATAACTTGTGGGTCACCAAATCATGAACCATCTAAAATAAAGATACACAAGATCATCCCAACAACATCCCAAAGTCTCAGCACAAGATCTTATCATTCTGGAATATACTAGAGGGAATACCAACCTAAACACCAATAGGAACACCATGAACCGGTAACCAAAGAACAACAAACTGGATCAAAAAATCTTCACAAGCTCACCAAAAAAACTCACAGGAGTATGCTGACATCAATGAAAAAACATACCAAAGTCCAACAACCAAATCCAATAGAATACAACAATCTCCCAACAATCTCAACAACTCAACAATCTCCCCCTTTGGCATTGATGGCAACATATGAATGTGAAAAACAGTCAATGCAAAGAAAGAAGATATCACCAACAAAACTCCCCCTAAGATCAAGATAGATAATGCAATTTTTCACATGATATCTCCCCCTTTGATATCAATGTCAAAGCTCTCCAAAAATAGAAAACCAAACACATTCTCCCCCTTTGAATATAACTTAGATCTCTCTCCACCAAAACGCAGAAACAGGAATCTGTCACAACCAAGTCAACAGACTACTCCAGTAGAGGAGCAGCACTAACACATCAATCCATATAAAAATAATAAAGCTTTGAAATCCACCAGATCGATGCAACTCAATGCATCTAGTTCTCATCAGGAGGGGTGGTTACCCCTAGCTTATCTCTCAAATAGACAAATGTATCTGCATGCAAAGGCTTAGTAAAAATATCAGCAATTTGTTCCTTGGTAGATACATATTCCAACTTCACCTTTTGTTCACTGACTTGCTCTTTCAAGTAATTATATTTGATTGACATATGCTTAGTCTTTGAATGTTGTACCAGATTATTTAACATGTTTATAGCACTAGAATTATCACAGTATATAACAATAGGCTCATCATAAATAATTATGATGTCTTTCAATATTTACTTCATCCAAACTATCTGAGTGCAATTACTAGCAGCAACAATGTACTTAGCTTCAGCAGTAGATAGGGATATTGAGTCTTGCTTCTTGCTAGCCCATGAAACCAACTTTTTACCCAAAAAGAATGCTACACTGGTAGTACTCTTTCGTTCATCTACATCACCTACCCAATCTGCATCAGTGTAAGTACATAATATGAAATCATCTTTCTTAGGATAACATAAACCATAATCCATGGTTCCCTTAAGATATCTGAATATTCTTTTAACAATAATAACATGACTTTCCTTCGGATCCGCTTGATATCTAGCAGCCATACATACAACATGTATAATATCAGGCCTAGTCTAAGTAAGATATAATAATCCACCAACCATAGATTTGTACAAACTTTGATTAGCTTTAGGAGATTCATCATTTTTAGAAAATTTACAACCAGTCACCATAGGAGTTCCAACAGGTTTGGAATCATCTAGTCCAAACTTATTCAACAATTCCTTCACATACTTAGTTTGAGATATAAAGATACCTTTCTCTATCTATGCAATCTGCAAACCTAAGAAAAAAAATTCTCACTAATCATAGACATCTCAAATTCCTTTTGCATATCATCGGAAAACTTCATACTCATATCATTATCACCACCAAAAATAATGTCATGAACAAAGACTTCAACAATCAAGAATATTATCATTTTTAATTTTAAAGTACAAATTACTATCAGTAGCACCTTTAGTGAATCCTAATTTCAACAAGTATTTATCTAATCTAGCATACCAGGCTCCAGGAGCTTGTTTTAATCCAAAAAGTGATTTATTCTACTTGCATACCTTATCACCATCATCTCATAGTGAAAATCCATCAGGTTGTTCAATGCAGACTTCTTCTTCTAGATCACCATTCAAAATTGCAAATTTGACATCCATCTAATATACCTTGAAATCTTTATAAGAAGCATAAGAAAGTAACAACCTAACAGCTTCAATTCTGTCAACCGGAGCAAAAGTTTCTTCATAATCAATTCCTTCTTATTGTGAATAGCCTTGCAGACCAGTCTAGCTTTATTTCTGTCTTTAGGCTCACCTTGGGAAATCAAACACACCTCTTCTACAACCAACCTTCTAGTCATCACACCTTTATTCTTGCCACCAATAATCTGATTCTCAGAGTGATTTAATCTAACATACCTCGGAGTCTTCTAATTCTCAAATTCCTGCACAACATTACCAGCAACAACAACATCTGGATTAACAGTGTCTGTCTGTACCAGATCATTTTTCTTAGGTCATTCAGGCTGAATAGAAGCTAAAACAACATGTTGACCTTCATCATAATCTCTAATCTCCTTTCCAAGGTTCTCATCCATCTTCACACGTGAACTCTCAACAATATTTCTTAGTCTCTTGTTATAGCACTGGTAGGCTTTACTCTTTGTGGAATATCCCAAAAAGATACCTTCGTCACTTCTAGCATCAAACTTTCTAATATCCTCATCTCTCTTGATATAACATTTGCTACCAAAAACTTTGAAATATTTCACAATAGGAACATGACCAAACCAAAGCTCATAAAGGGTCTTACTGGTATCACCTTTGATATTGACTCTGTTAAATGTGTAAACTACAGTGCTAATAGATTCTCTCCATTAGATATTCGAAACATTTCCCTCAATCAACATAGTCCTTGCAGCATCCAAAATAGTATGGTTCTTCCTTTTAACAACTCCATTTTGTTGTGGGGTTCTAGGAGCAGAAAGTTGTCTTTTGATTCCATGCATCTCACAGAAATAATTGAACTCACCGGAATAGAATTCTCCACCTCTATCAGATCTCAGACACTTCAGCTTCCATCTGGACTCTAATTCAACTTTAGCTTTGGATATCTTGAATTTCTCAAATGCTTCTGATTTCTCCTTCAAAAAGACAACCCACATCATCTTGGACTAATCATCAATTAGCAGCATAAAGTATCTCTCTCCTTGCACACTTGTAACATTTTTAGGTCCACATAGGTCACTATGCACAAGATCCATCAATCCATCTAATGTATATCGTTTGTTCTTGAAAGAAATTCTTGTTATCTTACCCAACTGACACTCCTTACATACCAAATTAACAGGTTTAACAATCTTAGGCAAATCTCTAACAACATGTGTAGAACTAATCTTGATCAGTGAATCAAAGTTTACATGACATGTCCTTCTATGCCATAACCAACTCTCATCTATTTTAGCAATCAAACAACTTCTCTCATTACCATTCAAATGAAAAATGTTACCTTTAGTCTTTGTCCCAGATGCAATTTCTATACCGGAGGCATCAAGATTTTGCATTTACCATCCTTGAATTGAAGATCATAACCCTTGTCAACCATCTATCTAACACTCAAAAGATTATGCTTCAAACCTTCAACATACAAGACATCATCAATGTTATGCTTACCATCAAAAGAAATAGAACCTCTCCCACAAATTACACAGGCTCTGTCATCTCCAAATCTAACTATTCCACCATCATAATTTTCCATACTTTACAAATTTTATTTTATCACTGGTCATATGATGTGAACAACCGTTGTCAATCACCCATACACTCTTTTCTTCAACTTTTGCAGCCAAACCCTTTTCTTCAACATAATAGTTGGTGGAATCAATAGGCATAGATCCATCTTCCTTAATGGCATCTAATTCTTCATCTACAACACCTTCATCTGTAGAATAATAACAGTTCTTCTAGTTCCTAAATTTACGGTTAGACTTATAAGGCTTATCATACTTCTCATGCTTCTCATATCTATCAGTCCTATCATACTTATCAAACTTATCATGTTTGTCATACTTAGTCATTCTCTCTATACATCTAGAAGCAAAATGTCCTATCTTATTACAAGTAAAACATTTGAAAGGCAACTTTCTATCATACTTACCGACACCTTTAGGCAATCTCTGGGCAATCAATGCTTCAAGCTCATCAATCTTTCTCTCTTGGTTTGTAATCTCTCTTCTTTCTCTTTCATACCTGGATATTCTGCACCCATTAGGATCATACTTCTGCTTACCAGAGACAGACGTTGATTCTCTATATGTTGTCTCAGACTTTCTATGTGATTCTCCAAATTAGCTCAGCTCAAATGCAACAAGTTTTCCAACCAACATATCTCTTGTTACTATATATTTACACTCCGGATCTCATCTATAGTAGCGACCTTATGTTTGTAAGCAGGAGGAAAAGATCTCAACACCTTAGCAACAATATCGTCTTTCTCAATCTTCCCACCAGCACATCTGATACCAAGTACAAGCTCATTCACCTTAGCCATGTATGAATGTATATTCTCATCATCTCCCATCTTTAATGTATCATACTTTCTGATGCCCTCCTAAATGGCACAAGGTTAGTCTATGATCAAAGAACACAAAACACACAAAACATTAGTGTTAATCAATCTAAAACTAAACTATGAAGGCATACCAAAAGAGACACAAAAGAAATGCTAATTTATCTAATAAACAAAACACAGATTATGAGGCATCTCCAACTGCCTCTTAGCATGGCTTTAGCTTCTTCTCCCTTGTTCCTCTCCTCTCCAAGTTCCAAAATAGTGTAGCTCTCAGCAGCTTTTTGCACTATGGATGCTTATGGAGGATTGAGATTGTAGTATAGCTCTAAATGTGAAATAAAAAGCTAATACTAATGCTAAAATGATGTATTTTAACCAAAATGATAAGATGTTAGATTGCTTATGCTAAATGCTCTCTAAAAATGTCTATAGCCTAAATGCATACAAGTTTTCAGGATCTGGATTATGAAGGAATGGGCTCTATTTATAGGAAAAATGGAGCAATGGATGGCCAGGATTGAAGGGTTTAATCAAGGGTCAAGATTGAAAGTTGGGGATCCATGTGCACAATTGGCACCAATGAAATGATGACAAATGTCAACACAGGATTGGGTTGAGAGAAAAGGTTGGAGGCATTAAAGGCTTGAGAAGACCTCATGGTTATCTAAAGGCTAAGGGTCAAGTCTAAATTAGGATTACCCACTGGATTAGGAGTTAATGCAAGGATAAACCTTTGTGCAAATGATTAAGAGATAATCATGGTCAAAGCATTAAAGGCTTGATGAGACCCTTGGGTTGGGTAGAGGTTGAGTCAAAACAAATGTTTTAACCATGTGGGAGGGTTTGGGTTAACCATTAATGGTTTTTGAAGACTTTGGGGATTAAGTGGTTGAAAGTTGGATGCCTTCAATGGTTATCAAAGACTTTGAGCCATTTAGTGGTTGAAGGTTGAAAGCCTTTAATGGTTATCAAAGACTTTTAGACTCTGAGAAGTGACTCCATTTTTCTTATGAATGTGACAATAATTAGGGGATGGATTAGGCTAATTAGAAAGGGGTTAGAAGAATCTAGAAGGGGATTAGATTTTTGCAAGTGGATTTGGTGGGTGAGGGAAAATAGGATTTTATTAAAAATAAAAATTCATTTATTTCAATAAATGTGTGCAAGTTGCATTTGTAGGAAAATGCAAGTGGGGGGGGATAATGATTTAAATAAATGTTTTATTTAATTTATTTAAAAGAGGAAAAGGGGATTTAATTAAATAAATTGATTTTATTTATTTAATTGATTTGTATTTGGTTTAATGAATTAATTAAAATAAATCGAATAATTTATTTAATTAATAGAAGAATGTTTGGAGATGAATTAATTAAATATTAATTTAATTAACTGATGGCTAGTGGAATTTTAATCAAATAAATACGAAATATTCATTTAATTAAAATGGACAGATTTGTGTGACTACACTTTCCTTTCAAACTCTGCAACTTAGCAACTTTCACTTGACTATCACCTTCATACAGGATCTCAAGCCTCACCCAAATCTCATGTGCGATCTTAAATTCCATTAAATTTGTCATTTCAGAATCAGTCAGGGAACTAATTAATGCTTCCTTCACTCTGATATTATATTCAACTTCCTTAACTTCATCAAGAGTGGATGGTCCATTCTGAGGAACAACATAGACATTCTTAGTAATCTTCTAGTAATCTTCTCCAAGACATTTCAAGTGCACCTCCATCTGGTTCTTCCACACAGTATAGTTGCTTCCATAAAACCTCAAACTATCCTTTTTGAGAAGAATACCTTGAGTTTCCATCCCGGATCTTCCCAAGCGATTAAGCTTCTGCCAGAGGATCTAGCTCTAATACCAATTGTTAGCAGCAATCAAGAAGGAAGACTGAGAGGAGGGGGGTGAAGCAGTCTTCACCAAAATACAGATAATCAAACACCAAAGCATAAACTGATAAATTGCAGCAACTAAAAGATAAGCAAATGAACAACACAACACATAACACTAAGATTTTTGACGTGGAAAACCCGGTCAAGGGAAAAACCACGGTGGGAACCTACCCACAATAAGATGATACTCTGCAGTAGTATGTGAAAATATTACAATTGGGAATGCACATGCATTCAGGCACACTGCCTAGGATCACTTCTAAAAAGATATATGCCCAGAAGGCTCAAACCTTTAGGGAAGTCTCACTGACTTACAAAATGAATCAGACTACAATCCAGAAGAAATGAACTGCAATAGTAGCATCTACATATACCTAATAACAGTTTCGATTAAGCATAGTTGTCTGCTCTGCAACACCGATCTCACCACAACACTTCACCGAATGTGTTGGCATTTGACTGAACTGGTAAATGATTGATTAGTGAATGTGATGAAGAGATTGAGATTCATGTTTGATGATTAAGTTTTGTGTTGTCATTGATGGCAACAATATTTTTGTTGTCATCTAAGTCTTAGAAGCCAACCGGTTAGGATTAACCAGTACAGCAGAAAGTTTTACAAAGAACCGGTAATTAGGACTTTAATCGGTAAATAGTGAACAAAGTTGCATTTAAGCAACCAATACAGGTGATCAATGATGAGTTGGATGATGCAGTTTCAAAGCAGTCTTGGAGATAGGTATTTAAACCTATGATTACAACCGCATTGGTAGATTCAATTGGATCAGCGAGATTTGATGTACAAAGAAGACAAATTGGTAGAACACTTATCCGGTAGTGATAACTCACTTAAATCGATAAATTGGCACAAGTTTTGATTTTTTATGTCGGTGATTGACAAAAGTAAAGAGTGCGATGTAAGTTTGTCTAGATTAATTTAACCTAGGAAACTGTTCCAAGGTTGTAGCCGACTAAATGTAAATGTTTATAAAAAGTGTGATGAGGTATAAAGTCTATATATGTGTGAAAAGAGGGAATTTAATTAGTGAATATTGTGAATGTGATCGTGTCGTGATTAGGGAAGCTCTTTAATGAAGTTTTGTTCAAGCTTTTAGGATCTAAAGTGGATATTATTAGACACAGATGGTGTTACATGAAGATCTTTTTACTGTTTTTTTCCTAACAGTTTGCAACAACAAAATCCCCTGATCGGGTAGGTCCTAATAGGCCTTAATCTGTAAAGCCCCTAACAGGGTAGCTCTGTATCAGAGTCTCAAATCCTCTTGCGAGGTTGATCATAATAGGTCATTTCTCCTAACAAGTCTTATCATTCAAATCCCTTAACCAGGTGACTCTTAACCGAGTCTTCTCCTAACAGGGCATAGTTGTAAGACCTTAACCGGTCAAGATTTCTATTATGCAAATAGTGAATCTTGTGGGTACCAACTCCCACTGTGGTTTAGCCCTTTTGGTTTTTCCATGTATAAATTTCTTGTGTTATGTGCAATGTGTTTTATTGGGCATTAGCTTATGTGGTGATATTTCTTTTATGCTTGTTAAGTTTTAAGTTGTTAAAGTTGGTGATCAGATTTATATTATTTTTGCTTGCACTAATTCACCCCCCCTCTTAGTGCCTTATAAGTTCATCAATTGGTATCAAAGCCACACTTCCTTGAGGCTTAATCGCTTGGGAAGGATCCCTAAGATAGACATGGGGGAAGGAATGAGCTATAGAGAGATGTCCAAAAGACTTTTAGAAACAGAGCAAGCCCTATATACTTTGAGAGGCAAGTATAAAGCATCACTTGCTAAATGGAAAGAGCTTACTAAACAACTATTGGAAGTCTCTGAAAGAAACTCTTCTGATGAAGAAAACATAGATGTATTGGTTGATGAAGTGGAGAAACTGAATGGTGAGAAAGCTAACTTGAGGAGAGAAATTGAAGCCCAAACCATCTGAATGAGTCAAGAACTTGAAGCAAGGAGGACAACAGAAGATAAGATCAAGGAAAAATAACATGAGATATTTAAACAAAATCAAGAGGTTGGAAGTCTGACTGCTTACCTTCAAGAGGAAAAAGAAGAAAAAGAAGAAATAAAGGTTGACCTTGATAAGGCAATGTCTCTTAGAGAGACTCTTATGAAGGAGAATGAAGATCTTACTAAAGAACTTGTTGATGCAAATGAGAAACTTGATAAGTTCAACAAAAGTTATACCATGCTTGATGAACAAATCCAATCTCAAAGGATGAATGGTGATACATCTAGATTAGGATACTCTACATTTGAGAAAGGAGAGCCTTCCAGTACTAAGGACAACATGCATTAAGGTAAACCTACACCTAAGATTCAGAAAACCACTGGTAAGAAACCCTATAAACCTATATGTTTCAATTGTCATAAACCAGGACATACTGTTAATGTTTGTAGGAGAAGATCTAATGTTGATACTGGTTATAGACCTGATACTTATCAGAGATATATGCCTATAAGATTTGAAGGTTATTGTTACACATGCAAGATATATGGGCATAGATCTATTGAATGCGGGCATGAAACAAATAATCCTACACCTCACCAGAATCAAAGATCAGTTAGTGATTGGAGAAGGAATTTCATTGACTAGAAAAGTAGAAATTAGCAGAGACCCTATGTTAATCGATCTAGTCCCTATGAGATGGAGAAGAGAATGAATGTGGTTTGTACAATCTATAATAACTTTGATCATATGGCTATGAACTACAGAAGAAGGAATGGTAGAGGCAATATAGGACCTTGGAGAGCATCTGGGATGGCTTGTTATCGCTATCATCAACTAGGACACATTCCTAAGTTTTGCAGAGCAAAAAAAAATCAACTAGTAAATCAACCTGCTGACCGAAGAGAGAAGAAGGTAGTTGATATTGAGGAAACCAGAGCTGATATCAATAAATTTTGGAGGAAGAAATCTAATGAGGAGTCATCAGATCAATCTAATTCTTCACCTAGTGTGGAGAATCCTTCACCGGTAAACTAAGTTGTCTATACAACTTGGGGAGAGCTTATTGTCAGATCTTTAATAGAACCCTTGGAAGAAGTGTAGTAAGTCAGATTTGTATATTTTGATACATTTTGATGTTATGAAGTGTTTTCGGATCATAACCGATAAAAATAATATATTTTTTGTAACCGGTAATATATATCAGTATATTATGTGAAGTTTTAGGGTTTTACCGGTAGTAGAATTTAATGCGGTAGATAATGGGAAAATAAAAGGAACTTTTTGAATATTATTTGTCTCATTGCATTTGTATGAGAATTTGGAGAATGAATAGAGAACAACAAAACTTGTGTTTGCAACATCTAACCTGTTTGACAGAGATTCGAAGTGGTCTAGTGTTTTTTGTGATCGACAATATGTTTAAAAAGTTTTGTCGGTGTCTGAAACCCTAGTAAAGAAGCGGGAAAAGGTATTTATCAGGGAATCTTGTTATCTATTTCTGAAGTTTGATTTGTTAAAAATGGATACACCACATCTAGTTGATGTTATCGATAGGCCACGACCTGAATTCAAAAGGCACTTGTTTAAATTTGAAGAAATTGATCCCGTCAGTACCCTATCCAGAGTTCCCTACGGTGTATTACATGTCGAAGATGTTAGATCATTTTACCATTGCAAATTGGAAGATTTGGGTATGACTGCTATTTTTGATCAATTTAGAGCACTATATGATGAGAATGGTATTTTGAAGGAACAATACAAGAGAGTTATTGATAAAGGGTTTCATCATGCACTTAATTTCATTGATGATTTTATAGATGAATATGTTAGATATGTGCTTAGAAGGATACATGATTAGTTTCTGTGGCTCGACTGACCACATAAAATTTGTAAGGAAGCCATTCACGCAGTCACCAGACTTTGTGCCATCAGTGAGGTCCCCTTACTCAGATCCGTTCCAAAGAATGATGTAGAAAATTTAACAAGATCAAAATGGGATGGCAGAGCAATGATAGTGAACAATATCAATGATCCGACAGTGAAATATGCTTCTATGGTGATTGGTTACCGAATATACTATTCAAGTAAGATGAACAATGTACCGACAGCTACTATTCATACTACTTATCGGATGATCAAATAAGATTTTGATTATGATCTATCTGAAGCATTGAGGAGTCAATTGATGTTGAACCTGGAGGCCATTAAGAAGGACAAAAGATTAAAGTTCAAATTTGGTCAACTCATTCTTGGTCTATTATTTTATTTTCAAAATTATTTTCCTGGTATTGGTGATATTTAATGGATTGAAGGCACACTTGCTTTGATGCAAATTAAGAATAGCATTAAGATGCTTGGTAATAATTTTGATAAGATTGCATGGGGATACCTTAAGGATTTTCAGAAGAAAATGCATGCAGAGGTAGTTAACCGGTCTGAAAACACAATTTGCTTTATGGTGGACACAGACACTTGTATGAAGGAAGTTGTAGATCCCTAGCCTACTTGGGTTATGCCTATGGGGAATGAAGTTGATAAAGAGATGTTAATTGCATATGATGAACATTTACTTGGACAACCGGTTGATACCATAGCAAAGAGGTTTGGTACTTACAAAGAGAAATCCCTTCAACTACATTATGAACTCCAAAAATTGGTAATAGCTAAGAAAGTTAGGAAGTAAGTTGAAGCCTTTGCCAAGAAAGAAGGATTCACAAATGAACATATTGTTGAAGCTAGAGCAAAGCATGCTGCTCAATAGGTTGGAACATCAAGTACTCCCACCGGAACCTCCACTGCTATGCAAACAAGAGTTGGAAAAGAGAAAGTTGCAGAAAATGAGAAACCAACAACTATTCAGAAAGGGAAACCAACAGAAAAATCATCAAAGATTCAATTCCAGAGAAGAGGAAAAATTGTTGATCCTCCAACTGCAATAGTTAAAACTGGTAAAAGAAAGAACCAACAAGCACGGAAACCAGCACCGGTAGACACAGATGATGAAGACACTGAATCTGAAAAAGAGAAGAAAGCCCTAAGGGCCAACGGTAAGAAATTTAAGGTTATTGGAACCTCCACTGTCAAATTTGTGAAGAAACCAGTAAATAAACCTACTTCTCTTGATAAATTGTTAAGAAGTTGTAGTGTCGTAAATTTTTAACCCTCGCTAGGGTGGTACAATTTCACACTTAGGTTAGCACCTGCCTTAGTGTGTCTTGCATCTTGCATTTCTAATTCCCCTTTAATAATTTAATTAATTAATTTAAATAAATCTAAATTCATATTTCATCACTTCATACATCATAAAATTGGGCCCTTTACCCTAAGCGTGCCCCGTTTTATTCCTCCAATGAATCATTTAATCATAAACCCTAATTATGTCTTATTTCAACCATTTAGGCCCGATTTCACATATCAAAACATCCCAAAATCAGCTATAACTTTGGGATACACTCTAATATCATCATATCTAATGGCCCCAAAAATTTGGTGAAAAGTTGGTCGGACCGTGGCGGGAATGCACATGGTCCTCAGCTTTTTCCCCAAAATTTTGGGAGCACAATCTTATGATATAATAATGCTTAACCCCAAAAGATTAGTGAGAAATTCAAATCTTAGGTCGGCCTAAACATGAAATTAAGATCTAGGGTTTCATACTTAAGAGCTCTCTTTCTTCATTTGAAGGGGTCTTCTTCTAAGAATCTAAGAGTAGGTTTTTGGAGCATAAGAGCCTTTTTTGTAGCAAAAGAGTAGATCTTTGAATTCTTTAACAACATTCATCAACATTCATCCACCAAACACTCATCAAGGATCATTTTATCAATTGGGGGCTTTTGAAGATGTAGAAGAACAATAGGAGATCGTTGACTGATGATTGGCTTGTACCTCTCCCTTGGGGTTGGGTATGGTTTCATGTTGTTTTTATGTCTTTGCATAAGATTCATTTTGATTCATATTCATTCTTTAGATCACTTTGCATTGTGGATTTAGAGCATTTAATTTGTCAATTATAAGCAATTAGCGTTAACTCTTCAGGGTTGCTCTAGATTATTTGCTTTCATTTTAGGATCTTGCACACACAAAAGGTTCTTGCACACACATTTTTCAATACATTATCGGCTATTTGTGGAGGTGGAAATCACCAACACAGGGTTTTGACTAAGGAAAAACCCTATATAGCCACCCCAGACCCTATTTTTCAGCTTCAGGTACAGGTTCAGATTCGAGCGTCGCTGGAAGTTTCAGGACCGGAAGAGCACATAGGGACAGTTATTGGTTGCAGATCTCTACAAAAACCCTAAGGATAGGGGTGTGGCACCCTATTCCTACCCAAGACAGTAGCGTGGCACCATGGTCCTGCCCTCTGTCAGGAGGATTTGGCAGAACAGTGTCTTGCAAGCTCCAGAATCCATCTTGTCAATTGCAACTCCAGAATTGTAGAATCAAGACAGTGGCGTGGCACCCTAGTCCCAAACATTTCTACTCAGATTTCAGACATAGGTGCACCTCTAATTTTTCCTTCTGATATGTACTTTTCAGTAGTATATCAGTTATCCTTTGATCTGCATTCTCATATTAGGGTTTGCTTGTTTACTTGCATTCTAGGTTAGATTACATTTTTGCATCATTCCTCTCTCTCATTTACAACAAAGGAATAGAAAAGCTAAGAGGTAATCCATGGCTCTCCCTTTCTCATAAGAAGTAGTTGAAGTGTGTTACCTCCCTAGGCTCTTTTGTATTCCATGAGTGTGTATGAGAGTGGGATTAGGGTTTCCATACTTAGTCTCACTTTTTCCCATACACATCTTTGGTGAACCCGACGTGAATCCAATTTCATTTTCATTGCATTGCACTGTTAGATCTAGATCTAGTTTATTTCATTTGCTTTCAAAACATTAAAAAAAAACAAAGATAGATTTCTTTCATTTTCCTTGCATTGTGTGTTTAAGTTTCATGCAATTTTCATTTCAAGATGTCAAATTTCTATTTGCAAGATGTTCATGCTTTTGATTATGTATGCAATTTTGTTGATTATGAGTTTAGTAAGGATGAATTATATGAAGCTCTAGATGAATTTTTGAGCCCTAAGCCTTCTAAACCCTCATTTTGCAAAAAATTAATCAACCTTGTTACTATGCCATTTCGTGGTGATGAGAAAGATAAGTTGAATGATTCCTCTCATGGGTACATTCCTATCAACTCCTCCACTAGATCTAGCAACATGGTTGACTCTCATGATTCCCTCTATGATGTTATGTCTCCTTTTGAGTCCAAAGCTAATCCTTTCAATCACTATGACCATGCTGATAGTTCTGATACTTAATATAAGTACAGATCCAATAGCCAACAAGATGAGAGGGGGGGGGGGGTGAATCATACAAACTTAATCTTACATAAAAACATCAAATTCAACCTCACTAACATATACTTGAGTAATATAACCAAAAATGCTAAACATGCAAACTCAAAAGCATATAAACATCATAAACCTCATAACACCAAATTTAACGTAGAAACCCAAATAGGGAAAAACCATTGTGGGATTTCAGACCCACTAAGAAATATACTCTTCTAGAGTATGCTCAGTTAAAAGCAAATCCTGTTAAAGATTACAAACACATTGCTGGATGTGACCCGGTTAAGGGATTTCCTTCAGATCTGTTAGGATCTTCACCTTGTTAGAAGTGACCTTGTTAAATGATTTCAAACACTCAATCAGAATGTCACCTTGCTAGAGGGTTTTACAAATAAGATTGTTAAGTCCACTCGGTTAAGAGATTTTCTGTCACTTTCACAAACTATCTGCAACTTCACATCTAAAATGCTAAAGCAGATTCTTATTTTCTCAATACAATCTAGACATAGAACTAATCTTGTCCATCTGCTGGGCTTCTATACTCTGTTATTCAAACAGGTCTTCAAGCTTTTGTGCTCGGTAATCACTATGTAGCATCCCTGTGCATACATTTGCCCGCATGCATTGTTTATCAACAGTTCCCTATTTATAAACAATTAGCTAACCGCTTAATCTCCTTGATCACATTTCCCATGATCAATCATAGCCATCAAATCTTCATGCTTGACCAGGTTCAATGCATCTTTTGATCTGAAAAACATTTTACATCGCCTTGGAACTTGCATATATTTCTTGGAACTTGTGCTAGGGTATTGTGGTTCAATCTGAGCTGTAGATCTTCCTGTCGATCTTCCATTGCCATAGATTCTTAACAAACTTTATTTACGGCATACCAATCATTTAATCAGTTCCAACTCATCAGCTTCCTTCATTAAATAATGCATGTAAACATTTAATGCATTCAGTTACAGCTCAGTTACAACTCGGTAACAACTCGGTAAATACTAAACTTCACTCGGTAGACATTTTGCCTTCATTAATCGATAGTGATAACCTTAGGGTTTACCGATTAGGTTCCTTAGGGTTTACTGACTAGGTTCTTTGCTTAGTAACATAGTATAGTATTAACCTTATAATTTACAACATATGTATGATGTCAAAACAACCTAAACATCATGATCTCATCATTGTCTGAATTGATAATAGTTGCCCATTGAATACCTTATTCATCCTCTTATTCATCATAATCTTTCTGTGTCTTTTACTGACATCTTTATACTCTTCAAATCATACTTCTCAAGATATGGCAACATCATACTGAATTAGAAAATCAATTTCTTGACATCAATGACAAAATAATAATATTAAGACAGTAAACATCCTTAATCAGTTATATCCATAATCATTAACAACCTTCTCAATATCCTCGTTGAGATGCCAACAATCTTCCATTGTCTGTTATAATGCCAAATGCTAACACATGCTTTATTGGATGATGCCCTTGATGATTTTATGTCTTTGCCTAAACTTTCAAACAAGAATAATGCATCTAAAAGGTTAATCAATATGATCAATGTGAATGAACATAGAAAACCACTTTTTGTTGTCCAAGGTTCTTGTTCTTCTCCAACTTCACCTCTTCCTAATCAACCTCTTTTCATGGTTTAAGGTGCATATAGTCATTATTCCTTTAGTACTCCAAAGAAACCTATCATTACGGTTCAAGGAAGGAATCCCACTAAGAGTCCTTATAGCTATGCTAGAAAACTAGCTAAAGAGAGTTATAATGTATTTTCCCATACCTATAACACGATAAACAATAGGCAACCTAATCCTCCTCCGGTTTTTCCAACTTCTCTACCTAATCCTTAACCCATTCTTCATCAAGCACCTCGTATTTCACAAACTCTTGGTAAGGAATATAATCTTGTTGAACAACTTAAAGCTACTCTTTCCAAGATATCCCTTTCGGATTTTATTCAAGCTTCCTTGACTCATCATTGATTGCTACAAGATGCCTTGAAAACATTGAATGTCCCATCCGCATTGACATCCAATAATATGGCTTCCTTGATTAACTCTATTACAACACCCAAGGCTCAAATTGTGTTTACACAAGATGAGCTTCCCTCTAGTGAAATTTAACAATAATATGATCCCTTAATGATTGTGGTTATTATAAATGATAGTGTGATAAGACGAACACTAGTGGACAATCATTTTGGCCTTAATGTCTATAGCATTAACTTGTTGCATAGGATCAATATTGATACATCTCTTATTAAACCCAATTCTCTCACCATATGTGGCTTCGATAATGTTGCTAAATATTCATTAGGTATCATCACCTTGCCTGATAAGGTAGGTCTTGTTACTTTACCCACACCTATCCATGTCATGTCTGGAGAATTGACATACAAATTATTGGTAGAGAGACCTTGGATTCATAGCATGCAATTTATTCCCTTTACATTGCATAGGCAAATTAAATTTATTTACAACAACACAACATTTACCTTGCTAGGTGACACAAGATTCTAGGCTTGTTTACAAACATCAAGTTCTAAATCTTCTTCAACCAATTCTTCCCCAACTATCTTAGATAATTACTCTAAATCTTCTACTTTGATTAGTGTGACCACTTCATCAAATCTATCTCCTATATCTAAATTGATTCCCAATACTTCCTCAAGTGGACCTAAGGTTCTTGAGGATGAGTCCTCTCAGCTTGACTCTACTATTGAGGGCACCTTTTCTCCTGAGAAGGTTCTTGCAGAAGATGATTGGGGCTCCCTTGATTTCAATCCTACTTTCGTAGGGGAATACAAAATTCCCCCTAGAGAACCTAAGGTCGAAAAGAAGAAAGAAGAAGAAGAACTTAAAAAGAAATCTACTTTGTCTGGGTCGTTGAGTAATAACTTTTTGGCGGCTTCTCATACTTTGTCTCCCTTAGTTTATGCTCTAGAGGATTTTGATTCTTCACTTTTTGAAAATCCTCCTTCTTCTTCAAAAATGACTAACCTTTATGGTCCTTGTTTTCACATCCTAGCTAGGTGTGGATATAATAGAAATGGATGTGGTGCTCAAGAACAAGGCATTAAGGTTCTCTTGGAAAACAAATTTCATGATATGACATTTGGGCTTGGTTATGATCCTTTCAAGCATACTAAAGCCTCTAAGAGACCATCTATTAGTGTGAATGTCATTTCTACTTCTCTCTCGCTAAAATATCCAGAATATCTTGACTGTGATCCTTCTTGTGTCTTTGCTTTGGATGTTTTTTCTACCAATGATTCCTTAGTTGAATTCTTGGGAGCTTATGACAACCTTCCTCGTTATCACCATAATCACAGTTTTCCTTTTGTCTAAATGCGGAAGCTTACTTTGGAAAAGAAAGAAATAACGATGAGATAGTTAAATAATTTCCTCAATTAAAATATCCTCCTCAACTAAGCAATCTCATAATAAATGAAACCATTGATATCAAGATGGATCCTCGTGTTGAAGATAAAATCATCAAGATAGAGAAATGTCTTGATGAAGAAGAGCAAAGATAGTATGCTGAGTTGTTACTTGAATTCCCTCGGATCTTTCCTTGGATATATTCTAACATGCCTGGCGTAGATCCTAAGATTTACACTCATAACATTGTCCTAATTCCTAATGCTAAACCTATGAAGCAAAAGATTTGAAAGATTCACCCTAAGGTGGCATTACTTGTTAAATCTGAGATTGAAAAACCGTTGGATGCTGGATTTATTCATCCTATCGACTATTCCCCATCAATTCAAACATTGTGGCTGTGTCTAAGGCTGAAAATAAGATTAGGATGTGTATGGATTTTCGTAATTTAAACAAGGCCTCTTTAAAGGATAACTTTCCTCTCCTGAATATCGATATGATAGTGGATTCACTAGAAAGGCATGCTTTATTATCCTTTATAGATGGTTTCTCAGGATATAATCAAATCTTCATTAGTCCCCAAGATCAATATAAAACTTCTTTTACCACCCCTTGGGGTACGTTTTGTTGGATTGTGATGCCCTTTGGATTGAAAAACATAGGCGCAACCTATCAACGTGCTATGACTCTCATCTTCCATGACTATATGCATAAAACCTTAGAAGATTACGTTGATGACATCTTAGCCAAATATGTTCTTCATACAGATCATGTTAAGATCCTTCGTCAAATCTTTGAGAGAATTCGTAAGTATAACATGCGTTTGAATCCCCAAAAATGTATTTTTGGTGTGGATAGTGGAAAACTATTAGGATTCATAGTTTCACATCGTGCGGTTGAGATGGATACGAAGAAGATAGATGCTATTTTTAACATGCCACCTCCTAAGAATGTCTCCCAACTAAAAATTTTACAAGGAAAGATCCAAGCTATTCGTAGGTTCTTTTCTCAACTTGTGGATCGTACCTTTCCCTTCACACAATTGCTTAAAAAGAATATCACTTTCCAATGGAATGAGGATTGTCATCAAGCATTTGAAGACCTAAAAACCTATTTGGCCAATCCTCCTATTCTTCAACCTCCTAATCCTACTAAGCCTTTCCTTCTGTACACCGTTGCTTCCCCTCAAGCTCTTGCAACCCTATTGGCACAATGTGATAAGGATGATAGAGAATGCTCAGTTTATTACATAAGTCACACTCTACTCGCTTACGAAGTCTGATATTCTGTAGTAGAAAGACAATGTCTTGCTTTAATCTTTGCAACCCAAAAGTTGAGGCATTATCTCTTGAATGTTGAGGTCCATGTTATCATTAAATTCGATCCTCTTAAACATCCTTCTCCAAAGCTGACCTTTTTGGACGCTTAGCTAAGTGGGTTATGATGTTGACCGAGTTTGACCTGAAGTTGATCTCACAAAAGGCAATAAAGGGTCAAGCGTTGACTAACCACTTATTTGATGCTCCTTCACCCTTCTCCCTACCTAATCTAGAGACCTTTCCCAACAAATACATTTTTTCCACTGAGGTTGATGAGACTTGGGAATTGTACTTTGATGACTCTAAGTGTCGTATAGGATCAGGGGCATGGGTGGTCTTAATCTCTCGTAAAAAGAAGCCTATTCCTTTATCATATCATCTCAATTTCTTATGTACCAAAAACATTGTTGAATATGAGGCTCTTATAGCTGGAATTAAAGCAACCTTGGTGTTGAATGTGAAACATCTACATAATTATGGAGATTCTCAACTAATCATAAGACAAGTGACAGGAGTTTATCAAGATAAGCAAGATAAATTATCACAATATAGAGATCTAGCTACATCCTTGTTATAAAAATTTGATTCTTATATAGTGGAGCCCATTCCTCGAAAAGATAATCAACATGTTGATGCAATGGCATGTGTTGCCTCTCTTGTGTCTCTAGAGGACCCCTTGGTAGATCTTAAATTCACTATTCACAAGCTCACTACCCCGGCTATTGTTGATAATCTTAGTAATGTGGCATATTGTTCCATTGTAGATTCTGATGAATGGTACTCCCATATCATGAGATATTTGAGTGATGGTACCTTTCCTGACTCTGAGAATAAGAATACTAGGGCTAGGATTTGCAAATTGGCTGCTAGATACATTATCCTTTCTAATGTTCTTTATAGGAGGGGTTATAATGGTCTTCTCCTTCGATGTGTAAACAAGGCTGAAATCCCTATTGCTCTTGAGGAAGCACATTTAGGTACTTGAGGGGGGCATTTTGGGGGTAGATATTTAGTTCAGAGATTGCTCCGAATGGGATATTATGGAAACGGATTCCTTTGCGTTTGTTAAAAAATGTCATTAGTGTTAGCAACATAGCAATTTGATCCATGTCCTTGGCCAATAACTTCAATCTCAAGTGGCATCTTGGCCCTTTTCTACATGGGGTTTGGATCTCATTGGTAAAATGTCTCCTTCTTCATCTCAAGGACACACTTTCATCATAACTACCACTGATTACTTTACGAAGTGGGTGGAAGTCGTTCCTCTTCAATCTACTACTGCTGAAGTAATTTGTCAATTCATTTTGGAAAACATTATTTCCTGATTTGGGATACCTTCTTCCATAGTTTCGGATAACTGAACATCATTCAAAAATAAGGATGTGAAGAAGTTTCTCAAGAAATATCATATTCAACATAAATTTTCTACACCATATTATCCTCAATCAAATGGTCAAGTTGAGTCTTCTAATAGGATAAATTGAACAAATTATTCGAAAGACTGTAAACAAGCATGGTAAGGATTGGCATACTCAATTAACCTATTCTCTTTGGGTCTATCACATGAGTGTACGTGTTGCTATAGGTTTTACTCCTTATAATCTTGTTTATGGTGTTGATGCCATTATGCCTTTGGAGTTAGAAATTCCTTCATTGAGAGTTTCTCTTAGGGGTATAGTGGATGATGATTCCTATAGAGAGCAAAGACTTCAACAACTTGAGATGCTCTATGAATGGTGTATAAATACCCTCGACCATATTCAAGCATATCATAAAACTTTGCAACGAAGCTACAATGATAAGTTTATTCAACATTCCTTCTTAGTAGGTGATTTAGTCCTTTACGAGAATCAGAACAACGTGAATGCCTTACCTGAAGAGAAAGGAGAATTCAGCCCTAATTGGCTTGGTTCATATATTGTTGTCGAATTCTATGGATTAGGTGCTTACAAGATAGCAGACGTGGAAGGTACGCCTCTCAAGGAACCCATAAATGCTATGCACCTTCATAGATACTATTCCTAGTTCTCTCTCTCTCTCTCTCTCTCTCTCTCTCTCTCTCTCTCTCTCTCTCTCTCTCTCTTGCTAGTCTACTTTTTGTTCTCTCTCTCTATCTTTTCTTTCTTCAAAAATGGGTAATATGTTAGTATGTCTTCGTTAAAGTATGTAGGATTAAATGATGGTATATTGTTTGGTATTACTTCATTCTTGAGAAGCATGTTTCTTTACTTTATTGTTTGCCTTGGATTCTTGTATGTAAATTGTAATAGATTTATATTTCATATGTGCTAGAATGTTATACAATTTCTTCTCTGTGTTAAGTAGAATTATATCATGTGGCGTTTAATTAGAGTTAATTAAATCACATTAGTCATATAGTTCTTAGGCTTAATACATTCTTCTTTTACATCGTCAAAGTAGCATTTAATTAAATACTTAGTTATTTAATTAAATCACACATGTATCAATTTAATCATGAAGCATTGAGAATCAATCACATGGAAATTAAATTAGACATACATGTTCATCACTAAATATGTTACTTCTAATCTAAGAAATGCATATATTGTTTAATCATTAAAATAACATATCTATGAGTATTAGAATATATACATCAATACATCGAGATCATCTCCTATCCATAGGACTAGTAGATGGAGGATGGTGGCTAGATGCCCCATCCTGATCTGGTCATGGGGGTGTATCACGATATGGATCATAAGTGACTTCACGAGGAGCTCCTACGATCCCTCTCCATCATAATCCCACAGTATGTGGCTGCCTCTGTCTGTGACACTGCTAGGTCACACTCTGTTTGTCGTAATCTCTCTCGCAGGACCTCCATCTCCATCTAAATAGGGGAGAAAAGGTCCTCATGTCATCTTGCACTCCTCTGGGATCTGTATGATATCTATGAGGAACTAGGAATGTGCGCAGTCATGATGAGGTCTGTCACATCATTCTGAATAAGAGAATGCCACTCCTAGATGGTAGCTGCAAGAAAGAGAGATTTTTTTATTAGTAACATTCTATATCATCAAGTATAAACAAGTAAGATACATAGGTTAATCAATAACATGGCACCTTACCTGGATCTCCCTCTCGCCAGTAGGGATCGTCAAAAGAGATCACCTAAGATTAGGACCTGCTAGGCTCTCTACACTCGTACTATCTCTGTACAATGGGTATGGGCCGATCGGGAATGATCAGGACCCCTTATAGGGTCCTTCTTCACATGTAATGGGAGGCTTGGTGGATCTACGGCTATGGTGTCCTCCTCGGAGTGATGAAGAACTGCATCTAACTCATCCTCCTCCTCAATATCCTCCTCCTCGTACTCCTCGTACTCCTCCTCATCCTCCTCCTCATCCTCATCCTCCTCCTCTCCATAATCTCCATCTTGATCTCCCTCTTTGGTGTTAGGATCATCTCCATCTTCGTCTCTCTTGTGTCGTCAGTCTGATCCTCTTAGCCCTCCTTGGATGTATCAGATCCCTCTCTATCGCCTGTCTGTCTCCATGGTCTGGGGTTCCCTCCCAGGAATTCTGGTGGGAAGATGGCTCCAGGATATGTCCTCCCCCACCATGTGATGTATCATCGGTGCATGCCTGCATCATCTCTATAGTCTGTCGCAATGTCTTGATCTGACCTGTTCGAATCTATGATGTTGATCTCATCACTGGTAGGCCTAGTAATGTCTCCTGGCCTCGACATCACACGTGAGTGTCGGATGTACACAGGCACATCAGTAGGAATGCATTGCTCAAACCTGAACTACCACCGGACTTGATCGAAGGAGAAGGGAATGACTATGTGTTTGTACCGCCCCTCTAGTAGATGGTTCCTCTGCATGTTGAACAACTACCTATGTATCCCTGCCCGCATGTACATCCTAAGGTAGGGTCTCCATATGACTCTGCCTGCTATCAATCTATCTAAGCTCAACCTCCAATGTAGGAGATCACCGAATCGCCACTCGCGAGTAAGTGGATAAGACAATACCCTAGGCTGCTCCGGGACTAAGTCTATAGGGGCTCCAATAGTCCTAGTGCAGGTAATATGCTCGAACATCCATACCTGTAGTAGCATGCATGTCATCAGGCTACATCCTTGCCTAAATACATACTCCCCAAGGTCGTGATAGAGATGTGCAAGCATGCTCTGACCCCAAGAGTATACCCTCCTATGTCTCTCCATCGCTCGGATAGTGTACATGAGTCTTCCATGCATGTGTGTGTCGCACTCATTAGGGCACACGGCTAATGCAATGGTCACGATCATGAGTTGCCTCACTAATGGAATCTTGTCAGTAGGGTGTAGGAGCCAGTTGACCATGATATGGCTGCTCATCTCACTAAGTATCACTCTCCCCATGGCATACACCTGCTCTTTCCTATAATCCTCCTCAGTACGGCTGGATCGATATCTCATGATCTCCCCCCTAATGGGAAGGCACAGGATGCAGTATACGTCCTTGAGGGTGACCGTCATCTCCCCCATAGGTAACAAGAACATTGAGGTGTCTGCAACCCACCTCTCCATCAATGCCATCAGCATCGCAGAATGGAATTCGATGGCCCACATAGTCATTGCATACCACAATCCCACTATATGCAACAACTCCCTCTCCCCTGCTATCAACCTTGGGATCTTCTCTCAAAGGCTTCAGAAGGTGAGCCCGATAGTATGCTCGTGGATGTATGGTAGTACCTGCAAAAAGTGAAGCGTCCTATCATCAGTAATTGATCATCATCATTATCATCTAATCAATGCAATCATTCTATCTATTCTAGCATTCAATCTCCTAATCCCGTGATGCCACTGGTTGCCCCAAATAGGGACCAGGGTACCCTGAGTGGACCAAGGCACCCTAGGACCCCAAGGTGCCCGAAGAGGGGACCCGAACCCGGTCTTGGCAATGACATCACCATCCCATCATTAGTGAAAGCATGAAAAAGAAAAAAAGTCAATGAAAGGTCAACTCACCTCGTCAAGTGGTCAATCAGTGAGTACAGACTGGCACAAGATCTCCATCCTCATAGGTTGCTCAGGTCGGCGTCGAGGCATGATGGCTAGTATATGGCCTCCTTTGCAGTGAATAGTGCCAAAAAGTCAAAAAGTGACAAATGAAGGTGTCACTTTCATATTTATGCGTTATGAACTTTTTCACTTTATGTTTTAAGTTAAAACCCTAATTTCTGCACTTTTTCTTCAATCTATCATATCTTGAGCTAGGAATCTCTAATTCTCACACCGTTGGTGGTGTTGGAATCATGAGTTTGCCCTATCACTCCGCATTAGTTCCATAATGTTCTTGGATGAGTAATCAAGCCTTGTTGTGAACTTTCTTCATCAAAATATTTATTACAATTTGTTGTGGTAAACATGATACCCTGTTTCACCTCACTAATAAGCAAGCCAAAATCGGGAGGCATATAGCTACCTGTGAATTTCATCACCTTCCTTAGTAAGCATTAGTTGATTTTGTGATCTAACATGTGGTTTTTTAGGGTGTGGTTCCTAATTGTGTACGTTCGACAACTTATGGCTATATCCTTTTTCAAAAGATGTTTACTTTTCTGTACTTTAGCTCGCATATATACGTAGTGTCATATGACCTCTAAAGTGGGGGCTAAATGTAGTGTCATAAATTGTACACCCTTGCTAGGGTGGTACAATTTCACACTTAGGTTAGCACCCGGCTTACTGTGTCTTGCATCTTGCATTTCTAATTCCCCTTTAAGCATTTAATTCATTAATTTAATTAAATCTAAAGTCATATTTCACCACTTCATACATCATAAAATTGGGCCCTTTACCCTAAGTGTGCCCCTTTTTATTCCTCCAATGAATAATTTAATCATAAACCCTAATTTTGTCTTATTTTGACCGTTTAGGCCCAATTTCGCATATCAAAACATCTTGAAATCAGTTGTAACTTTGGGATATGCTCTAATATCATCATATCTAATGGCCCCAAAAATTTGGTGAAAAGTTGGTCAGACTGTGGTGGGAATGCACATGGTCCTCGACTTTTTCCCTGAAATTTTGGGAGCACAATCCTATGATATAATAATGCTTAACCCCAAAAGATCAGCAGAAAATTCAAATCTTAGGTCGGCCTAAACATGAAATTAAGATCTAGGGTTTCATACTTAAGAGCTCTCTTTCTTCATTTGAAGGGGTCTTCTTCTAAGAATCTAAGAGCAACATAAGAGCCTTCTTTGTAGCGAAAGAGTAGATCTTTGAAGTCTTCAACAACATTCATCAACATTCATCCACCAAACACTCATCGACCATCATTTTATCAATTGGGGGCTTTTGAAGATGTAGAAGAACAATAGGAGATCACCGACTGACGATTGGCTTGTACCTCTCCCTTGGGGTTGGGTATGGTTTCATGTTGTTTTCACGTCTTTGCATAAGATTCATTTTGATTCATATCACTTTGCATTGTGGATTTAGAGCATTTAATTTGTCAATTATAAGCAATTAGGGTTTACTCTTTAGGGTTACTCTAGATTATTTGCTTTCATTTTAGGATCTTGCACACACACAAGGTTCTTGCACAAACATTTTTAAGTACATTATCGGCTATTTGTGGAGGTGGAAATAACCAACATGGGGGTTTGACTAACGCAAAACTGTATATAGCCACCCTAAACCCTATTTTTTAGCTTCAGGTATAGGTTCGGATCCGAGCCTCGCTAGAAGTTTCGAGATCGGAAGAGCACACAAGGAGAGTTCTTGGTTGCAGATCTCAGCAAAAACCCTAAGGACAGGGGCATGGTGCCCTAGTGCTACCCAGGTTGATGGAGTGGCACCATGGTCCTACCCTCTGTCAGCAGGATTTGGCAAAACAGTGTCTTATAGGCTCCAGAATCCATCTTGTCAGTTGAAACTCCAGAATTGCAGAATCGGGACAAGGGCGTGGCATCCTAGTCTCAAACATTTCTGCTCAAATTTTAGACATAGGTACATCTCTGATTTTGCCTTCTGATATGTAGTTTTCAGCAGTATATCATTAATCCTTTGATCTGGATTCTTAGATTAATGTTTGCTTGCTTACTTGCATTCTAGGTTAGATTGCATTTTTGCATCATTCCTCTCTCTCATTTACAACAAAGGAATAGAAAACCTAAGAGGTAATCCATGACTCTCCCTTTCTCATAAGAAGTAGTCGAAGTGTGTTACCTCCCTAGGCTCTTCTGTATTCCATGAGTGTGTATGAGAGTGGGATTAAGCATCCAAGGACCCCTGGACATGGATAAACTAAGTTCTACTAAGTTGATAGAGATTGAAACTGCCATGCAATCCCAAGCTACAAAGAAGAGGATGAAAGAACAACATAAGGAGGCAGAGACCATAAGGAATGCAGTAGAAATTTTGTCTAGTCTCTTACCGAAGACTAATACGGGAAATTTTGCCACTCCTATTGACAAACTTGGACAACTTGTTTCTAATGTCGGAGAGTAGATGAAGTCATTAGAGGATGTAGCTTATGTTAGTGTGGAGAAAAACTACAAGAAGAAGAGAGCAATGCGCTTAATGTCTGAAATTGATAAAGCTAAAGTGGCTCTTACTATTAATAAGAATTATTTGAAGAAAGCAATGGAAACTGGAAGTAAAATCCTCTTTGTTGTTTCAACATTTTCCTTATTTTGTGTTGATTTGGAGAAAAAAAGGGAAGATGTTGAGCATGAACTTGAGGTTATAAGTGAGTCATTTAAGCCCCTTAATGACTCTTCTATTCATTTTCGTATATCATTTGTATATCTGCAGCACAAGCTGAAAGTATATGAACAGGAACAGGTGAAGAGAGTCAGATCCTTGCAGGAACTTAAAACTCAGCTTATACTGAAGATCAAAGTCTTGCAGAGAGCATACAAGGAATCTAAAGCCATTCTTGCTACATCTGAAATGAGCATTGTTGATGCAATAGAGGAGCTAGTTGGACAAATGAAGACTCATGTGGAGATCGCAGGCATAATTTTAGAGACATGACACAATAACTTAAAAAATTTGAAGTCTCATTTCAGTGATGTTTTTTTAAGAATTCTTGTGTAAAGACTTTATGACTCTTATATCTCTATATATACTCTGATGCAAATTTTGATATAACCATGTATGTACTTCTTTATTTGGCATTATTATCAAACGGGGAGTAAGAGTTGGGTCAAAATTTTGTATGTAATAGTATGAGTATTGTACTTTTTTTTTATTGCAAAGGGGGAGTATATGTAATGAAGTTATACATCATGAAGTCAATTTTTGTTTTGCACACTTAGTTGACAAAATTTTTGCCTAAGTGTTTCCATCAATGCCAAAGGGGGAGAATGTTGGCATTTGACTGAACCTGTAAATGATTGATTAGTGAATGTAATGAAGAGATTGAGATTCATGTTTGATGACTAATTTTTGTGTTGTCATTGATGGAAACAATGCTTTTGTTGTCATCTAGGTATTAGAAGCCAACCAATAAGGATTAACCAGGTACAGACGACAGTTTTACAGAGAACCGATAATTAGGACTTTAACTGATAAATAGTGAACAAAGTTGCATTTAAGGAACTTATACAGCCGATCAATGATGAATTGGATGATGCGATTTCAAAGCAGTGTTGGAAACAGGTATTTAAAGCTATGATTACAACCACATTGGTAGATTCAACTGAATGAGTGAGATTTGATGTACAAAGTAGACAAACTGGTAGAACACTTAACCGGTAGTCATAAACGCACTTAAATTAGTAAATTGACACAGGTTTTGATTTCTTATGTCGTTGGCCGACATAAGTAAAGCATGCGATGTAAGTTGGTTTAGATTCATTAAACTTAGGAAATTGTTCCAAGGTTGTAGCCAACTAAATGTAAGTGTTTATAAAAAGTGTGATGAGGTATAAAGTCTATATAAGTGTGAAAAGAGGGAATTTCATTAGTGAATATTGTGAATGTGATCGTGTGATGATTAGGGAAGCTTTGTAGTGAAGTTTTGAGGATCTGAAGTGAATCTTATCAGACACAGAAGGTGTTACATGAAGACATTTTTACTGTTATTTTCCTAACAGTTTGCAGCAGCAAAATCCCCTAACTGGGTAGGTCCTAATAGGCCTTAATATGTAAATACCCTAACAGGGTAGCTCTATATCAGAGTTTCAAATCCTCTTGCGAGGTTGATCCTAATAAGTCATTTCTCCTAACAGGGCTTATCATTCAAATCCCTTAACCGAGTGACTCTTAACCGGGTCTGCTCCTAACAGGGCATAGTTGTAAGACCTTAACCGGTCAAGATTTCTATTCTGTAGATAGTGAATCTTGTGGGTACCAACTCCCACTATGGTTTTTTCCTTTTGTGTTTTCCACGTATAAATTTCTTGTTAAAGTTGGTAAAGTTGGTGATCAGATTTATATTGTTTTTGCTTGCACTGATTCACCCCCCCTCTCAGTGCCTTATAAGTTCATCAGAATGATATATCTCTTGTTCGGACACACAACTCTCTCTAATAATGCAGACATCACATCAAGAACTAAATTACATAATTATATCACCTATATATACAAATCATCGACCTTGATAGCAAGGTCGGCTAAACCCTCAACTCTCAACTCATAAATACAAAAATTACATTACACGATACAAATATCGACCACCGGACCAATATTATGATTTACATTGCATAGCATTGACCTAATTCAAATTCCCAAATGATCACATCCACCGGAAATTGCACCAAGATCAACAACAACACATTACACCACCAGAAATACCACATAACACACAAATCATAACCGGTTGATAGAAATCACCAAAACTCACACAATGATCAATGCGGATTGCCAAAACAAATATGACACAATTAGGAGACACCATAAAACACGTTAGAATCATCCAGAACAGTTGCACCAACACCTCAAATCAATCTTCATCGGTCAACATCTCAAAGCTCAAGAACACAACCAAACAATAGTTGTCACGAAGAAAGATAACTTTCAGGTCAGCAAATCACGAACCATCTGAAATGAAGATACACAAGATCATCCCAAAGTCCCAGCACAAGATTTGATCATTTCGGAATATACTAGAGGGAATACCAACCGGAACACCAATAGGAACACCGGGACCCGGTAACCAAAGAACAACAAACTGGATCAGAAAATCTTCACAAACTCACCGAAAAAACTCACAGGAATATGTTGACATCAATGACAAAAATGTTAGAGTAATTAGGTCTTTACTTGATTAATTAAATGGCATTTGTTTAATTAATTAAGTTCCCCTTTATCTCTTTTACACTTAAGCTAACATTAGGTGCATAATAATTAATTCTTTTATTAATTATTATGTGCAAGCCTAGGGTTTTTCCTTTTAGGTTTTCTTGACCTATTAGAGGTTAAATTTTTTTCTTTGTATTATCATTACATTACACATTTTTGTGAATACATAGCTCTCATCTTCTTGAGCATTTCCTGTGTATTTGGTTTTTCTCTATTGCTTCCTTGCTTCTCCTTGTAACAGGTTTATTCAGCTTGCAGAGATCATTTGGGCTCCTGTGGTGTTGTATTTCTCAACTCTCACATGGTATCAGAGCTTCAGATCTACAGCTAACTGTTCTTGTTTTGAGTTATTTTTTGCATTGGAAGCAGATCTGGGGTTTCAGAAGTTGTTTTTGTGCACCTAGGGATAGGCCTTTTTTCTGAGCACTTTGGGCCTAAACAGAACTCACCATCATGCTTAGAGGGCCCAAAAACACCTATGGTCATATAAAACTTGACCACTTTTGACACCTAAGCCTCTGGGGGTATTTTTTGTTTTGTACCAGGTTGTACGGCCCTGGCATGCAGTTCGAGAATTTTATTTTTTTTAAATCATTTTTTGCCTTTTAAAGGCATGCAAGCAAAAAAAAATTTATTTTTTTAAAAACAAAATCAAAAAACATCTTTCAAAAAAAATTAAAAAATCTAGGCTTGTACTACCAACCGCTAGCCTTGCCAGCTCGGGCCCCGCGCCCCTGCTCGCCAACCTCCATCGGCCCTCGCCCATCGGCCCTTCCCTGCCGACCCTTCCCTGTTGCCCTCTAGCCACCGCCGACCTGCACCGCCCGCCGCCACAGCACCGCCCACCCGCCGCCACTGCTCTACCACCGGAGCACCACCCCTGGGCCACCTCCGCCTGGCCCTGCCACCAGACAGCCACCATTGCCCCTCTCTCTTGCCTTTGAAGGGGGGGTTGATTTCTTCATATCCTTAGCATACAAAGTCATTTTTTCAAAAATGAATAGGTGTAGGAAAGCTAGTTCCGTGTTGGACCTCATGGTATTGGAATTTTTTCCCAATTTTTCTGTTTGACTGTACTTTTTTCCAGTCAAAGTGGGGTCTCTTTTCTGCACTTTCGGGGCCGTAGAATGTGCAAACGGACTCCATTTTTTGAAAATGAATAGGCATTAGAAATATCTCAAGATTCTCTATTCAGATATGTGATCTTGCTTCTTAGATATTTCATTAGGTACATGAGATTTTAATTTGAAGTTTTTTTGCTTATGCACTGCTTCATTCTCACAAGTATGTACTAGGGTTTGGGTTTATCTCTTGTGGGGGCATGTTTTTTCTCGCTTTCTGTCATTTATATCAAAAATATAGAACACCAAAACTCTCAAAACCAACAAACCCCTATGCATCTTCTGTCTATTCTGAAAGATCACATCATAATAAAAACCACAAGCAGGTACAGGTGCAGAGTTTCATGGCAGATTCTTCAGTTGAGTTTTTGACATCACACAACTATCACACCTGGAAGCTTCACATCATGAGGCTTCTCAGGGCATGAGGGTTGTGGTCTTGTTTGGATGAGGATCAACCTCTATTGTAGCATCCTTATGAGCTTCTTCATCACATAAACAAGATGGATGAGGCCATGGGTTTGCTCTCCTTACATTTTTTCGACAGTCTTTTGTTTCACCTTGATGATTTGCTCACTCCTCAAGATATGTGGTTGAAGTTTGAGACTCTCTTTGGGAGAGTTAATGAGATCCAGACATTACAGATTGAGGCAGAGTTGGTTTCCTTGTTACCTGAGTCTTTTCCCACCATTGAGGATTTTTTGAACAAATTCAAGACTACCAAATCTATTCTCCAAGGGTGTGGAAAGACCAAGACAGACACAGAGTGCATTCACTTGATCCTTTCAAAGCTTTGGGGTCCTTTTCAGTTTTTTGCCTATACTTTCTACTCCACCATGGATGGCTTGGGTGCATGTTTTACCATGCCTACCTTTGATGTGTTTTGTGAGCGTTTGTCTTGTGAGAAGTCTTACCTTTCTCAGCTAGACATGCTCTTAGGGTCCAAGAACAAAGCATTGGTTTCTCAGTTATCTAAGGAGAAGCAAAAGCAAAAAATGAAGCCAAAGAAGAATTTTGCAAGCAGTGAGCATTCCTCCAAGCCACCTCCTAAGTCTGATTCTAAACCACCATTTAATCTGAAATAAGGGAAATCTTCGCATTCCAGTGAGTCTTCCTCCAAGAATAAGAAGAAATCCAAAGATACTTGCAGTTTTTGTGGCAAGGAAGGACATCCAGTTTCCAGGTGTTGGAAATGATTAGAGGCTTTAGAGGAAGCCATGCAGCAACATCACATCTCCTCACCTCAGGTGTCTTCTCCTTCCACAGGGAAAGGTCATGTTCTCACTGCTCGAGCTTCGACCTATGGGTCCACTTGGATTTTAGATTCTGGTCCTTCTCACCATATGACTCACACTCAATAGTTAGTTACTTCTCTTGCCTCTTGTGGTACTTCACAGATTGCAGTGGGTGACTCTGTTCAGCTTTCAGTCTTGGGTTCAAGTTCTGTCTCTTTGGATGGGGGTACTCTACAGGATGTTTTGGTTGTTCCTGACATCTTGACGAACCTCCTGTCCATTTATCAAATTTTTCATTTTGGCTCAGGTAAGACAGATGAGTTCTCAACAAATGATGTGGTTATCTGGGACCTCCATGACTTTGATTTGGTTGTGGCTACTGGGAGTGTTGATACTGCATCTCATCTTTACAGATTTGATGGATTTGACCCCTCTATGGGTGTAGGTTCATCTCTTATAGCAGATGCAGATTCAGCGAGTAAGCTTTTTCATGAGCACTTGGGCCATGTCAATTACATATATCTTCAGCAGATGAGTACACAGGCACTTGTTCTTGGGCTCCCACAGATTTCCTGCACTGATGGTGTTTGTTATGGTCGTGTGCTTGGCAAGCATCACAGGGATCCCTTTCCAAAGGGAAGAGCCCCTCATGCTTTGGCACCTTTGGATTTGATTCACAGTCACCTCATGTCATTCCCTACTCCTTCTTTTTCTAGGGCCAAGTATGTGCTCACATTTATTGATGACTTCTCCAGATGCACATGGGTGTACTTTCTTAAGTACAAGTCTGATGTCTTTGATTCATTTTGAATCTTTAAGACATTTGTAGAGAAGCAGTCTGATTGTTCTATTTAGTGGATACGTACAGATAATAGGGAGAGTATGTGAATCAGGATTTTAGAGATTTTTGCACTGAGCATGGTTTATTGTATCAGTTTACTGTTCCCTACACCCCTTAGCAGAATGGTGTCGCTGAGAGAAAGAATAGAACTTTACGGGAGATGGCGAATTGTATGATTCAATCTAGGTCCATGGATTTGTCTTTTTAGGCTGAGGCAGTCAATTGTGCCAACTACATTCAGAATCGGATGCCTCACAAGGTGATTCGACATATGACTCTTGAGGAGGCTTGGTCTCATGACAAGCCTGATGTTTCTTTTTTCTGAGTATTTGGTAGTGAGGCATGGGCATTTATTCCTAATGCTTAGAGGAAAGCAATGGAGCGAAAGAGCCAATCCCTCATTTTTGTTGGCTACTGTGAGGATGTTAAGGCATATAGGTTGTTTGATCCTGATTCCAGAGAGGTCCTGTTTCGACGGGATGTTCAGTTTGATGAGCGCCTTCCCACAATGGATACCCTATCTCTAGTGTCTACCCCTCTTCCTACTCCTCCCACTGCATCTCTTCAGGATCTCTTTCAGGATGATTTTCATGATGTTGTTGATGATCCACCATCTCCACCTCTACCTGCTCCACCTCAGATGCCCAAGTGGGCTCGCTTTACTATTGAGGTGGCAGGATCTATGGTCAGTGATCCTTCAGATACTCATCGCACCCATTCTCATACTGTGGGTTCTAGTCTTTTGAGTCATGCCAATTCTGATGATCCTCAAAAAAATTCAGAGGAAACAAGACACCCTGAGTGGGATTGTGCTATAGAGGAGGAGTATTCTTCTTTGATGAGGAATAATACTTTGGATCTATGGCCTCTTCTTAAGGGTAGAATGTTGGTTTGGTGTCGATGGTTGTATCACACCAAGTATGTTGATGATGGTTCGATTGATAAGTACAAAGCACTTCTTGTTGCAAAGGGTTTCTCATAGGTTGAGGGTATTGATTACTTCGAAACATTTGCCCATCTCACCAAGATAAACTCTATTCGCTTTGTACTATCCCTTGCAGCTTCTAGGGGATGGCCCATTTTTCAGATGGATGTGAAGAGTGCTTTCTTGCATGGAGACCTACAGGAGGAAATCTATATGGAGCAGCCTCAGGGATTTGTGCAGGATAGTTCTTTGGTTTGCAGACTTCAACGTTCATTGTATGGTCTCAAACAGGCCCCCCGAGCTTGGTATGAGAAGATGGACTCTTTCTTGCTCTCCACTAGTTTCACATGTTGTCATTCCGATCACACAGTGTACATTCAATATCTTGAGGGTGAGATCCTGATTCTTGTGCTATATGTCGATGATCTCCTCATCACAGTTAGCTCATCCTCTATGATTTAGCATGTTCAACGAGCTTTGATGGACCAATTTGAGATGACAAATCTCAGGCTTTTGCACTATTTTCTTGGTCTTCAAGTGATTCAGTCTTCTGATGGGATCTCTATTTACCAGCAGAAGTATGCTCTTGACATGCTTTAGCGCTTTGGCATGCTTTGTTGGCAATATTACAAGGATATTGAGAAGATTATTGATGATTATGGACATAACTGGTTAAAGATGTTTTACTATCTTGATATTATTATTTTATCATTGATGTCAAGAAATTGATTTTCTAATTCAGTATGATGTTGCCACATCTTAAGAAATATGATATGAAGATTATAAAGAAGTCGGTAAAGACACAGGAAAGAATATGATGAATAAGGGGATAAGTTATTCAATGGGCAACTCTACCAAGTCAGACAATGATGAGATCTTGATATTTTAGATTGTTTTAACATCATACATATGTTGTAAAGTGTAAAGGTTAATACTATACTATGTTATCAAGCAAAGAAGCTAGTCGGTAAACCCTAAGGTTATTGCAGTCGGTTAATGAAGACAGAATGTCTACCGAGTGAAGTTTAGTATTCACCGAGTTGTAACCGAGCTATAACAGAATGCATTTAATGTTTACATGTGATATTTAATGAAAGATGCTGATGAGATGGAGCGGATCAATGATTGGCAAGCCGTAAAAGAAGTTTGTTAAACAAATCTAAGGCAATGGAAAGTCAACAAGAAGATCTGCAGCTCAGATTGAACCACATTACCCTAACACAAGTTCCAAGGTGATTATGCAAGTTCCAAGGCGGGGTAAAATGTTTTCAGATCGAAAGATACAATGAACCTGGACAAGATTGAAGATCTTATGGCTATGATTTATCATGGAAAAAGTGATCAAGGAGATTAAGCGGTTAGAACATTGTTTATAAATAAGGAACTGTTGATAAACAATGTATGCGGGCAAGTGTATGCACAGGGATGCTACATAGTGATTACCGAGCATAGAAGCTTGAAGACCTATTAGAATAACAAAGTATTGATGCCCATCAGATAGACAAGATTAGTTCTATGTCTAGATTGTATTAAACAAATAAGAATCTGCTTTAGCATTTTAGATGTGAAGTTGCAGATAGATTGTATTACTATTGTTTTGTGAAAGTGACAAAAAATCTCTTAACCGAGTGGACTTAACAGTCTTATATGTAAATCCTCTAACAAGGTGACATTCTGATTGAGTGTTTGAAATCCTTTGACAAGGTCACTTCTAACAAAGTGAAGATCCTAACAAATTTGAGGGAGATCCCTTAACCGGGTCACATCTAGCAATGTGTTTGTAATCTTTAACAGGATTTGCTTTTAACCGAACATACTCTAGAAGAGTATATTTCTTAGTGGGTCCGAAATCCCACAGTGGTTTTTCCCTATTTGGGTTTCCACGTTAAATCTGGTGTTATGAGGTTTATATTGTTCATATGCTTTTGAGTTTGCATGTTTGACAGTTTTTTATTATATGACTGATATATGTTACCGAGGTTGAATCTGATGTTTTTATGGATGATTAAGTTTGTATGATTCACCCCCCCACCCCCCCTCTCATCTTGTTGGCTATTGGATCTGTACTTATATTAAGTATCAGAACTATCATGCTTGATTGCAAGCCTGCCCCCACTCCTTTTCAGTCAGGGGTTGTTTTGATTACTACTTACCCCACTCCTTTAGTAGATTCTACACTTTACAAGTAGTTGGTTGGCAGTTGGTTGTACCTGACACACACTCATCCTGATCTTTCCTTTGCGATTGGCCTTATCTCTCAATTCTCCCATGATCCTCATAGAGTCATTAGCAAGCTGCCAAACGTATTTTGCAATACATGGCATTCACTACACATCAGGGGAACCTCACATTGTTGGCTACACTGACTCGGATTGGGCTGGTGATGTCAATGATCAGAAGTCTACTTCTGGCTTTGTTTTCTGTCTTGGCTCTGGTCTTATCACATGGTCTTGCAAGAAGCAGATTGCTCATGCATTATCATCTATAGAGGCTGAGTACCGAGTTGCTTGCCATTTTTGATGATTATGTTGTGATTGTCATTGATGGACACACACTTGCTTTGGGAACACTTTTTGTATGTATGAGTTATGCTTAACCAGTATTTTGTTCCAAACCGGTATTATGTATTATAGCCTTTAGGCTATCGGTTTTTGCAGAAAGTCTTTACTGATCCCAAGCGGTATGAAGACCTCAAGCAATTCGAGGATCTCAAGCGGTACGAAGGAACTGAAGTGGCAATTATTATTTTCCCAGTCTTCATTTTTTACAACCGATAATCGGTAAAGTTGTATGAACCGGTAATACTCTGTGATGAGTTACCAACCAGTATTTTTGTGATGAGTTACCATCCACCGACACTTTGACGGTGATTTTGTGTCGTGTTATCAAATATGTCTAGATACAATGAACCTAGGAACTTGTAATGTAACCTATTGGACCGACATGAAATCAGATTCCTTTTTTAAGGACATCATGTCTAGGGTTTTAGGTGTGGTGGTTGTTAGGGTTTTATGTGGTTGATGAGTTTTTGTATGTGCAATCTTAGGAGAGAAGTTCAAGTCTGTGTGTTGTAACAGAGTGTGGATTTAATGAAAACTGAAGTAATCCTGAAATGCATTAGTAATGAGATATCATGGATCTAACCAAGCAGACTATGCTATTTGCTAGATCATTCACTTGTTGATTGCTCACATCTTTGACAAGTCTGAAAACCTTAACCAGGTAGGCCCAGAAAAGCCTTTGTAAATCCTCTAACAAGGTGGTTCACATCTGTGGATCTGAAATCCTCTCACAAGGTAGTCTTTAATCAGACTTATCTCCTAACAGAGATTGAGATTCCTAACAGGATCTATTCTGGTGAAGAACATTGTATGACCTTAACCGGTCCGGTTACTATTCCGTAGATAGTTACTTGTGAGTTTTATCTCACCGTGGTTTTTCCCATTTGGGTTTCCACATCAAAACCTCTTGCATTATGGTGATTGTGCTTCTATGGGTGAATGCCTTATTTGTTGTTTGGTTTGCATTTGTGTTAACCAGTTTGTTAGTAAAATTGTTATACCGGTTTACTGCTAAACTATTTAAGTGTTTAAGTTTAGTATTCTTGGGTATACTAATTCACCCCCCCCCTCTTAGTATTCATCATTGTGCTCGCAAGTCAAGAGATCTTATGGCTTCAACAGTTGATGACTGAGTTTGGTTTTCCTCCTGATAGTCCCACTATTCTTTGGTGTGACAATCAGAGTGCTATTCACATTTCTCGCAACTCGGTAGAGCATCAGTGGATGAAGCACATTGAGATTCACATGCATTTCATTTGCCAGTTGATTCAAGATGGTTCTCTCATTCTGGAGTACATTCCCACTACCGAGCAGGTTGTTGACATCTTCACCTTTTGCATCACCGCCCTATCTTCAGTTGCGCTCTATGCTTGGGGTGAAGGAAGTTGTCCTTGGGGGATCTTTATGAGGCCTTCCTTCTTTCATATTTCTTTAAGCATGTTCTTTTATCTCTTTTTAGAGAGGAGTTTTTTTCCACAGGGTTTTCTCCTTTTTCTCCGTTTCATAGAGATTTCCTTGTATTTGGGTACCTGATCAAGCCTTGTTGCCGGGACCCACCTTTCTTGCTTTCAGTAGTTGTTCTAGGTTTTAGCTTCTCCCTAAGTCTAGATTAAGGGGGGGGGGGGTGTTAGAATAATCGGGTCTTTACTTGATTAATTAAATGACATTTGTTTAATTAATTAAGTTCCCCTTTATCTCTTTTACACTTAACCTAACATTAGGTGAATAATAATTAATTCTTTTATTAATTATTATGTGCAAGCCTAGGGTTTTCCCTTTTCGAGTTTCTTGAGCTATTCAAGGTTGAATTCTTTTCTTTGTATTATCATTACATTACACATTTTTGTGAATACATAGCTCTCATCTTCTCGAGCATTTCCTATGTATTTGGTTTTTCTCTGTTGCTTCCTTGCTTCTCCTTGTAACAGGTTTATTCAGCTTGCAGAGATCATTTGGGCTCCTGTGGTGTTGTATTTATCAACTCTCACAAAAAATATATCCAAGTCCAACAACCAAATCCAACAGACTACAAGAATCTCCCAACAATATCAATAACTCAACATATATATGTGCATATAATTGTCCTCATCCCCCAAAGAAAGGAAACCGCCATGGAAGAAGGGATCACATGTGTCTTTTGAGTCAACATGGAAGAGACCAAAAGATATCTCAACGCTTTGCATCGTCTTCAAGTAGACAACACTAGGGATGACAAATAGAAGAATAGGGGAACAAATAGAAGAAGGATCACAAACAAGCAAGAGAGGTGAGAGAAAGAGAATCCACAGTGCTAATGAATCTAATCAAGCACATCATCCTCCCCGATCTTGTTGATCATTGTTTTGGGAAGGTGGACAAAATGCAAGAGGATCCACATCAAGCAAAATAGATGGAGCTATCACAAGTTCCAAACAAGGACCATGCTCTAATGATGAGTCACTTTGTTTTACTAGGAGCTAGGATTAATGCTTTTGATAATTTTGCAAATAAATAATTGTTAACACCAACATATTCATATTCATCATCAGAAATATTAAGATCAACATTTTCATCGTTAGCAATATTTTCACCCATTTTTTCATCAAGATTTATAAAAATAGGAGCTCTAACATGAATAGAACTTAAACTATCATTTATCTTAAGCATTTTGCGTCTTGCAGAATTAGGTTGAACATCTTGTTTAGGAGAAAATAGAATTATGTCAACAGTTGGTGTTTTAGGAGAAGAAATGGTTTTGGAAGCATCTTCACAAGTTGTAGCACAACTTCTTCGTCGACGTTCTCTCACACAATGGTTTCGTCTGGTTTTGGCTAAAGGTTTAGGTTCATCAGGTATAGGCTATGTCTCTTCTTTTAGGGAAGGATGAATGGGCTAAGGTCTTTTATGTCGGTCAATAGGAGAGGTCAGTTGCTTCTCTTTGTAAGATGAAGGAGGAGGAACCACACCATATAAAGGAGAAATGAGAGGTGTAGGAAGGAGACTGTTGGATTTTGTGTTCATTGATGCTACTAGGATATGTTGTTGTCATTGATGTCAACATATTTCTGTGAGTTATTCCGGTGAGTTTGGGAATATTTTATGATCCGGTTTGTAGTTCTTTGTTTATCGGTTTCTGTTGGTATTCCCTCTGGTACATTTTGGTGTGATTAGATCTTGTGCTAATATTTTAAATTAGTTTTTGGGATGATCTTGTGTGTCTTCATTTCAGATGGTTTGTGATTTGGTGCTCCGCAAGTTATCTTTCTTTGTGATGGTTGCTGATTGGTTGTGTTCTTGAGCTTTGAGACGTTGTCCAATGAAGATTTGAAAACAGATGGCGGTGCAACCATTTTGGATGATTCTAACATGCTTGATGGTATTTCCTAGTCATTTCCTATTTGTTTTGGTGATCCACATTGATTGTTGAGTGATGTTTTGGCGATTTATTTGAACTGGTGATAATTTGTGTGTTATGCAGTAGTTTTGGTGGTGTAGCATATTGTGGTTGATCTTGGCGGGATTTTCGGTGGATGTAATTATTTGGGAATTTGAATTAGGTCCATGCTATGTAATGTAAATCATAATATTGGTCTGGTGGTTGATCTTTGTATTGTGTAATGTAATTTTATAATTATGAGTTGAGGGTTGAGGGTTTAGCCGACCTTGTTATCAAGGTTGATGATTTGTATATATAGATGAGATGTTCATGTAATTTCAGAGTCGATATTGTGTCTACATTATCAAAGAGAGGTAAATTTGTGAACAAGGATATATCATTCAGTGAAGTGTTGTGGTGAGTTTGGTGTTGTGGGGCAGATAACTGTTGTAAAGTGGAAAATCGCGGTCGAACCCTAGTTGCTCTCCCCTCTTCCAACTCCGAGGAGAGAGAAGGGAGGTTTGCTAGGATTCGATGGTTTTCACTTAGGGGAGAGACTTTACATTCAAAAGAGGGGTTGAAACTCATAAGATCCAATCCCACACAATGTAAGGTTGGATGCTAAATGAATTTCAAGGGTTAGGAAAGCAAGGCTACCCTCTTTTGTAAAGAAATGTTGTTAAGGAAATTAAGCTAAGCATGCATAGAAAGTCATAAAGATTCGCTTATAAACTGAGTTCGGGTTATAGGATGAAGCTACGGACCTGGAATTAGCAGTAAAATGTCGATACGGCGCTGTCCTGCAAATTTGAGCAAAAGTTGTCAGGACGATGGTGCCCGGCGCCACGGTCCTCCGAAAAATCCGCGAAACGAAGGGGGATCTGTTCGTCTCTGCACAAGGATTCCAGATCTTCAATTCCAGCCACGTACCTGCAACCTACACATAGAAAAGCGAAGACGATTGGGGGGTTAGGGATTAGGGGTTTGCCTTTAGGTCAAACCCCGGTTTTGGGAATTAACCAAGAAATGAGCAAGAGCTGTAAATGTAAATGATTGTAAAACAAGTACTAATACCTTGTTCTAAGGATGTTGGTATCCTTATGTGTGAAGGTTTAGATGTTGTATGTTGTATGTTGTAGCATGTAGTATATGATCTCCTCTTCAATGGTTGAATCCTTGTCTTGAATGCAACACTTAGCCTTGAATGGAGACTTGAAATGATCAATTGCTTGAAGGAATGCTTGAATGCTTGAATGCTTGAGTATAGTTTCCACGCTTTGTACACATATCCTCTTCATCTTTTTTCAAATGAGAGAGAAAAATGTAGTTTATATACTTGTCATTTAGGGCTGATAGACTGATTTTCCCAACCTTAGGCCGACCAGGGAAAGTTAATTTACAAATTGCAAATAAAAAGACCCGAGCCCCTTAGGAGACCGGGCCCAAAATAGGACCCAGGGACCAGGGCGCTGGGCGCCCTGGTCCTGAGGGACCAGGGCGCTGGGCACTCTGGTCCCACCTCCCGAGACAGCAGGGTGCAAGGAGGTTCAGGCCAGGGTGCTTGAAAAATGCAGTTTTCACTGTCGTGAGCAAGTTTCAGGGTCTCCATTCAGGTTGTGTGTTGCGTCGCCATCGTGAAGACCGAAATGCAGTCGAAATTGCAAGTGTTGCAATTTTAGGACGCTACAACTGTGCTTAACCGGAACTATCATCAGGCATTTTTTATGCTATTATTGCAGTTCATTTTTTTTGAATTGTAGTCCAAATCATATTGTAAGTCAGTGAGACTTCCCTAAGGGTTATAGCCTTTCGAGAAAATATCTTTTGAGCAGTGAGCTCTAGGCAGTGTGCCTAAATGTATGTGCATTCCACATTGTAAAATTTTCACATACTACTGCAGAGTATCATCTTATTATGGGTAGGTTCCCACCGTGGTTTTTCCCTTAACCGGGTTTTCCACGTTAGAATCTTGGTGTTGTGTGTTGTGCTAATTATTTTTCTTATCTATTATTGTTGTGATTCATCAATTAATGTTTTGGAAGTTTAATTTGTTATGCATCCGGTGAAGAATAATTCACCCCCTCCTCTCAGTCTTCCTTCTTGATTGCTGCTAATAGAGACTGGGTTCATCATGAGGAGGAGGAATAGGTCTAACCTTTTCTTGACATTTGTGAGGAGGAACATTTCTATCCTTTGGAGGGAGAAAAGACTCATCCACGGGAGAAAGAAATGATGTCTCTCTGGAAAAAACATTATTTATTTCCTTAAGAGGAAGAATAACCTTATCCTCAAGAAGAGGCATGTGATCATCATGAGGAAGGCTATGTTAGGAACTGGAAGGACAACTGAGAGGGGAGGGGGTGAATCAGTTGTTAACCAATTTATATAAATTATAAACCAAATGCAAATTATTCCAACTCAAACTTAGTGCCGGTAAAACAGATTAATAGTTATAGCAGTACCGATGTAAGTTAATGCATGAAACAGAAAGAGAAACAACATCCACAACACATGACATAGATATTTTGACGTGGAAACCTGGTAAGGGGAAAAACCATGGTGGGAAACCTTACCCACAATCATATGATACTAATGCAGATAGTAAGTGTATACAAATGGGGTCTACACATGCAGAAAGGCCAACTGCCTAGAGCTCACTTCTCAATCACAAAATAGGAGTCACATTGACTACAATTGGATGTTTAAATCCAATACAATGTACTACTCAAAATAGCATATGCAATGTTGGATTCAGTAGTGGTTTAATCTCTAAACATGAGAGCTAAACACCTTCATAAACCTTCATTCAACCTTTAATTAATGTCTATGTGATTCAGAGAAGGATCTTCTTATTTCACTCTTCAATATTCGAACACACTCATACCATGATCCTATATGATCTTCAATAAGATCTTAAAATCATATATACAAAACCTAAAACCTATACATGAGGTCGACTCACTAAAGATATTACAAATAAGTCTTGATGTGATACAATATGTCGGCTCAATACAATATCTAATCAATAAACCATCTCCATAACGTGTTGTGCTGATCTGGAATAGATATCATGTATCGGTCCATAACCTAGTCCTATCTACCAGTAAAGGCAAACATGTCAACCCGATTAGACCAATAAGAAAAACACCATATCCAAACATCCAATCCATGTCTTCGACATAACCAAATGATCTTCAGATGATAACAAGTTATCATCACTGCCGGTGAACAAAATAACCTGTCGGTGAAGCATATACTGGTGACTGTGCATAAGCCACTAACCATGTTGGTAAACAATATAACCAATACAACCAAAGTGCCAAACCAACAATGTAGACCTCCAAGAAGATAAGTGTTGACATTAATGACAAAACCAATGCAACACATGATGAATTCATCCATAATACCAACAGGCTAAGTGTTGGATTTCTTGGTTTACTCAAGGATAAAATCATCTCATTTTTCTAATTTTCATATGATTTAAAGAGAGCATCACTTCTGGGTTGAAGAGGCTGGAATTTTTTGGACCAAAAGTAATCAAGACAAACATCTCCATGCCTCACTATAGGTTGATACATTCTATGATTAACAGTTATAATTTTACCATTATGAGGAAATTTCTAACACTTGTGAACAGTAGAAGTGATTACTTTCATGGAAGAGAGCCAAGGATGTCCCAACTTCACACGAAATTGATCGGATGTAGGAATGATAAAAAATTGAACATCTAGGCATTTAGTGTTGACATCAATTGGAAGTGTGATAGAATCAATAGTAGGACAAGAGAAGCCATCAAAAACTCTAACTACCACATTAGTATCATCATATATCGCTTGATGCAATTGTAAAGTATAAAGAAATTCTTCAGTTATCACGTTAACCATGCAAGAAGGATCAATAAGCACTCCTATAGAAGGTATACCTTTTATTTTTGCACTTATGTAAAATGGGCCATCGGATGCTTTAATGGTCTCACTAAGATCAAATGTGATGCACAAGTCCTTGGGAGCTTCTTGTTGATCTATAAGGTTCACCACATTATTAGATTCAAGGCCAACATCATTGGGAGAGAAAGCAAGATGATCAATCTCAATCACATTAGTGGAAAGAGATGGTAAAGGATTAGTGAAATTCTAAAGATTCTAGTTAGGGGGAGCTATGGATTTGTTTCCTTTATCATTCACACCTGCCACAGATATGGTGTTGTTATCCATCAAATCTTGAATCTTACTTCTCAATGAAAAACACTTTTAAGTGTCATGACCAAGTTGATGATGGTATTGACAAAAGGATTTAGCATCAAAGTAAGGTGAAGTCATCTTAGATGGATCAATTGGTTTGATTCGAGGAATTTCTAACACATTCCTTTCTAATAAGTGAGACATAATTCTATGCAAAGATTCATTCAAAGGAGTAAATTCTTTTTCTCTTTTAAAGTATTTAGACAAAGGAGGCACACCTGTAGTGGCTTCCACTTGGATGTTGTTGTGTTGAATTTGATGAATTCTTTGTTTGGTTTGAATTTCGCAAATGGTTCTTGAGCACTATCACCCTTATCACTCTAAGCCATGGAAGGAGATTGCTCCAATTGACTCATAGTTAGTTGATAATTGTGAAGTACTACGCACAACTATCAAAAGGAAGTAAACACAGTTAAGAGAAGTTTGTCCCTAATTTATTTTTGCAAGTTAGCAATAAAAATTCTTTGGATATCTTGATTAGGCACAGGAAAAGAAATCTGAGAATACAAATTCTTATATCTACCAATAAAAACAGTCACTTTTTCTTTAACACCTTGTTTACAATGCATCAAATCAGTCAAAGTAATTTTAGGACCAATGTTATTGTTAAATTGTTGAATAAAAGAATTAGCCAATTGTTGAAAAGAGGTAATAGAATTAGGAGGCAAAGAACAATACCATTGCAAAGCTTTATCCCTTAATGTTCTAGTAAACAATTTCGCTAACAATCTTTGATCATGAGCAAAGTCACTACACAAAGTTTGAAATGTTTTAACATGAGTTAAGGGATCACCTTTTCCATTATAAAGTTCCAATTGAGGGACTTATACATGTTTGGGAGGGACAACTCTAACAATTTCATTGGATAATGGGCTCGCTACATCAAATGTGGGCACATTATACTTAGGTTGATTCATAGAAGCTATTTGGTGTTGTAAGGACATTGTTTGAGCTAGATTATTGATGGTAGCTTCGGTAGAAGGATTGAAATTAGAGATGTTGGATTGAGAGGGAGGAGTAACATTGTTGAATGAAGGAAGAGATTGAGAATAAGGAGGTGGGACACTATGGTAGGTAGGTCTTGGAGAAGATTGGGTAACAAATGGAAGACTCGTAGGAGGAATGAAGGAATTGTGATTGAAAGAGTTTCCCCCTTGACTAACATTTATAGGTGGTGAAGGTGATTGGGTAACAAGGGGAACACTCATGGTAGGAGAAATGAAAGAAGAGGTATTTCCCCCATGACTAACACTTATAGGTATGACATTTTGTGTAGAGGTAGCCATAATGTTTGATGTGGAGGTGGGAACACTAGTCATAGGAGTTGTCAAAGGAATGGAATGATTAATTTGAATAGGAGATAGTGTAAAATGTAGGGCTACAACACAACTCTTCATGGGCATAATATTAGAATCAACAATATGAGCAATACCATGCAAGCTATCAATGCCATGTTGATCACTTTGAATCATTCATTTTAATCCTTCAATCGGTGAGAGAGCCTCAATTTCTGGGTATTCTTGACTCATCCATTGTTGAAGATTGTCAAATTGATTGTTCATCTTCGCCAATTGGTCAATAGATACCCTAGTTAGTTATTCCTCCACGTCATGAGAATTATCAAGAGGATAAATGGGGATATCTGTAGGATTGGAAGAACCACCAATATCCTCATTGAAAAAGTTAGCCAAATTAGGCTCCATCTCATCGGTAATTAAACCTTGGGTAGCCTTAATTCTACAACTTCTTCTTACAGGGGTACTATACGTAGGACTAATAGTAGTAAAACTCATGCACTAAGGGAGGGAAATTGGAAATTCGAATTTTGTCTTGTAAAATTTGAATTTTGGAATCTAAGTTTCAAAATAATTGAATAATGCAAAATTCTAGGAAAAATGATTACCTAATTAGATGAACAAATTGATTGAAAGAATAAGGAGCAATAATGCAATCTCCTAGGAAATTGAGAATTATCCAATGGTGACTAAATTTTATAATTACCTCGTGAAAATAACCTCTTAATTTTAAAAATGAAAATTGAAAGGAGGGAAGATTTAAATTTAAAATTACGGTTGTCCAAAACTAACCTCTTAATTTTAAAATTTAAAATTTTGAAATATTTAATTTTAAAAATTAGGGTTTATGTAATTAACCACTTAATTTTAAAATTTAAATTGAAAATTAAAATGTTGAAATTCATATTTGATTTTGACCTTAGGGCAACCTAAAATTACTAAAATTTCACAAACCTTTGGAATTGAACAACAAAATACAGTCAAAATAGTCTCCCGAAATTTGAGCAGAAAAAGTCGGGACCAGGTAGCCCCCTCCTGGTACGACCAAACTTTTTACCAAATTTTCAGGGATGCGAGATATTGTTATTTTAACGTGAATTCCAGAAGGATATGGAAATTGGAGATGTCTAGATATGTGAAATAAGGCCTTGAAGGTCGAAATAGGACACACTTAGGATGTTCAATAAGATGATTAATTGAAAGAATGCAACAAAAAAAGGGCACACTTAAGGTTAAGGACCAACTTTTATGAGCATTAGATTCATTTTTATTGATTAAATGCTTAAAGGAAAATTGGAAATTGCACAAAATTAAATTAAATTTAAAAATTAGGGTTTGTTGCATAAACTGCCTAATTTTAAAAATTTGAATGTTGTAAGGTGGAAATGTGAATTTTGAAATTGAGACAAGAACTTAAATCTGAAAATTAATTCAAGATATACACAATCCACAAGTTCAATTTTAAAATTAAAAAACTAGTGTTTTTTTATTTAACCACTTAATTTTTGAAATTTTGTTGAAAATTGAACATGTAAATGAAAACTTGAATCTAAAAATTAGAGCTTTTGTGAATTTAACCTCTAAATTTTTTAAAATTGCATGGAAATTAAACTTGTAATTGAAAATTTGAATTGTGAATTACATATGAATCAAATCTGAAAGTGAAAATCAGAAGTAAGGATAAGACACGTCAGGTTCACCAAAATGTAAAGGGGAAAATTAGGTGACTTGGCAATTTGCAACATAGAAGGAGAAATCACCAAATCACCTATTTTTGCTTGAATGGGGAGATGCCTTTACATTCAAAAGAGGGGTTAAATCCACTAGATCTAGTCACTAATCATATTAGGACTGAATACTAAGTAGATTGATTGAAATGGAATGTGTTTGACCCTCTTTTTCTAAGTTGACTAATTGAATTAAGACTAGGTGCTGGAAATGAAGACAAATTTGACAAAATAGTGAGTTGTAAATTCAGGATTTTGTCGTGCACCTGGATCTGAGAAGTATGAGATGATTCAGAACTTCTCTATGAAAATTCCAAAAATAGCAGGGACTGTGTGTAGGGACCAGGGCGCCCTCCTCTTGGTCCTCCAAAATTTCCAATCGTCGAAAAGGGTTTTTCCATTTCTATATTTGAAGCTTATCCCAAGAGTTACAACTGCGCACCTGTTTATCCTTGTGAATTTTTGCTTGCCTCCACATGGAATTAGGACTTCATGAATTAGGATGATGATCTCCTCTTCAATGCTTGAAATCTTGACTCTATTGCTACTCCAAAGCTTGAAGAAAGACTAAAAATGCTCAATTGCTCTTGAATGCTTGAATGATTTATCTCTTGGATGCGTGAAGACCTCTTGTGTGTGCTTGTGAATGCTTGATCTTCAAATGAGAAGGGAAATCTCTCTTATATATTTGTTTGTAGGGAAAACAAATTAATTTTTCGACATGAGCCGACATGGAGGGGTTTTTCCCTCTCAAATTTGAGATAGGCCAGGGGGTTTAAAATAGATCCCCATTAGGGAGGACCAGGGTACCATGCCCTGATCCTACCCTATTTTGGGGCAAGATCAAGGTGGAAATGAGGTGTATCTTTGAGCTAGATGGTTTTTATGACATGTATGAGCATAATCAGGTCTCTAATTAGGCCAAGGGGCGCAAACACTAAGGTGAAGACCCAAATGTGATAAAAAATTGCAAGGTGTGCAATTTTAGGATGCTACATCTTTAACCAAGATAAAATCTTCAATAGGGAAGGAGACCAAGAATGCAAACCCTCCTTGTTGCTATCAAAAGTGGATTCTTAGTGAAGGATTGCACACTTTCTATCACTAAGGATAGAATATTCATAAAAAGACATATGGTTTCAAGAAAGGAAGAGGTCATATCCAAGGAACACACATGTACTCGCATAAACAATAATTCTATGCAAGAAAGGAAATTAAGTTATAAAAGATGCAACTCAACCAAGGGAAATTGTATCCCTATGAAGGAGGAATGATTGAAGACTATTCTTGCTCCCAAGTGTGGAGACAAGAATAAATAGGTTATTATGTTGCTACCGAAGTGTAAGATGGTGAAAATTAGGATTTCACCACCTTAATGGATAAAGCCACTAATTTCTATGGGATCACCTTACATTAAGGGAAGGGAATTGAACTTGATTGCTCCAATCCTAAAATGACTAAATTCAAATCAGGTTAATTCTTCCCTTGTTAGAGTGAAAATTGAATTGTAATTAGGTTTGACTTGCAATGCTAGATTTAGAACAAAAAATGAGAAATTGGCATAAAACAATAGTAACTGAATATTCTAGATGTGATGTAGAGTTGTAAACCTAGATTTGAGGAGGGAAAATGGATCAGAACATGTGACAAAATATTCGGGTTGAATTGTTGGGACCGAGGGGAGCAGGCTGGTCCTCTGTATATTGGGGTTAGACAGATTAGATGTTTTCAAGATCAAGATGACACACAAAATATACTATTAGAAGGTCATCAAAAATTATTGACACCAAGGGAAGTCAGTTGTCCTAGTCTTCCACTTTTCGTGCCTTCAAAATTTGAGTCTGATTCTACACTGCTTGATTCATCACTCACAACTCTTGAGACAATTATTTACATAGAAAAAAAGAAATAGGTTTGGTTGATGGGGGTTTGCCTTAGGTCAAAACTCAATTTAGGAATTAAACCTCAAATGATAATTGAAATTGTAGTCACACAAATCTGTCCAGCTTAATTAAATAAATATTTGCTATTTATTTGATTAAAAATACACTAGCCACTAGTTAATTAAATTAATATTTAATTAATTCATCCCCAAACATTCTTCTATTAATTAAATAAATTATTCAAATTATTTTAATTCATTCATTAAATCAAATTTCAATCAATTAAATAAATAAAATCTATTTATTTAATTAAAATCCCTTTTTCCTCTTTTAAATAAATTAAATAAAACATTTATTTAAATCATTTATCCACCCCACTTGCATTTTCCTACAAATGCAACTTGCACACATTTATTGAAATAAATGAATTTTTATTTTAATAAAATCCTATTTTCCCTCGCCCACCAAATCCACTTGCAAAATCTAATCCCCTTCTAGATTCTTCTAACCCCTTCCTAATTAGCCTAATCCATCCCCTAATTATTGTCACGTTCCTAAGCAAAATGGAGTCACTTCTCAAAGACTCCAAAGTCTTTGAAAAACATTTAATGCTTTGTGTGTTCAACAAATTAACCCCCAAAGTCTTCCAAGACCACTAATGGCTCTTACATGACCATTTATGGCTCTTGCATAACCATTTATGGTTATTTCAAACTTGTCCCCCCAAACATTTATTGTTTTGACCATATTCATCCATTTCACATTTGCACAAGAGTTTATCCATTGGATAAAAGCTTTATTCTTTGAATAAAGAGTTTATTCATTCAACCAACCTTGACCTTAGCTCCCAAAGTCATGTCAAGCATTTAATGCTTATTCCCTCCCCTCTCAACCTATCTCACATTGACACTTGTCATCCTGGGATTGGATTGAAAGCCCTCACATGGATTTGAAATCATTCAATCCTGACCCTTGTTGAGATTGCTCAATCTCAACCATCCATTGCTCCATTTTTCCTATAAATAGAGCTCATTTCTTCATAATCCAGATCCTAAAAACTTGTATGCATTTAAGCTATAGGCATTTTAAGAGAGCATTTTAGCATAATTAACTCATATATTGTGATTTTGGATAAAATCAATCATTTTTAGCATCAATAGCTTAGTATTAGCTTTTCATTTCAGATTTGGAGCACAATACTACAATCTCAATCCTCCATAAGCATCCATAGTGCAAAAAGCTGCTGAGAGCTACACTATTGTGGAACTTGGAGAGGAGAGGAACAAGGGAGAAAGAGCTAAGAGCATGTTAGGAGGTATTTGGAGATGCCTCATCATATTTGCTTCTTTAGTTAAATATGCTTTCATGTTTTTAGTGTCTCTCTTGGTATGCCTATTTAGATTAGTCTTCGATTGAATAACACTAACGGTTTTCTAGTTTCTTTTATTGTTTGCCATTTGCTAATCTTGTCCATTTTGTAGGGCATCAGAAATGGATTTGAAATGCAATACTTTCCTTTTAAGGGAAAGGCTAGATCTGATATGAAAATGCTTGAACTTGATACCTTGATTATATTTTCTTGAATCCTCATGCAATGGTGTAGAATAAATTCATAGAAGGTTGATCATGGATGCTTGAACATGAATGTTTGATCTTGACTTCATCTTCTCTTTCAATTCTTCAAGAATACATGAATGCATGCTCACATAGACTTGAATTGATTTTAATAGACTGCAATTGGGATCTCACTTGTGATTTCCTTTCTCATTTCCTAGTTACCAAATGAGGGGGTAGGATTAATTTTATACTTATTGTGCATTAAATGTTTAAATTTATGGACTAGGGTGACACAGAGCCAAATTTCCTACCCATATGAAGTGACTGTTGTGAGGTCCTATTTTGGGTCCTATGTAACAACGCTCGCTAAAAATACCCTAGAGAATCTACACTAATCTAACGTCCAAAAGAGTAAAAAAATAAATTAAGTACTAATGTTACACTTAATGTTGTTCTACAACATGAATAAGCATTCATAAATTTAATTTAAACATTATCTTAACATCATAACACGTCATCTATCTACTGAGTCCATTACGCAAGAGGAATCAAAATAACATAATCACATCCATCTCTCTAGGGTACATTAGTATCATTACTTGATTTCAGCAATAACCTCTATTACTAAACATCATTACTACACTATTGATACCACACATATACACATGCATTCTACTTACTTATCCATTCCTATAGTGAAACTACATGATTAATAATGCACTCTACATCTATCATGAATTCCCTAATCAAGGGTATGAAACCATAATGCTTCTCTTTTCTAACTATGCATATATGCATTGTTAGGATAACCGGTAAAAAACTGAGAGGGGGGGTGAATCAGTTGTTAACAGATTATGTGAATTAAAGCACTTAAAACCTTATACCGATATAACTGATTAAGCATAAATGAAAACTAGAGAATCAATACCATGCAACCATAACACATAACACCATGATTTGTACATGGAAAACCTCAATGAGGAAAAACCACAGTGGGAAACCCTACCCATCATCAGATAATACTTTTGCAATGAGTATATGATTACAATAGGGGCCTTCACATGAGGGAAGGTACACTGTCTAGAGCGCACTGCTCATCACAATGGAGTCTCATTAACTATAGAGATTTCAACCACCTCAAGATGTTTGGACTACAATCCAAAGAGAAGAATTGTGGTGATAGCATCAAACATGCCATATTATAGTTCCGGTTAAGCTCAATACCGGAGGTCTAAAACCTCTTACATAAACCCAACTCGATTACCTATGATCGACCAAATCCTTTGCACAAATGATTATTACATTATTCACTCCTTGCCCATATCCATATATCCGCACCTGATCTACAATGAGATCTTACATACATTTATACCAACCCGGGACCTAACGAATTAGGTCAGCCACACAAATGATAACACAATAGATCCATTACATAATCCTAAAATAAAATTATAACACATGTCAGCCTAAGGCCAAACAAACAACATCCAATCAATGAAACATCTCTAAAGCATATCGGAGGATCCACCAACACATTTCATGCAAACTGGTCCATAACTTAGATAGTACCAGACCTAAATTAGATCTACACATGCCAAAGCAATGCCACCAATTCGTCAAGGCATGAACACAATCACCATCAACATCCTGAATCCCTTCTAGAAGCTGTACCAACACCACTATGCATTACATTAATGATCTTCAATAAATATTTGTCGGTGAAACCCTTGCCAGACCAATAAGGCAAGCTTACTAGAACATAAGAAAGCATCTGATCATCAAGTCAATACCAACTAACTGAAACATACTTCAGAAGTATATGAACCATCCATACAAACATATTCCATCAACCAGATCATACCGATGACAATCAACTGATTATCTTCCCAATCCAATCCTTCTACCAGAAGCCGGTAAATAACCAAAACAACAAGTGTTGACATCAATGACAAAATATCAATGCAACACATAATCAATTCCATCATATGGCCAATAATCTCCCCCTTTGGCATTGATGGCAATATTAGATGTGAAAAAAATCCAAATGCCAAGAAAATGCCAAACAAGTCTCCCCCAATGGAAGACCACCAACAATCTCCCATGAAATGATATAGCAATGAAGCTTTGAACCAAAACTGAAACAAAAGGACCAAATATCGCCAAACTCCCCCTAAAGAGTGCAATCAATGGTTTTTCACATATATTCCTCCCCCTTTGACAACAATGCCAAAGAATCAAACAGAATAAATAACTCTAAAACTCAAGGCTTACTACTCCCCCCAAGTAGTAGCACTGATTCAACAATCTAAAGCAAAAGGTAGCTCTAATAATGCATACTGAACTGATGCGCAACTACATCAATTAAGTCTCTACATGAGGGGTCGAAACCCACAATCTGTCTCTCAAATACTCAAATGATTCCCAGGACAAAGGTTTAGTGAAGATGTCTGCTATCTGGTCTTTGGTGTTCACATAAACCAATCTGACTTCTTTTGATTCCACATTTTCCTTTAAAAAGTTATACTTGATTGATATGTGCTTAGTCTTGGAGTGAAATACCGGATTCTTGGATATGTCAATAGTTGCAAAGTTATCACAATGGATAACTACTGAATCATTACAACTCACTTGTATATCCTTCAACATCCTCTTCATCCATAGAACTTGAGTATAATTGGTTGCAGTTGCAACATATTCAGCTTCAACAATAGATAAAGAAATGCATGACTACTTCTTGTCGATCCATGAAACCAACTTCTTCCCAAGGAAGAATATTCCACCGGATGTGCTCTTCCAGTCATCAACATCACCTGCCCAATTTGCATTTGTATATGCACATAAAGTAAAGTCATCATCTTTAGGGTACCATAAACCTTATTCAGTTGTTCCTTGCAAATATCGGAATATCCTTTTTATTGCACTTTCATGATTTTCTCTTGGATTACTTTGAAATATTGATACAATACTGATTGCATTCATTATATCCAGTCTACTCTGAGTTAAATATAGCAAACCACCAATCATGGATTTATATCTTGTAGAATTTACTGAAGGGGATACATCCTTAATTGACAATTTTTCACTTGTAACCATAGGAGTACTAACCGGTTTAGAATTTTCCATACCAAATTTCTTCAACAATTCCCTCAGATACTTAGTTTGACAAATAAAGATACCTTTGTCAATCTGGGTAATCTACAAACCTAGAAAAAATCTTATTTCTCCAATCATAGACATTTCAAATTCACTCTGCATATTATCAGAAAATTCCATGCACAATTTTTCTTCACCTCCAAAAATGATATCATCAACAAATACTTCAATAATCAAAATATCATCATTAGTGATCTTATAATATAGGTTATTGTCAGCATTACCTTTTATAAAATCAAGCTTCAAAAGGTACTTATCTAACCTTGCATACCAAGCTCTAGGAGCTTGTTTTAGTCCATATAGGGCTTTCCTTAATCTGCAAACCATATTTTTGTCATCTATCAGTAAAAATCTATCTAGTTGCAATAAAAACTTCTTCAATTTCTCCATTTAGAAATGTGCACTTAACATCCATCTGATAGACCTTGTAGTTCTTATAGGCTGCATAAGCAAGAAATAGTCTAACTGCTTCAATTTTAGCTACTAGTGCAAAAGTTTCATCATAATCAATTCCTTCCTTCTGAGAATATCCTTTGTAGACCAATCTAGCCTTGTTTCTTACAACTTGTCCATCCTCATTCAGTTTGTTTCTAAAAACCTAGTTAGTTCCAATAACATTCTTATTTTTAGGTCAGGGAACTAAAGTCCAAGTATTGTTCTTTTCTATCTGATCTAATTCATCTTCCATAGCATTCATCCAACATTCATCTTTAGAAGCTTCAACTACTAATGTCAGTTCAATCTGAGAAATGAAGCATACCTCTTGATTTACCAATCTTCTCCTTGTCATAACTCCCATGTTTTTGTCTCCAATGATCTAATTTTCAGAATGATTTAGCCTTACATACCTTGGTCTTTTCTGATTTTCAGGTTCTCTATGTTTCTCTTCAATTACAGTTGAGTTTTTTGATGATGTCGGGGTAACTAGTTCAGTATTATGTTTTGGTACAAGCACTACTAGTTTAGTTATGATCATTTCCACTATCGGTTCACAGTCATAAGATTTAGCTTAGTCTTTGTACTGCTCATCCACTTTCACATTAGCGCTCTCCATAATTCTCTGCAATCTTTTGTTATAACATCTATATGCTTTGCTTTTAGTTGAATAACCAATAAATATTCCTTCATCACATCTAGGGTCAAACTTTCCGATGGAATCATCTCTTTTGATATAACACTTACTTCCAAAGATTCTGAAATATTTAAGAGTAGAAGAATGACCAAACCATAATTCATAAGGTGTCTTATCGGTATCTCCTTTGATATGAACTTTGTTGAATGTATAAGTTGTTGTACTTACTACTTCTCTCCAGTAGATATGATGAAAATTATCTTCCATCATCATGCTTATGGCTGCATCCAAAATGGTTATGTTCTTTCTTTCCACAATGACATTCTGTAGAGGTGTCTAAGGTGGAGATAATTGTCTCCTAATTCCATTTTTCTCACAATAGTTGTTGAACTCACCGGATGTTAATTCACCACCTTGATCTAATCTCAGACACTTGATTTTCATTCCAATCTCTATCTCAACCATAGATTTAAAGATCTTGAATTTCTCAAAGGCTTCAGATTTCTCCCTTAGAAAAGCAACCCACATCATTCTAGAATAGTCATCAATGATTAACATGAAATATATATCACCTTGAAAGCTTCTTGTATTAGCAGGACCACATAGGTTAGTATGAATCAAATCAAGAACATCATTAGATTTATCAGGTATGCTCTGAAAAGAAGTTCTGATTCGCTTACCCATTTAACATTCTTTACATACCGGATTATTAGGCTTCACAATCTTAGGTAAATCTCTAATTGCCTTAGTTGAATTGATCTTTACAATGCAATCAAAATTTACGGGACACAACCTCTTATGTCATAGCCAACTTTCATCAATATGTGCAATCAAACATTTCTTTTCACCGGAGTTCAAATGAAAGATGTTACCTTTTGTCTATGTACCGGTTGCAATCTCCAAACCTGATTTGCTAATGATTTTGCACTTTCCATCCTTGAATTGTAATTGAAATCCTTTGTCTACCAATTGTCCTAAACTCAAAAGATTATGCTTCAGACCTTCAACATAATAGACATTATCAGTGTTATGCTTACCATCCATTGAAATGTTTCCTCTTCTTTTAATCATGCATGCCTTGCTATTACCAAATCTGACTTGACCACCATAAAATTCTTGTAGGGTTAGAAACTTTCCTTTGTCACCTATCATATGATTATAACATCCACTATTTATTACCCATTCATCTATGTCTTCAACTTTTGTTGCAAGGGCCTTTTCCTCATTCTTGATAATTGGTTCTGGATCATCTTCCTTCATAGCATAAAATACCCAGTCTTTTCCATTTTCGGATCAACTAGCTAAATCTCTCGTCAGATCTTCTTCTGAGTCATTAGTTACTACTTCCTCATCAGCATAGTAGCATGATTTTTTTTTGTATTTCCTTTACTTATGCTTGATCTGATATAAATTTTTAATTCCTTTCAGGACATCTAGATGCAAAATGACCTATCTTATTACATGCAAAACATTTGAAAGGAGATTTTCCTTCATACTTACTTCCTGACGGCCCTCTAGGTATCCTTCTAGAAAATAGGGCTTCAAGTTGCTCAATCTCTTCATCCTCTTTCCTGATCTCTTCCAATTCCTTTCCATACAAAAATTTCCAATCTTGCTTGCCAGTTGATGATGTAGTTGCTTTAAATGCGGTATCAACCTTTGTAGCTCTAGGAGGACCAAATTCTTCAAGCTCAAAAGCAGATATCTTCCCAACAAGAGTATCTCTACTGATAGAAGAATTAGGCATGGTTCTTAGGTCATTAATTGTAGTTACCTTCATCTTGTATGCTGGTGGAAAAACCCTTAATACTTTTGAAACAATCTCTTCCTCGCTCAGAGATCCACCACAACACTGAATTCCCAATACAATTTCACTAACCCTTTCCATTCTTTCATCTTCTTCCATATTCAAGTTTTCATATCTTACTCGGTAACATTTAAGTTTTGCAATTTTAAAAGTAAGATCATCTTCACTCAGAGTCTCCAAGTTGTCCCATATAGCTTTTGTCGATGATTTGTCTGATAGTCCCATGATTTGTTGATCTGATAAGGCACTTAAGAGGGCTTCTCTAGCTCTGCAATCATTCTCAATTTTCTTATCCAAGTCTACAGGTGCAGGAATGCCAAATTGTGGATTATGAGTGTAACCATTTTGAGTTATTTCCCAAATTTCCTTTCCAATGCATCTTAAATGAGTCTCCATCAGAATCTTCCATACTCCATAGTTTGTTCCATCAAGCCTAGGGCTGTCCTTCTGAAAAACATGAGTTGAACTATTAGTTGCCATAGGATCTTCCTCAAGCGGTTAAGCTTCTGCAAAAAGAGGACCATGCTCTGATACCAATTGTTAGGATAATTGGTGAACAACTGAGAGGGGGGGTGAATCAATTATTAACAGATTATGTGAATTAAAGCACTTAAAACCTTATACCAATATAATTGATTAAGCATTAAAGAATAAATGAAAACCAGATAATCAATACCATGCAACCATAACACATAACACCATGATTTGTACATGAAAAACCTCAATGAGCAAAAACCATGGTGGGAAACCCTACCCACAGTCAGATGACACTTCTGCAACAAGTATATGATTATAATAGGAGCCTACACATGCAGGATGGCACACTGCCTAGAGCGAACTATTCATCACAATGAAGTATCACTGACTACAGAGATGTTAACCACCTCAAGATGTTTGGACTACAATCCAGAGAGAAGAACTACCCGTGATAGCCTCAAACATTCCAGATTACAGTTTTGGTTAAGCTCAATACCAGAGGTCTAAAACCTCTTACATAAACCCAACTCGATCACCTATGATCGAGAAAATCATCTGCACAAATGATTATTACATTATTCTCTCCTTGCCCATATCCATATATCCACACCTGATCTACAATGAGATCTTACATACATTTATACCAACCCAGGACCTAACCAATTAGGTCGGCCACACAAATGATAATACAATAGATCCATTACATAATCCTCAAATAAAATTATAACACATGTTGGCCTAAGGCCAAACAAACAACATCCAATCAATGAAACATCCTGAAAGAGCATCGAAGGATCCACCAACACGTTTCATACAAACCGGTCCATGACCTAGATAGCACCGAACCTAAATTAGATCCACACACACCAAAGCAATGACACCAATCAACATACTTAATCCCTTCTAGAAGTTGCACCAACACTGCTTATGCATTACATCAATGATCTTCAATAAAGCTCTATCGGTGAAACCCTTGTCGGACCAATAAGGCAAGCTTACTAGAACATAAGATAGCATCTAATCATCAAGTCAATACCAACTGACTGAAACATACTTTAGAAGTATATGAACCATCCATACAAACATATTCCATCAACTAGATCATACCGGTGGCAATCAACTGATTATCTTCCCAATCCAATCCTCCTACTGAAAGTTGGTAAACAACCAAAACAGCAAGTGTTGACATCAAAGACAAAACATCAATGCAACACATAATCAATTCCATCATATGGCCAGCATAAATAACACCTTACTCTAACTTCCATGATGCATTATTGACTACATGATTTCAATATGCAAGATTAACCCCCTTAAATCTAATATTCATTTTAATCCCCAAATCCAAATATTCTTAACCTCTTATCCATTCATTATCCATATGAGCATAATGCAACTATCATGATTAATCACTACAAATTACATAACATGGAATGCATTATTTGGTACCATATGTATGATTCATATGAGTTCCTAAGTTTATCATGATTATTTCCTTCCACGATACCTATATGCACAATACAGAGTCTTAGTGCCATCCTTAAATCTTTATCTTTTATGCAATAAACACTTGCTATAGGACAAAACAACTATGGAAATAGAATTGCCTCTTTATCTATGATAAGAATCTATGCAACCATTCTAACTAGGAAATCATAGAATAGTATCATTCAATAGCCTTAATGCAGATTTAACCATATTCCATTCAGATTTCATTTCACTAATCTAAGGTTCATGATTTGACAATATTTCCCTCACTTAAACACATATCATTTCTCATGTTGCTTTTACTATCAATTTCATGAACTAAGTTTATTTCATTCATAAGGCATAACATAATAGATTCTATTCTAAGACAACATTTCCTTTTCATTATAAATATAAACCACATATATATTACATCTCAATTCATTACATAACAATGTCATAATATAAATACATCATTTGCCTTATTTAAAGGCATAGTCAACATTACAATGTTAATTATAATTGCATAATCTATACAAACTGAGTACTACTCATGTATTACCAATTATTCCTACACTATTACCTAGCAATTACATCTTATGATTCATAAAGAATAATTACATAAATATGTTGCCATATCATCCAATGCTATCATGAAGAAGGTCCAAAATCCATGCTCAAAGATGAACACCAACAAGAAGAAAAAACCCCAATGGTAAAAATCACCAACCACCCAGCCAATGTGGAACCTACAAGGAACCACCCCCCGTGCTAGGAGATGACATAAGGTCCCAACACACACTCTAAATATAGGCTGACACTCAAGACCAAAGGGACTAACATCAATAAGGACTCTCACATACATGAATCAAACATCATCACATACAACATCAATAAGAAACTCCTAAAGGCTATCAAGACAACATGGCATAAATGCAAACACAAATCTCAAGGGGACACATGTAGGAGGGGAGTGTCATCACATGTCATCCTCATAACAATAACAAGGCACTATCCTGATGATCATGTGGAGCCATCTCAACCTATGAGAGACAAAGGGAGATTAGCTTATTGTCTTCACGGCCTTCTCATGCTTATCCTACAACATCCTCCCTAGGACTAAACCATGAGGCACATATCAGTTTATTATGTTATTAATTAACTAGCTACCCATCCCTTGTTCATTATTTAGTTATCACTTGTTTAAATGAAAGGTAAACTCCCATGTGCCCAAGTGGTCTAGACTTCATGCATCCCTACAAGGAACCTCATGAAAGCCCATCTCTCATGACCCCGATCATCACAAGGAAGCCCACTCCCTCTACATGGACCCATACAAAAAACATCACAAGAGGCTCTAGAAAACCAAGTAGGAAAATATGAAACAACATCAAAACATGCACCCCGAATCTCTCATTCAGCCATACATACATGAAGGCTACAAGATCAAAGGACAAAACAAGAGCTTCTTGGCAAATCAAACCATGAAAACAAGCCATCACAAGGCTGTCAATCTGCTGCAACAGGAAATAAAACCTCATCAAGGTCTCCACACTTGTTGGCACTAACAACAACAACTTAATATATTCATCTCTCATGGCAAATCAACATCATGAGGAGTGTACAAAAGAGCCACATATCATGCTTACGAAGTAATAATGCAATGAAGCCAAGAAATAATGTCAAATCTGAGTAGGAAGCAATCTGAAAAACATTGCAGATCCAAAAATATAGCCTCTAGTACAAATATATATCAGAAAACCAAAGCACAAAATAGGCCAATATGATAGATAACAAGAGATGAAAAATAAGCAATGCCTTCATCATGCTGGCCCATGCTGTAACTCGCGGGATTCATGCCTATACACAGCTGAATTACTTTTGCAAACTGAACATCACATTAACATAACTAAAGTTCGCATTCAATACACAGAATAATGCATCACAACGGTCTAGTTCACACCGTCAACAAGAACACTGAGCATGAAAACATTCAATGATTATGCATACAAATAGTAGGATAATGCATACAACAAATTGAGCATGCATAACTCTGAATGACTGCATATACAGGTTGTTGAGAAACGCTATTATTATACAGACCCATGCACGATCATTTGGGCCATACAAGAAGCAATCACACAATAGATGGAAAGGATACTTACAACAATCAAATGGTATCCTGAAGTGCAGCTTCAGGATACAAAATCTTCAACCCAAGACAAGCAACGTAACCCAGATGCAAGGGCAATGAACCTATGTTGACTAGGATGCCATGACAAACACAAGGGGCCATGCATTTACCCAGCTGAACATCATGTGCCCATCCAAAATCTCATCCACGCATAGAGGGTCTGCATGTGTGCTACCCAACCCCTTGCATGGGTCAAACTAGGTCGCATGTGGGCCTAGCTGCAGTGCTGGCAAAACACGACGCTTAGAGATCTTTTTGCTTGCATTGCGGCAAAAAATACATGGGACGTGGGTGGATAAAATTGACTCCCAACCAATGAATCAGACAGACCAATCCTGACAGTCTCTCAAGATAGGGATACAAGCGGCTAAAAGGAACACATTAAGCAAGCTGCGCCTACAGGATTTTGGCAGTTAAAATGCAAAACCACAGACTCGACAAAATACATACACACATAGCAAGTAGGGTAGCCCAATCATAGGTATAACACAAAACCAAATGAAATAATAAACGGTAGCATAAAATGAAAGTTTTCAACAATCCTAAGATTCTCAGAAGGCTATTTGAAATCCCAGAATACACAGAGAATGCATATAATTTCAAAACAACAACTACTCGACTATAAAATCACTCAACTAATTTACATCAGAAGAGGTATTGCTACACCAGGAATCCACACATTCACATTGAAAACACAAAGGGGATAAAGTATTGTCGTAAATGGCATTCCTTAGATTAAATACATATAGCCTCAACATTATTTAGTATGCATAGTAAAATAGACCCTATTCCCCCAGTATTATCATTTGCAAACAATATACTATACAATAAAAATTACATTATTACCCATATATTGCAATCAAATACAAGCACGAAGAAAACACACACAAATCTCAATCACAACTAGGGTTTTTCAGACCCGACCAGGAACCTGCGTAAAGGAATCTGAAAAATTATGAAGAGCTCTAGAAATTCCACGACAACTCAACTCCACACCAAAGCTCCTCCAAAGCCAAAAGAAAAGGTGCGAACCAAAAAATTTCAGAAGAAGGAAAGGAGAGGAAGAAAAAAAAATCTTTGTGACAACAAAATAAAGAGCCCAACAAAAATATCCAAAACCCTAACCTCCAATTGGGCCAATGAGATTATTTCATTTTGAAATATATCTCATCCCCAAATTTATAATATATTTTATATATCTCTCTCTCCATTGAATTTCAAATAGATTTAAAAAATCAAAGAGGGAATAATAATATCTGCACACAAATATAATATATCAACACCTTAATATAAGGAGTGGGGGAATAATTTAGTATTTAATCCCCCTAGTTTTTTATTCCACAAATATTTTAAAGCAATTATAATAAAGAGATAGACTTAATTAAATAATCAAAGATAAGATTATAGAATAAATTACAAAAAGTAATCTCACAAAACCAAATTAATTAGAGATTAAATTAAAACATTAAATAAACAATAAATAATAAATAAACAAAATCAATAAATTAAACTATAAACATTAAATATTTAAATAAAACCATAAACCACCTTAAATAATAAATATCAAATAAATCAAAAGCGACATAAAATAATAAATATTAATCGCCAAATGACTAATTAAAAATCATTGTCTTGATAAATTAAAATAAGCATTACAATTATAATATCACCAATTAATATTAAATAGCCAAATAAAAAATCATTGTCTTAATATTAATTGGTGATATTATAATTGTAATGCTTATTTTAATAGCCAAATAAATAAACAACCACATCATACCACATACTCGCAGACCAAGGTGACCAAGCTGACATGGCGAATCACACCAATACTGACAACATGCATAAAGCGACAACTTAGACCTAGAGTGTGTATAGGGAACCGACGTCATCTCCGAAACCACATTTTACCATTGGGAAAGAAGACACGCTTGCACCTATAAAGCCAGGGGAGCTCACACGTGGAGATCCGGGAGGAATAAATGTCTTGGTACCTGCAAGTCCTGCAACCACAACAACGATACATAGGCATATACATATAACAGATAAGTGGAAGAGTGCTGGTAAATGACCTAGTACCATCAAAACTGACTACAAGTTGTTCCAACTTGTCCTTATCCTCCTCAACTTTATTCTCCAGGTCTGTTGTTAGTTTGGTTGTGTTAGTGCAAGACCGGTATATGCGACTACATCGATGAAGAGCCTCATCAATCCTTGTTATTTCTTTTGTCAGCTTAGCTTTGTCTGATGTGATCATATTATCACAGGTGACCTTCCTAGCTACATTATATTTTTCCACCAACTGTCGTGTCGAAGTGTTTTGCACTCTTTTGCAATGTGCTCAGTCAAACCTTTCAACTTACCGGATGGACTTGCAACCTGATCTACCTTGCATTCTGGTGCAAGCTGCTACAAAATTGGAATAGCCTGCTCAATAACCTGCTTATCTTTTGATCCTTCCTTCTTCAATTTCTGAGCTTCAACAAACATCAATTCAAAACTGCTCAATATTATTTTTCTCAAAATGACCAAAATCTTCTTGACTGGATGAGTCAAGTGCCAACAATGAGGGACCAATAGCCGGTGAAGGTGTCAGTAGCCTGACTTCAATCTGTCATTTCTCCTCTACCTTTTGTTCTACTTTATCCTTTACCTTCTCCTCAGCACTGGTGGCTTTGCCACTTGGTGCAGTTATTTTTGCTGCCTCTACCTCAAGAATTTCAATTGTTTCATCAATTATCAGAGGAATATTACCTACCAGTTTATTGATCTCTACATCTTGTACATGTGTTACTGCCAGAGGAATGTCCTTAGTTATTTTTTGTTCCAAAACCTGTGGATTTTCACCCAGTATACCTTTACCCTTATCATCAACCGAGATGTCTAGAATGTCAGACTTAGGAGGTATATCTGGTGATGTAAAGAAACTCGGTTTATCAACAAAAAAATTTACCCATGCCTCATGAGTTTCCTTGACAATTTCATGCACTTTGCCCACCATAAGACTCACATGTCGGTATCTACTTCGAAAAATTATTTTGTTAGCAAAATCTAGACATTGTTGCATCTCTTCTTCAGTCATAGCACCAAAAAAAGTCAACAATTCTTGAACCTTTATATGTTTATCTTCCTCAATAGTATATAATCTCCTAGCATCTAACTTATTATAGAAATCTGTTGGTATTTGTGTCTCAATCTCAATCAAAGCTTTCTTATATATATTTAAGTATAACAAAATTGCTTCCTCTATCTCCTTTTGTTCTTTATCATCCATATTGCCATAATAATGTTGTATATTACTTAAAATACCATCTGTTGTAATTTGATCAATTAATTCAGCAACACAAAGAGGACCAATAACGTTAATACTTTTACCAGATTCAAGAGCTACATCTAGATCTGATTTCTTCTTCTTACCAGGGGTGGGAGCAGACTCCTTGATAGGTTTTCTTTTCCTAGTAGGCTTCCTCTCTTTCAAAATTTTCTTATGAGTTGTCAGAGGAGTGACTGTGGTTTTCTGCAGCTTCCCTTCCTTGGGCTTCTTCCTTTGAATCCTCATATAAATCTTAGGAATCTTTAGGGCTTCTTCTTCAGTCTCAAAGCCAGATACAATAGGAGCAATAAAGGTCTCTAGTTTCTTCCTCTTTATTATACCCTTACCAGTTCAAACTACCAAAGAAGCCTGTACTACTATCGGAGGAGATGTCTCTACTAAACCTATGATTTGTTTAATCTCATAGGACATCTTCTGGACAGCCTATCCAACCTTCTTGATTTGTCCTTCTCTTTTCTTCTTGTTGAAACCTATCTACACTTCTGATTCCTCCTGCTTTGTAGTTACAAAAGTTTTCTCCTTCTCATCAACTGGGGCATCTATAAGCATCTTGGCATAAAGGTCCAAGATCTGTGCATAAACCTCATAGACCATTTCAGTAACCCAGATTGTTCTAGGTTGCACTGCCTCAATTAAAGTTTCATCCTTTTTTTACCATGAAGCATATGTCGATAGAGTATTTACCAGCTTTATGCTTAGAAACCCTTTCCCTCTTCTTCATTGCTTTTTGAAATTATTTGAAATAACCCCACATAATGGAGTTTATGTCTGGTCCCAAATTCCTCAAGGCATCCATAATCTGTTTTCCTACCGGTATATCAAAAGCCCATTGACTCTTACTGGATCCCGGTATCTCATTTGAAAAGAAAAGCATTAAACAGACAATGAGATTTCCATACCGGATGTACCTTTGTTTTCTCCCTTAATCTTTCCCAAATTCAAAATCAATTCATCGCACATCCACTAACATAGATCATATTTCTCATTTTCCTTGACCATCTTGTGTGCACAGAAGATACAAGAACTAGATACAGAGTTCAGCCAATTGGATTGAGTTACCTTGTATCTAATCACCATGCTTCCAAATTGAGCATCTTTGTCCATGATGGTGCCAATCTGCATCGATTGGTTCTCAAAGGTGGCACCGGTTAGCTTGTTCACTTCATTGTTTAGAATCTTTCTCTTGCCCAGTGTTTGTCCAACCTGGGGTAAAGTGGTGATAGCACGAATCACCTCCTTGGTGATTTTATAGGGCCAGTCAAGCCACATGAACTCACCATGGACTTGGCTCAACACATATCGAATTATCTCATCCTTGAGCTCGAGCATCTACAGAATATCGTTGAAACCCTGATCCTTCAAAATTTGAAATTTTGGTTTGATTAATCCATCCTTGTTCAGCAAAGTAGACATGTACATTGATTTAATCTCCGACGATCCCAGATCCTCTAGAGTATAGTGAATATAGGATCTCACATCTTCCACATAGAGAAATTCATTAAGAACCCTAGAAAATGTGTCGATTGTTTCATCGACCTTTGCAATTTGAGGGCATTACTTGAATTCCAGACGTGGACAAACCTTAATGCCCACCACAACAGGGATAGCCACATCTGTCGGAGCGGGAGCAGATCCAAAAGTCATTCTGATTTTAGAAAAGTAGTGTGAAAACAAAGAAAATACCTCTCAGCCTAAGCTGGTGAAAACCTTAGAAAATTCGCTCAGAAAATACTAGAAATTGCTAGAAAATGCTCTTGATCACCTTTGATCGCCTTAAAATCACTCTAAGTGCTATGTGATCTGAAATGAAGCAACTTTTCCCTTTTATTCTGTGAAACCCTAATTTCTTATTGACATTAATGCATGCCGACATATGATACCAGATTCAAAATCCATTATCTCAGCGTTAGTTATCCTTTAGAGTGACTTCTCAAAGATCTAAAACAAGCTTTCAAACCATTATTGGGTGTAATGCAGGATCTGTTATCAATTTGCCTCCCCCTAAAGCTAATGCCTTAGTTACGAGATGAGTTTCCTACTGGTGTAGGAACATTTTGCTCTACCGGTTGAGTAACCGGGGAATTTTCAATTGCCGATTGATCTTCAGACTTCCTAACCCACTATTTAGCATGAGCTTGCTGAATCTCATCAACCTTTCACTTCCCCTTCTCATTGGATGTGTCATTCGTTTCTGGTGTATTCTTTCTTGTACAATATTTGGCAACATGTCCTATTTTTTTGCATGCATAGCAAGTAACATTGTTCTTCTGAATTGCCTTGTTATATCCTTAACCATTCTTTGACCTACATTTATTAGCCATATGTCCAAAATTACCACATGTATGACATCTCACATTCATTCTACAATCTTATGTCCTATGACCATACTTTTAACAATTTGAACACTAACCGGAAACTGAATTATTATTCTGATTTGCTCTATTTCTACATTGACTTGCTCTATGACCAAACTTATTGCAAACAAATAATCTAACATTAAATTTATGTGCATTGGGTTGTCTTACTAGTGATTTCTGATTCCAGTTGACCTTCTGACCGGATGTGTCTCCCTGATATGCAATACCGGAGCTTTCTCCATGCTCGAATCCAAGACCTCTAGTGTCTCCAAAGTCTCTTTTATCCTTCAGTAATTCTTCAAGCTTTGTAGAATTGACCTTGAATTTTTCTTTGTATTCATTTGCAGCATCTAGATCTCCTCTTAGGATTGTTATCATTCTTTCCAACTCTTGATCATTGTTCTGTGATTGCACCAACTCAGTTCTCAACACATCATTCTCAAGTGTCAACCTAATGCATTCCTCATATCTGTATTTTAGAGACATAGCAAGATTTTCTTCATTCTTCTTCTGATCTTCAATCTCCTTGGACATCCTCATAGTTATGGCTTGCATTTCATTCTTCATGACACCATTCTTCTGACTTAGCTTCTAACATAATTCCTTAAGGCCAATCTTCTCTTCATCATTTAGACTTTGTAGAAGTTCCTTCCTTTTAGCTTGAGTAGATGATAACCTCTCCTATAGGGTAAGGATAAACTCCTTTGTATAATTCAACTCATCTTGCAGCTTCAAGTTCTTTAACCTTTCAGCATCATATTCTTCAAGTGATACTTCAAGTTCCTTCTGTAGACTCATCTCCATGGATTCTAGATTCAGGATCTTCCTCAAGCTGTTAGACTTATTCTGAGGCACCAAGCTTTGATACAAATTGTTGGAATCCAAGAACACTGAGAGGGGGGGTGAATCAGTGTTCTGCCAGTTAGAATAATTTTAGCCTTTTAAAAAATCCACTTATTAACCGGTATGCACAAAAGAAAGTAACAACAAGTAATATCAATGCAACCATGAGAATCAACACCATAACACAGATATTTATACGTGGAAAACCTCAAAGAAGAAAAACCACAGTGGGATTGGTGGCCCACAATATCTATCCACTGGCCAAATAAATAAATATTACAAGAGGGGCCTACACATGCAGGAAGGCACACTGCCTAGAGTGCACTGCTCATCACAAAAGGAGCCTCACTGGCTACAGATCCAAAATACTAGATTAGAAACAAAAACAGGACTCAGAATGTGCATCTGCTATGCGGGATGAGTTTTGGTTTAAGCATAGTATGTACACGTTTATATTGTAACCTCTCTTACTGGTAACTTAGATCGCTTCCCAATCCTCTAGACAAATAATCAAGATCAACTACATATCTTTACATTTGCATTCTATCAATCAAGGTCTTGCTCGCATAACATCACATAACCTATTGCATCTCTTATATGTCATATATCCAAAATGACCTAACCCGGACTGACTTATATACCCATTTACATGTATAAACATAAATGCCCTATGTCGCCTTACAATCATATTACAAAAGATAAGAGACATGTCAGCCCAAACAAGATATAAACATAAAACTATATGATCATTGTCACTTCCATGAATGTTGGATCAATCGCCTATGTCAGCCTTAGAATACCGATTCCAAGTTTGTTGGTTTGCATGCTTGTCGATTCCCTAAATGTCAGTGAAGTGAATTCCGGTTACCTTGATTTTTGGATCTCCCATGAAGTGTGTTGTCATCAATGACAACACCTAGAACCTGGATGAGTGTCAATTGCCAACATTAGATACTAGAAGCAGTGAACCAAAGGTATCTATAGATCATACAATTGCAGAGGTGTATAAGTGGTGGATTCTTTCTCTTTTATTCTTCTTCATTTGGGTAGTGAGCCCTTTAGTAGCGAGCCTTTCCTTCTTTCAAGCAATGAGTCCTTTGGCAGTGAACCTCTAGTAGTGAGCCTTTCTTTGTAAAAATCACCTTAACCTATGTCACCCTAACAGGTGTTCATATATTGAGAATAATATTCTCTGTGGTTTTTCCCTTAATAGGGTTTTCTACATCAAATCTAGTGTTTCATTATGTATGACATGCTTTGCTTTTCATGTTCTTTCATGCTCATATCTTTTTGTGGATTAAGTGATAAAGTTAAGTTACTATGGATCTAATTTTAGGAATGTTATTTGTGAGGATCTAGTAATTACTAAGAGGGGGGGGTGAATCATTAATTATAATAAACTTTAAAACTTTACCAATCACCAAAAACTTCTTTCAAAACAACTCTTAAACAGTATCGGTAATAACTGAAATCATACTGCTAATCAGATTTATCAAACTGCTCTTCTAAGTGTTCATCAACATGCATTAAATAGAAAGATATCAACTCAACACATAAGAAATCAATCAACACATGAACACCACGATTTTCATGTGGAAACCCAAATGGGAAAAGCCACAATGGGAATTGGTACCCACAAGATTTTTGCACTCTTTTGAAATGTTCCCTATTAGGAGCCTAGACTGGTTAGGAGCTTACAAATATGCCCGGTTAGGAGTAGACCCTGTTAGGAGTCCCCCAGTTAAGGCATTTACCTCAACCCTGTTAAGAGCTTTACTCTGTTAGTAGTAACCTTGTCAAATGATTTATAACCCAAGCTAATGAGTCACCTAGTGAAGGGATTTATACAATTAGGCTTGTCAGGACCTGCCCGGTTAAGGGATTTTGAGTCTACTCCAACTGTTAGGGAACAATAGATGTGTGATCTAAAAATAGCACTCTAGCTTGTACATATCTTTTTTTGCTCCAATCTACTTCTCTCTTGCAAACGCAGGCACTGGTTCAGACTGACATAATAAATCATCATCACAGACTTACCCTAAATAGACTTTGCAGCTTAGTCGGTTACAAAACCCTAATATTTACATCATAAATCATCACAGATCTTTACAAATCATTATAAATCATCATATGGATCATTGCAACAATTTAGAAGATAGTTACAGTCATTGAATGATCACCGATCATCACCGCACTTCGATCTAATACACTTTCAAACCCTTAGCTCATTATAAAAAGCACTTTGTAGTTTCCCAAGAAATTCCCTCTTTGATCGCACCAAAACATCATTTAAACACTTCACACAGATTCAGCCACGTCATCACCATCTTACCAACATAATGAAATACACCGCCAAACTTAAAATCATTACCGGTTATAAGAATTGAATATTGGTTCTTAAACCCTACTAAAACCCTACAGAAAATACATCAGTCAATCACAAACATGATTTCCAATAGCCAAAAGATGGTGCAGTTCCAGACATAACCTTATTACAATGTTACAAACACATATTCCAAACCGCAACACCAAATTCCTCATCAATCACTAGATCCAATTACTTAAACATAACATAGTTTCACATTTACCAGTTAAAGTCCTATTTGCCAGTTAACTGTCAAATCCATTATAGCTTTCCGATCAATCGTAAACAATTTAGATAACATGATAGAACAATATAACCATAGTTTCCATCAACGACAACACAAACTCGTCATCAAGTCATCAAACAACATCTCAACTATATCATCACCAAAATTCTTTATACCGATTCATCCATATCATTAATAGTTATGCCAATATGCCAACAAGGAAAATATTAAATGAAGTTGTATGGAAAAATGATTCACCCCCCTACTTGTGCATAAGAACATTCAACATTTGGTATTAGAGCTTTGGTTCGTTGGAGAAGAGCTTAACCACTTGAGGAGATCTCGATGACGCAAAAACTAACAATCCCTATGTTTGATGAATCCGACTATGCTTTCTGGAAAGTGAAGATACAAGCTTACCTTGTTTATCTTGGTTATGAAGTTTGGAAGTCCATTACACAAAAGTACATCAAACTATTGACTAGGTTGAACACTCTAGATGAGATCAAGGAATTTGAAAATAATGAAAAGACAAGGTTTTCTATTTTTACTTCTCTTTCTAAGACTAAATTAAAAAGAGTTGTATCTTTGGAATTTTCTCATGATGTTTAGAATAAATTAGAAAATACTTATGAAGGAGATGATATAGTCAAAGAATCTAAGTTCCAGAATGCTAAGACTAATGAATGCTTGTAGATGGAAGAAGAAGACAATATAACTAGCTACCTATAGAAGATAGATGATATTGTAAATGAGATCAGAGGTCTTGGTGGTAACTTTCCAGATGATGAAGTTGTGAAAAAGGTACTTAGAACACTTACTAAACCCTATAGCTCTAAGGTTTCAACAATACAAGAATCACATAATCAAAATAAGTATACTAGAGAATACTTGTATGGCTCATTACTTGCTTTTGAGATAGAGAATTTGGTACTACCAGTGCAAGAACTTAAATTGCATTTAAGGCTACTAAATCAGCAAAAGATGAGGAATCTGATGAAGAAAAAATTGATGAGATTGAGACAAACTTTGTGAGAAGAATGAAGAAAAGAATTGGAAAGTACAAAGGTAAGTTTCCCTTTAAATGTTTCAGATGTGGAAAAGATAGGTCATTTTGCTTCTAGATGTCCTGATAAAATTGCAAATCAAAAAAATAAGGAAACTAAAGGAAAGTTCAATAAGAAGACTTATTATGTTAAAGAAGATGCTAGTATTTCTGATGGTGAATCTGATTATGAAGAAGGTAGTGAATGCTTATTTTTGGCGGTAAACGAAGAATCTTGTTCTACTAACCCTGGCAAAATTGTCAAGGAAAAACATCTAAAAGATGCCACTAAAACTGAAGGTACTATCGTGTCTACTTTTCATGCTAGAAGAGACAAAGATGAATAGATAATTGGTAGTGTATGCTCAAGTCATATGACTAGTGACAAGAGTAAGTTTGTAAAGCTTGAAAAATATGATGAAGGTGTTGTTAGATTTGGAGATGAGCATATGACTAGGAAAGGTGGAATTGGTTCTATCAATTTTGATGACAGACATAATAATGACAATGTTTTCTATGTTAAAGGATTAAATCATAATCTTTTGAGTGTTGGTCAAATATGTAGAAATGGATATAATCTTGTTTTTTAGGATGATAGGTGTGAAATTAAAAAAAAAGGTCCTAAACTGTGATTCCAATAGGAAAGATGATAGATGGAAATGCTTATCTATTGAGGACATCTAGAAGATATTGCCCGATGGTGCAAATTAATGAGAGTTGGTTATGGCAACAAAGGATGTGTCACATTAATTTTGATAATCTAGTGAGGATTAGTTCAATTCAGGTTGTGAGAGATTTGTCAAAGATTACAAAGCCTGCTAATGCTATCTACAAAGAATTTCAAGTTGGAAAATAAACAAGGATAACTTTTAAAGTTAAGGAACAATCTTCAACTAGACTGTTGGAATTAGTGCACATTGATCTTTATGGTTCAACCAAAATAAGAAGTCAACAAGGTGATAGGTATTTCATGCCCTTAATTGATGATTACTCTAGAATGACTTGGGTTACTTTCTTGAAAGAAAAATATAAAGCTCTAGAAAATTTCAAGAAATTCAAGGCTATGGTTGAAAAAGAGATGGATAGAAGAATCAAATGTTTGAAGTCTGACAGAAGTGGAGAATTTACTTCCAATGAGTTCAATACTTTCTGTGAGAATCATGGGATAAGAAGGTATTTGTTTGCTCCTAGGATGCCACAATCGAATGGTATAGCTAAGAGGATGAATGGTATAATTATGAATGAGGCAAGTCTACTGGAAATCTAGTGAAAATAAGAAATACATACTACAGTATACACACTTAACAAAGTACATATTACAAGAAACTATTAAAAGACATCTTATGAACTATGGTTGAGAGGATGAATAGAACAATTGTGGTTGAGAGGATGAATAGAACAAGTATGGTTGAGAGGCTGAATAAAACAATTATGAATGAGACAAGAATACTGGAAATCTACTGGAAAGAAGTAATGCATACTGTAGTATACACACTTAACGGATTATAGATTAGAATAAACTATGGGAAGACATCTTATGAAATATGGTATGGAAGGACTTTGTCTGTCAAATATTTCAAAGTATTTGGAAGTAAATGGTATATTAGAAGAGATGAAGAGAATTTGGGAAAGTTTGACACAAGAGATAATGAAGGTATATTTCTTGGCTATTCTACTAAAAGAAAAACTTACAAATGTTATAACACAAGACTAAGAAGAATTGTTGAAAGCACAAATGTGAAAGTTGATGAAGACATTTCAAAGAATATAGTTGTAGAGATGGGATGTGGATTAGACGAGTCTACTTGTAAAAAAAAAGAAGAAAAGGTTGAAGAAACATAAGTATAGAATGATAAGGAATATGCTCCAAAAATTGCTCCTAAGACTCTGAGGTATGTGCAAAAGAACCATTTAAAGAAACAGATTATTGGACACAAAAATAAAGGTGTTATCACAAGAATTAAAGCTGCTAAAGAGCATGTGAAATTATGCTTAATTTCATAAACAAAGAGAAACGCAAAAAAAGAAGCTTGTAATGATCAACATTGGATAAGAGATATGAAAGAAGGTTTGGAATAGATTGAGAATAATTAGACTTGGGAACTTGTCCCAAGACTAGCTAACAAGAATGCGATTCGAACTGAATGGGTATTTTGAAACAAATTGGATGAAGATAGAAATAGTAAGGAATAAGGCAAGACTTGTATGTAAAGGATACTCACATGTAGAAGGAATAGATTTTGAGGAGACTTATGCTCTTTTGGAAAGAATGGAAGCTATCAAAATGTTTCTTAATTTTGCGGTGCATAAGGATTTCAAGGTTTATCATATCGATGTGAAGTTTGTTGGAGTCCAAGAACACTGAGAGGGGGGAGGGGGTGAATCAGTGTTCTACCAAAATGATGAATTTTAACCTTATTAACACAATAACTCAGCAACCGGTAAACATAAAAACAAATAACAGTAAGTAATAATGCAACCACATAGATAAACACCATAACACCACATATTTATATGTGGAAAACCTCAAGGAGGAAAAACCATGGTGGGATTGAGTACCCACAATATCTATCCATTGATCAGATGAACAAATATTACAATAAGGGGCCTACACATGCAGGAAGGCACACTGCCTAGAGCACACTGCTCATCATAAAACGAGCCTCACTGACTACAAAAAACATCGGACTATAATTCGGAAAGAAGATTGAACTACAAGTGTAGCATCTCCTATGCCTGAGTATAGTTTTGATTAAGCTCAGTACCAGAGGTCTTAAACCTCTTACATAAACCCAATTCGATCACCTATGATCGACCAAAACCTCTACATATGATTACAACTTTATTCGCACATAGATATAACCATAACCATAATCTCATACCCATACTGTGATCTACAAAGAGATCTTACATCATATTTATACCAACCTAGGACCTAAACAATTAGGTCAGCCACCTAAAAGATAATACAATAGATCTGTTACATAATCCTGCAAACCAATGATAAAACAAGTCTTCCTAAAATCGAAACAACATAAACCAGACAATAAATTCAACCGATGACGCATCGGGAGCATCAACCAACACATTACATAAATCGATCCATAACCTAGCAGAATAACATGAGACCCAAAATAGGTCACCATAAGCCAAACGAAACACCATGAACAATTAGAACACGAACATGATAACCATCAGCATACTGATAAGCTTCTAGAAGCTGTACCAACACCACTTGTCGGATTCATCAAAAGATCAACATCAAAGCGCTGCTGGTAAAACCCTTACCCATGACCAAAAGGCTTACTAGAATAAATGATAGCATCCAAATCATCAAATCCTGAACCAACTGAATGTGATATGCATCAGGAACATGTGAATAACCAATCCAAGCCAATTCCACAAGCCGAACCAAACCAAAGACCAATCTCCTGATCACCATCAAAATCCAACCACTCTATCAGAAGTTGGTAGACAACAAAACAAATAGTGTTGACATCAATTACAAAACATCAATGCAACACATATTCAATTCCCCCAAATTACCAACAAAGTTTGCATTCCTACATGGAGAACTGAAACAAGAAGTGTATATAGAACAACCAGAAGGATTCAAGCTATCAGACACTCAAGATATGGTTTGAAAATTGAAGAAGGCATTGTATACATTGAAGCAAGCTCCTAGAGCTTGGTATGCAAGGCTTGATAGGTATTTGCTAAAGCAAGGATTTCAAAAAGGTACTGTTGATAGTAATCTCTATTTTAATGTAAAGACATAAATGCTCTAACTTAAATAAAACAACGAAAAAACTCTTTAACTTCAAAACAAATCTATAATTCCTTTAATAAATCCATTAGTTCTCTCAAATCATTCCATAATCACATAATGCTAATCAAAATAAGTCATTACATTCGCAAGTTCCTAAGTTGAAACTACCAAGTCTATATCCAATAAATAGGTTTTAAATAGTATTGTTACAAAATTGAGTATCCTTTCATAATATTCCAACATACGATTCATCCTTCTTAGTTACATTAAAAGACTTAGGCATTTAATTGCCTTAAGCTAAAAATATGCAAATACAAGATAATATACAATAATGAGATAAGATATGTCCTTTGATCTTCAATCCATAAGCCATCTTCAATTCTATCCTTCGACTAAAGATGGGAAGAAGATTCAAGTGCTTTTTCCACCCAACCTTGAAGCATAAGCTTCCTTATAATTATTAATCAAACAAGAATACCTGACCCTACACGAATTGCTTAGCAAGAAGAATTCGATATGCAAGATGGAATCTTGGTGCGTACCTAGAATGATACATGCATTTTCTATTATTCTAACTCATTTAAGAAACAAGAAAGATCAATACAAGGATATGGTAGAGAGTCATAAATACATCCATCTATTCCAATGGTCAATGAGTTACTCGGTCGAGTATAATGCCATGCATAGCAATAAAGATAGTTTGGAATAGCAAACTATACTCTCTAAACCCCATATTCAGCACCCATCCCGGAAGGTAAAATTTCCTTAATACACATGACTAGCATATTCATTCATCTAGAATGCCTATTTCCTTTTATTCAACATAAATTAAATTACATTTTTGAAATAAACAATCTTTTCTTTTTCAGCATAAATAACTAAATTTTAAATAAAGAAGGTGTACAACATGTATGCACATATTTGCATATAAAAAGAATATAAAAAATGAAAGTTATGAGTACACAGTCTTTTAAATCTATGCTCCTCATATTGCCTAATAATCCTTTCAACATGTATTAACTCATTATTTTGATATAATCATCTATGTTTTATGTTTTATGTTTTTTACAATGGGTAATAATCACATAAATCAGATTTAGTTTATTTTTTTAATAACAGAAATTTATTTCCAGAATTCAAGTTTACATGTGTATATAATTTTCATGATATCTAACCAATTTGTTCTATTTTATATGTTTGCTACAGGTTTTTACAAGTTTGATATATTTCAACAGGTCATCTCTTCTCATATTTCGATCTGAGAATATATATATATATATATATATATATATATATATATATATATATATATATATATATATATATATATAAAGAACCCATCTTCTTGAAATGTATATATGTGCACACACACACACATATGTATGTATGTATGTATGTATGTATGTATGTATTGTGGAGGGGAAAAGCGAGACTAGGTGACTAGGACCTAATCCTACTTTTGTCAACACATTGGGAAGACGAAAGAGCCTAGGGAGATAGCTCACTTTGGCTACTTCTTGTGAGAAAGAGAGAGCCAAGGGTTATCTCTTAGGGTTTCTATTCCTCTTGTTGTATATGAAGAGAAGATGTGAAAAATAGGGTGTGATTGATTAACTAGACTAGGAGATGAACAATGAAGCATATATGAACTGAAATTGTAGAAACTTGTAGGACTAAAACTGAGATACTAAAAGCAGGGAAGGGGGAGGATGATGAACATATAAGGCACTGAGAGGGGGGGGTGAATCAGTGATAGTAAAAACAATACAAAACTGAATATCAATTTCACCAACTTAAAACTCAATAGACATGCAAGAAATAACACCAAGCATGCAACCACCACATAAAGCATAAACCACATGACACAAGAGTTTATACATGGAAAACCCAAATGGGAAAAACCACGGTGGGAGTTAGTACCCACAAGATCCACTATCTGCAGTATAGAGATCTAACTGGTTAAGGTCTACAACGTCCGATTAGGGGCACACCCTATTAGAAGTGTCTAAGCCCAGGTAAGAGCTTTACAAAAAGGCTTGTGAGGACCAGCCCTGTTAGGAGCTACCCAAGTAACTGGGATTTGCAAACGCAATCTCCCTTGTAGAGAACGCAATTGACTTATTTTCTTAGGTGACTCCATTTCCATGATAGCTTTAACTTTTTTCATGATCTACTTCAATTCCACGAGCTCATATAATGTACCCAAGAAGTTCTCTAGAGGTTACTCCAAATGCACATTTCTTTGGATTTAATCTCAACTGATATTGTTCAAGTCTATCAAAGATCTTGCCCAAGATGTTCAAATGTTATTTCCTTTTATGATATTTTGCAAGTATTTCATCTACATAATCTTCCATAAATATATGCATCATATCATGGAAAATTGTTGTCATGGCTCTAGGATAAGTTGCTACTGCATTCTTAAGTCTGAATGGCATGACATTCCAATAGTAAGTACCCCATCCACAAGTGAATGTTGTCTTTTCTTAATCTTTAGGGGAAATTATTATTTGATTGTATTCTAAGAATCCTTCCATTAATAAAAACATCTCATGAACTGTTGATAAGTCTACAATTATATCAATGTTGGGCAATGGGAAATCATCTTTTGGACATGCTTTATTCAAATCTCTAAAATCGGTGCAGACTCTTATGCTTTTATCTATCTTTGACACTGGCACAATTTTTGAGACCCATTCTAGATAGGCGATGGGTCTTATGAAACCCACATCCAGTAGTTTCTTTAGCCCTGCTTTGACAAGGAGAGCGATGTGTGGATGCATCTTCCTTAGCTTTTGTTTAACTGGTTTTGCTTTTGGATCTACATTGAAATGATGTATGATAAGATCTGGATCAAGTCCTGGCATGTTTGCATAGGACCAAGCAAAATTTATCTGTCTTTTTTTTAAGAATTCTATGTATTATTTCCTCTCTTCATCTGATAATAATGCAGCAGGATGAAGGACCTTGGGATCCTTTGATGTACCAATGTTTATGGCTTATGTTGGCTCTATTAATATAGCATATCTCTCCTGAAAATATGCAGGGAGGGTGTCAAAATTTCCATCTTCTGGCGCCTAAGGGAGGTTTTCACCATCAAATACATCATTTATTTTTCCTCCTAATTGATCTAGTGTTACCATAAAATGGTTTTCAACACTAAGTCTTTTTCCTTCTTGTTGGTGTAAATAATTATTCATCTTGGATATTATTACACCTAAGTTTAATTAGGAAATGCATTTCATAGTAGTTTGGGTATGAGACACTTGGGTGTTTGTGCCACATTGGGATAGTGTGTGTAGGAGAATTTCCACCTTTTGTGGACTTATCTTGTTGTTACACTCCACATTCAGTGTGTGATCCACCTCATCTGGAATATTATATTGTTTCTCCTACCTACCCACACCTATTTCCTACCTACCCTTGTTTCTTATTGAGCCACATGTCATGTTTGTGTGCTCACATATCCATATAGCCTTGCCTATATAAGCAGGCTCACATTCATTGTATGTAACAATTGATGATCCAGTTGATCAGCATTTTCATCTTGATAGAATACAGTTTATTCCTATCAATATTTTGTCTCTCTATTGTATTTTTCATTGAGCCCTAGATCTTGGCAAAATCTCACATGGTATCAAAGCCTATAGGGCTTCATTGATTAGTCTTTTGGAGACATTTTGGAGGCTTCAATTTTCAGATTTGGGGATCTTCATTTTTTGGGGGCATCATACAACGATTTGGACATCACGATTGAGTCTTGGAGGCCGTTTCCATGAATTTTGGCTATAAAGTCGACTATATTTGGGCTGCCAACTCCATTTGTACCTGGCTCCATCGTCATCTGTGTTGTGCAATTCACCATCGGCCAGCTCCATCGACTCCTTCCCACCTAGTGACCAGTACTCGTGTCGTTGATTCTAGCCCAGCCGACACCGGACCCACCTTTTGGCAGACAGCGTTGGTCTTCTGTGCTCCGGGCATCGTACTCTGTAGCTGCCACCATTGTCCATCTGCTAGTCCCTCATACTCTCTGCCCCATGCGATCTGCATGACCCCCAACCACCTGTTGGACCCCATGTAGTTTGCACCTCCCTACCGGACCACTTGCGGTATTCCCGTCATCCACCGTCTGGGCTCCACCTCCCCGACGTCGTCCATCGGGTCTTTGCTCCGACCACCGGCCACCACCCGGCTCCTCGACCATCGTCGCCCATACATCTACCTCACGTGATGCCTGCTCAACCACCTCAACAGACACACAACTATTTTTTACCATAGAGGAGGAAACGTGGCACACACCTATTCGGCCATAGTGTACGGATTTCAAGCCCCTACCACGTAGATTGCACAATCATCCAGTCCATACTGTACGGACGTCGAATGGGTAGGGAGGCAAAAAAAATTTTACGGCTAGATGAGCATCAATTTTAAGCCCCTCATTTGCTAACATCAATAGTATTTTTGAAATTTTTTGTAGGCCCCTCTCGTTGAGTTTTTCAGTTTTGTAGTTCAACTTTGGAAGGCCATATCTTGCTCATTTTTGCTCCTTTTTGGTGCAAGTTTTTTTGAAATGGGCTATAACTTTGTGCTCTTCACAGTGGTAGAAGAATTTTCTGATTTTGATGGATGGATTTTTCAGAAATTGTAGATCTTCATGATTGTACCTATCTAATCCCCTATTTTGCAACTTCAGAGGCTTAGTTTGGGGTCATACGACCTCCTTTTTAGGTACAGTTTTTTTTGAAAGTGTATAATTTTTCATCTACTTTCATAATCTACCATTTGTTTGCAATGATTTTAAGTAGAAATTGTACTTTCAACTATTTGGCCATTCTTGGCATAATTGGTACTTGCATTTTGCTTGGATCTCAGTTTAGATCACTAGCAATATTTGTTGAAGTCTCTTCAATCTCATTTTGCAAAGTTGTAAATTGAAATCATCAGTCCACTTCGCCTTGTTTTGCAAGTGGCCCATTGTATACGCACTAAGTATAAAGTGCCAAATCACCATTTTTTTTTGGGGGGGGGGGGGATTCTTGATTGATTATTTTGGGGGGGTGTCTTGTGTGATTGTACCTCTCTCTATCTTGTGTTTTTTCATTTTGGTGCTATAGGTTCTCCTAAATTTCCATTTTTAACTCCTCATAATTATGCATCATGGAGGATTAAGGCATGGAGTAAACTAATGGAAAAAGGACTCATTCATTATGTAAATGAAACTATTACAGCACCACCTGATCCTAAGGTTGATCCTAATCTTAACTTGAATGGCTTACTATGAATGCTATGGCTCTTGGAACTCTTAGAAAGTATGTATTAGATGACCTTATTTTTCACATTGATAAATGTACAACAATTAAAGAGGCTTGGGATATTTTTAAGAAATTGTATGGTCAAGTTGATGAGATTAAGGGCTACAAGCTTGATAGTGAACTCACAACTTTGGATCCCAAGGATTTTGATACAATCCAAGATTATGTCACAAAAGCAACTGAGCTAAGAGCAAAGCTAAAGGATTGTGGAATTGACAAAAAGGATGCTCAATTGGTTTATAACTTGTTGGACAGGCTTCCTTCAAAGTATGCAACCTTTGTATCTAGCTTCCACACCCATAGGTTAGCTCAAGGTTTCTCATACACTTCTCCCTCATTTGATTCATTCATGGAGATGTTGATACTTGAGCAATCTAAGCTGACCACGATGGGGATTCTCAAATCTTCAAAGTCACAACCTTTGGTGGCTAACAAAGGGAATCAAAGTAATCAAGGAAAAGGCAAGAATCAAAAGCAACCTAAGTCAAAACCACAACAAGATGGAGGAAAATCTTCCTTTCCACAACAAGGTGATTCACCATTCTCACCTAAGAGGAAATCATATAAGGATAATCTTTCTTGTGGATATTGCAAGAAGTCGGGACATGAACATCATTATTATAAGAAGGATATTGATGAGTTGAAGAATCTTCTTGAGAAGAATAGAATCAACCTACCTTCTAGAATGTCTACATCGGCTTCTTCTTCCAAGGATAAAGGAAAGGATCACTCTTTTGGGACAGATAAAGGAAAGGGACAAGCTCTTTGTGCTACTACAAGTCCTGATTCAGGGAGATGGCTTCTAGATTCAGAGGCTTCTCATCATATGGAATCTTCGCAGTCTATGTTTTCTACATTTGAGCCTTACCACATGCCACAGATTTTGATGGGCAATCATACATACATGGATGTGATTGGGAAAGGATATATTGTCATTAGGGATAACTCCTTCAATGATGTGTTGTGTGTACCCCACTTGACAAATATTCTTCTTTCCATCTATCAAATCACACATGGGGCAACTAGGAAAACTGTGGAGTTCACACCTGATTCAGTTATCATTAGAGACTTGGAGAGTGGAGATACCATTGCGACTGGGGTGGTTGATCATGCATCTCGGTTGTACTCTTTTTCAGACTTTGGTCCTATTGATGAGGTTGATTCTTCCTATGTTGATGATTCAGATTTTGAGGAGAACTTTGAGCATTTGAACTTGGGGATTCTCACTTGTGATTCCGTTCTTGGGCCTTGCATTTCATCTCCTTCTCTTAATATCACACCACCTATTGCACCTAATGATGTAGCTAGTGCGACAATTTTGCCTTCTTATGATTCAATGCAGCAATATTTTCCGTGTCTTCCAGCTTCAGTTGATTGGGATGCCTACTTGACAGACATTGCAGATTTGTTTGTGGAGTCCTACATTGCAGATTTGGGAGACACCATTGATGACATTCATCTTCTCTTTGATGAAGATGATCCTTCTTTGATTGTTGCGAGGGATCACTCTGACCCTCTTGTGCATTCTCTACATGATCAATCTTTAGAGGTTGACATGATTGTGGATACTTTTGTCCAGCAGTTGGAGGAGGTCTCATTATCTTTTGAAGAGACATGTGAGTCTTTGGATATTGTTCTACATTTTTCTCCACTACATCTTGGAGTGCCTTTTTTAGCAGTGTGGCACAACTTACCACCTTTGGAGGGGGTAACTTTTAGCATCGACATGGGGACACTTGAGCATTTTTCAGAGATTCCTTTCATCATGAGTATTTTTCTTACATCTTCCTTTCATCATTGGGAAGACTTCATGGATACACCTTTGGTTTTGTTTCTTCCTAAGGAGAGGAACGTGGTTCGACATTCATGGAGCAGTTTCTTCATTCATCTTCGAACTTCTATCATTGGTGCAGATTCCACATTGAGGGGGGGCTTCCTAGTCTCTCTTCTTCTTCTCTCATATGGGGGGGACTTTTTCCTCACATGGGGTTTTGTTCCTCACATACTTCTATGAGAGTTCTTTGTATCTAGTTTCCATCTCTCTTTTGGGGAGGGTTTTTTCCCATTGGGTTTTTTCTCTCTTTCCCCACTTTGTGAGAGATTTCATTGCATTGGTTTGCATGCATTTACATTTGTACATGGGTACCTAACATGGCCTAGTAGTCGGGACCCATCTTGCATTGCTTAGTTGCATTGTAGACTTAAGTCCATTCCCCTAAGTTGCACTTAAGGGGGGGTGTTGGTGTAAATAATTATTCATCTTGGATATTATTACACCTTACTTAAGTTTAATTAGGAAATGCATTTCATAGTAGTTTGGGTATGAGACACTTGGGTGTTTGTGCCATATTGGGATAGTGTGTGTAGGAGAATTTCCACCTTTTGTGGACTTATCTTATTGTTACACTCCACATTCAATGGGTGATCCACCTCATGTGGAATATTATATTGTTTCTCCTACCTACCCACACCTATTTCCTACCTACCCTTGTTTCTTATTGAGCCACATGTCATGTTTGTGTGCTCACATATCCATATAGTCTTGCCTATATAAGCAGGCTCATATTCATTGTATGTAACAATTGATGATCTAGTTGATCAGTATTTTCATCTTGATAGAATATAGTTTACTCCTATCAATATTTTATCTCTCTATTGCATTTTTCATTGAGCCCTAGATCTTGGCAAAATCTCACACTTGTTTTATTTCAATTTTGCAACTGGAAAGTTTGGCACTCTCCTAACTGCAAGAAGCGTTACTTGATTCACCAGTGGAAGATATCTTAGGTGTTAATGGTTCAACAATAGTAAGATATACGGATAAATCATGATCATTGGAAAAGACATCCAATTCAGGTTTTTCTATGTTATCCCAATCGATCAACTCTGGATGAACCAGGGGTAGGTCATAGTCATTATCATTGTTGGGCGTTTCAAGGTTCATGACATAATAGTCACAGTTTGGCATAGAGTAGGTAATGTCACAGATAGAACTCTCTTGAGGATAGTCTCTCCCAAGTGCTATCCAGTTAGCTCTAACAAAATCAGGATTGGTATTTTGTGATTCATTCTCAAGTGACTCATCATCTAACGTTTGTGCCTCAAATGAATAAATTATATCAACACATACATCTTTGATACTTCACGTTCCTTCTTGGTCAATTTCAATAAATTTATTTGTGGCTTGAAGTTGGCATACTTGTGTACTTGACATAGAGGATTGTTTTGCTATCTTTTGTCTTCTCTTGAACTCAACTTCTTCTGGACTAATAGTCATTCCTACTTGAATTTATATTAGTTCTTCTATGGTTCTTCCATACCTTAGTATTTCTTGTTCAACATTTGATATAGATCTCATATTTTGTTGATCTTTTGATGATTGATTAATCACTGTTTGTGTTTCCTGTGGTGTCACTTCTTGATCTTTCTCATCTTCTTTCCTTTGTTGTCTTGCATATGCCTCTTTCCTCTGAATTATGATTTCTTCTTGTCTTCTTTCCAACTCAGTTCTTTTTTTTGTGAAAGATGAGTCTTCATTTGTAACAGCTACTTGTTCTTCATCCTTTTCTTCACCTGACACATTAGATGATGGATTTGGACCCCATTCAAATTCATTTTAATCTATTTCAGAATCATTGTCGAGAATCACACCACTATACCTGACAGGAATGTTATATGGTGAGAACAGTTCTTTGATTTTGGCCATCTATTCTTTTACTGCATCTGGAATATCTTGATCAGGTTCTGCGCTTACTTGTATTCCTTGAACTTATTTGCAAGATGCTTCTTCTCTTTTGATAGCAAGTTCTTCCTGTTGCTTCTCATATTCTTCTTGTTTCTATTTGTTGGCTATTGTCTCTACTGCTTGATGTGGCCTTTCTTGCCATGGTTCTTCTTTAAGGATTGCTTTCCTTTGCCACTTTGGATGTTGATAATTATGTTACCTTTGCTTTGATCTAGGATACCCAAGTCCTGATTTATCTTCTTTAGATTGTGTATGAGGACAAATAGGTTCTAAAATACCTTCTTGTAGCTCGCCAATTGGTCCTTTTCCTTCAAATCCCATCTTTGGCATGATTTTGTAACCATTGCCATATTGTCTAGTGGGAATATCAACTCTTGCAACTGTTGCTATGGTTTCATTTTCATCTCTGTACAACCAACTAAGAATGTCTTTGTCTTCAGTTTCTTCTGCAAGTGTTCCAGCTCTAACAAATGCTCCATCAAACATTTCAACTGATTTTTGTGTGATTCTTGGTTGATCCTTTGTAGTTTTTTCATATGATTTAGGTGAAAGTGGTAAGTTATGCAAAGAATACTTTCTCATTCCTTCATCATTTAATTTAATCTTTTTCTCAAAGTTTTTCCATAATTTTTCTCGAGTTTCTTTAGTGGGATAGATAGACTTCTATTTTATGTGGAACTCATGCATCTTGTGTTGGTTTCATATTATTGCAATATTTATTGGAATCTCCTGCTATAGTGATTTCTTATCCATTGTCAGGAAATTTAACACATTGATGATAGGTGGAAGGAACTTCTTGTATGTCATGAATCCATGGTCTTCCCAGAAGAATGTTATAAGATAAATTCAAGTCCAGAACTTAGCATAATGTATCTCTTTCCATAGGTCCTATTTTGATTGGCAACACGATAGTCCCTTTAGAAGAACGCTCTTCCTCATCATAAGCCTTGATATTTATTTTCTTCTTTGGATCTACTACATTTTCTGAATATCCCAAAGCCTTTATTAAAATTAATGCACAAATGTTTGAGCCAGCTCCACCATCTATGAGTACGTGTTTGACACGGATTTTATGAATGGTGACTTCAACATGTAAGAGAGCATTGTGAGGGTGTTGCAAGGATGCATCATCATTTTCAAAAAAAGGTAAGCAGTGTGGGGTTATGAGGTGTTCCACCATGTTTTGGAATTGATCTACATCCAATTCTTTTGAAACCGTTGTTTCCGTTATAGCGTTTTCCAATATTTTTGTATGCATAGGTGAAACTTTTAGGATCTCCAAAATTGATATTTGAGCGGGTATCTTTTGCAATTGTTCCACTAAGTTGTATTGTCCTTACGTAGATGTTGATTCATTTGTTATAGCCAGCAATGTAATCTTTGCTTTGCTTCTTGTAATAACATTGATTGGTTCTGAAGGTGCATTGTCTTTGACAATGATGACATTTACCACATCATCATATGTGTAAGTGTAATTTACTTTAGCTTTGCCTTTTCCATCTTTTGGTTTGGATTGTTCACCTTTTTCATAGTTTGGAAGTGGACTTTTGAATTCTAGATGTGATTCATTCATCTTATGACCATCCACTATGATAGTTCCATTATTGATTAAATCTTGAATAAGGTGCTTCAACCTTTGACAATCATTGGTTTGGTGTCCTTTGTTTCAATGATAATTGCAAAAAAGATTGTCATTCTACCAATTAGGTTTGACTTGAGGTTAATAATTTCTTGCTTGTGGTAAGGTAATCAATTTATTTGCAAGAAGAGTTTTGAAAGTTGATTCCAATGGTTCCCCAATGTTTGTGAATTTCTTGTGAGGATTGGAGAAGAAAGACTTGGATTTATTGTTCTCTTGATTATTGTTGTTTGGTACTTGACTTGATAAGTTGAAGATTGGTTGTTGTTTGGTAGCATTGTTGTCATCATTTCCTCCATTGGTAACATTCCTATTTTTTGACCAAAATTTTGGTTTGTCATTGTTATTATTACCATTATTGTTGTTGTTGTGATTGTTGTTGTTGTAGGAATTGTTGTAAAATTTTAGCTCTTTTCTTTACCATTGCATGTTCTATCTTTAGACCATTTTTAATTATTTTAGCAAAAGAAGGAGGACATTACATTTTAAGATGGTAACTCATTTCACTGATAAGGTTGTCAGTGAATATGTCCATTTTCTCTTGATCAAGTACATCTCTTGGATATGTATTGAACATTTGTTTCCATCGTTTAAAAAATACCTTGTCAGTGAATATGTCCATTTTCTCTTGATCAAGTACATCTCTTGGATATGTATTGAACATTTGTTTCCATCGTTTAAAAAATACCATGAAAGGTTCACCATTATTTTTTTTGATGTTACATAGAACTAGCATCGTTATCTCATTTCTTATGTTGTAGGGGTATTGTGAGATAAATCTGTTCACAAGTTCTTCAAAAGATTTAATTCCAGATGGTAGTCTTAAGAACCATTCCATTGATTGTCCACTTAATCTTATAAGGAATAGACGCATTAGGTAAGTTTCATCGTGTGCAAATTCCATACTCATGGTGCAAAAGTCCCTAATGTGATCTTGACGATCAGATTTCTCATCATATTTATCATATTTAGGGATTTCACAATGTTGTGGGAATGGTATCATGTTTAAACTCTTGTCAAAAGGATATGGGCAGATGTCCTCTAATGAATATTTCTTGGAACTTGTTCCATTCTGCATATCCTATATTTGTTGTTGTAAGGTTTACATTTGTTGAGCAAGAGTTAACAAAGGATTATCAATACGAGTTCTCCTTGCATCCTCATAAGTTCTTATGTCACCATTCTCTCTTCTTTCATCATCATGGTCTTTTATTGTTTTATCTCCTCTCGTTTCCTCATGATTTACTTGATTTACATCCTTGTTATTGGGATCATAAGTGTTTTGATGGTTACTTGTCTCTGAATCTTGTTTCAAACTTTCTATGTTAAAGTCTTGTGGCAATTTAGCTCCTGATTTTGCCAACATTAGGATGTACTTTTCCTTTTGTTTCTCCAATAACTTTTCCATTAGTTTGTCAAATTTATGATCTTTTTCAAGGTCTCTAATGGTGTTATTGATTGCCTCTTCATCAACATCTGTGTATCCAAAAACTTGAAACATCGAATCTTCTTCTTCCATTTATTTTTGTTGTTTTCTGAATTGCTCATGTTGAGCTCTAGTCCAAACTGGCATGTGATTGATTTGGACTTCTCAAGTTTTGATCTTCTAAAATGCCACTCAATAAGTGATCACTAGTTTAGGAAGATAAGATTTGTTGATTTTACCACCGTTATTAGTACGTTGTGATAAAGCATCTTGTTGTTGAAAGGCGCATGCTTGCAAAAGTTCTTCGTCAAACTCTGTTCCGTAACCACATAAATAGTGGCAAAAATAGTGTAGGAATGTCCTGTGTTTTAACAAGATTTTGCGATTGATGTACAAGAATCTTGTCTTCTTCAAAGTATCCTTATAACATGGTTTTCTTTTCTTAAGGTGATATTTAAAAGTCATATAAGCATATGATGGTTTTCAAGTTGTTTGATTCCAATGTGAGTGAAATCTTGATTTTGATAAAACCTAGGTTCAAATAGGAACGATAATCCAAGATAATGAACAAAGGTTGATATGATTGAGTTTCATGATAAATGATTTGATATATCCTGATGATAAACTGATAATGATGTTGATTTTTGCACTTGAGATAGTTGAATCACTAACTTGTTGGATGTTTTATGCTTATGAAAACCTTTAGAAATAACTTGTATGATTGATAACCTAATTATCTGACTAGTTTGAACACTTGTGATAGTTGAAGACAAATCTACTCGAAAAAGGGTATCTGGAAATGATTTTGAATTTTTGGTCTGATATGTGGAAATGCTCACTGTTACAGATGCGTGAAAATGTTTGTGATAACCTATTGATTAAAAGCGCCAACCTGCGCGACAAATGCGTTGTTTTGTGAGATAAAAGCAAGATTCTGCAACAAAAATGCGCTAAACTATGGTGCAAAAGCATTTTTCCAGGTGTAAAAGAATTTTTTTAATGAGTAAATGTGTGATTCTAGAGCTTAAAAGTGTTGTACTATTGATTAAAAGCATTGTTCTAGGCAACAAATGCATTGTTCTATGTAACAAATGCGTTATTTTGTTTGTGTAAAAAAAAAAATCAATTTTCTAGCAAGCTTGTCGGATTTTTGACTTATTTTAGAAGGATGATTTTTCAAGTTTTTGACCATTTAGAGAACGTATTGCAGACACAAAAGACACAATGTTTGGGAAGAAAAGTGCACAAGCAAGCACAAAACTTATGGTAGGCCAAGACAATAATTATTGAATCTCACATGGGGTTTCCCCCAAGGCTGCGTTATTCAAAGCGGATATTTAGATGCTTGACCCCACTGACTCCACCCTCGACACTCACTTCTCTGGGGCAACCAAGCACCAGTTTCCATGAAAACTCCCCATGGCAAACTTCATATCTTTACTAAGAAATCGTATGTGTGTGAGCCGCTTTAGAGGTCTGACCTCTTGCGCCAACAATTAGAAGGATTTTGGCAACTAATACAAATGGTTTTTTAGTAAAGGCTTTTGTTCGAAGATACCCTTTGAAGTCGCGCAAGCATGATTGAAGCCTATAGCCCAACAAAATACCAAACAAGATGTAGTCACGCAAGCGTGATTGAGACCTCAAGGTCCTACAAAGTGCTCGATATGAGATAACTCAAATATGCTCTGTCCCTCGAGTTTTTCATCTCAAAAGGTGATTTGATTATAGTGAGTTAGAAAACTTGGTTTTAGTCATACTCACTTGGGTCGTTCTCTTCTCACTAGCCCCTTCAAGGCATTTAGGAAGACAGGGCCTCTAAAGGTTACACATAAAGGAAGTAGGTCTGGTTTTTTGATCACCGCATGAGGGTGAGAGCATACTCGCCTACTACTTCAAAAGGCTTAGAAGACAAAGGTTTATTTTAAGCCCTCTAAAATCTATGTGCAACTACTTTAAAGAAGACACTCAAAAGCAAGTTGCATGTTGTCGATTATCCTCCTAGTTAGACTAGATGAGAAAGATATGATATGTTACTATCCAAAATAACTCATAATTAACTAGATGTGTAAATGATTGAAATTTTCTTCAAAATAACCCTGCACACATAGATGTCAGTAGTTTTAAAATTCTCGGTTCTTGGACATTCAGACCTGCAGAAACGTTTGTTAGCATATCATGAAAATCAAATTTTTGCCTTTGAATGGAACAAAAGCACTAATCTAGTGAATGCACTATACTATAACTCAAAAGTGCTAACCTAAATGATGAATGCGTAAACCTAATGCATGGATTCGTTGCTCTGAGAAGTAAATGTGTGATTCTTTCAACCAAAGCACTAACCTAATTGCTAAATGCATTAACCTACTACACAAAAGTGTTAACCTACTACACAAAAGCATTAACCTACTGCACAAAAGCACTAACCTACTACATAAAAGTGCTGCCCTATTTCACACAGGTGTGAAAACAGGTTACAAATGTGTTAAACATAATTTTAGCAAAAAAAAAGATAGAATATTAGAAGTTTGTGTGAGGCTTGAGCCCCACGGTGGGCGCAAAAAATGTTGAAGCTAAAGTTGAACTCCAAAGAAGTATCCTAAAACTTATTAGTCCATCATAAAATATAAATGAAAGCAAAAGGAAACTTAGCTTCAACCAATGAAGTAACATGAAATAAACAAAATGAACAAGATTATACCTTCCATGATTTACACCTCATTGTGTCCTAACTCTGTTGTTCTTGGTTGCAAATGATTTTGCTCTCAGACAAGCACTGGTAGCTTCCAAGATGGCATATGAAGAATGGACTGATAGTTAACTGATACTATGATATGCAAATGATATTAAGCTAACATGCTATGAAAATGATTTATGCTCAAAACTCTAAAAATGTTATTTGCTTCAAACTCAAACTCACGGATGCAAGATAAAGACTCCTAGAATGACTATAAGATTAGCTAATTAGACTATTAGACTATTAGTTTTTTTTTTAATGGCATAGGAGACCTCCATTTATAGATTTCTGAGTGCATAAGCTTAGGTGGCAGAGATCAACAGTCATGATCAAATCTTGCAATTTTGGATGGCTATGAGCAAGATGCTGGGATGTGAGAGAGAAAGGTGGAAGATGTTCCTCCTACTCCTACATGATGGAGGAAAAGGTGGAAAGGGAAGGCAAGTGTCATTCATCTCACCTTGACTGAGGATGAAGACGTAAAGAATATAGGATAGTTGGAGAAGATTTAAGGATAAGAGGACAAGTGGACTCAACTTCCTCCAAAGATGTAGGAAGGTTGGAGAGAGTATAGGGAGGTTGAGGAATGTGTGTACGTACACATTATTTGGAGAATGAAATGAATGTTGAAGATAATGATATATTAATATCAAAAATATTAATATATTTAGCCACATGATGGATGAGTTGGCAAAGAAGAAGTGATGTGGAGATGAGGGGAGATTTAAATAACTTAAGAAATTATTTAATTAAGAAGACTATAGGATAGTGAATAAAAGAATAATCATTAAATATTAAATATTTAATTGATTAGAAGAAAGACTAAATGAATTAATTAATAAAACATTTTAATTAATTAATAGAAGAATGAATTAAATAAATTAATCTTTTCAAATTAACTATTTAATAGAAGAATTATTTATTTTTTTGAATAAAGGGGTAAAAACTTTATTGAAAATCATAAACAAGAATTATAAAGAGAACCAGAGCCCCAAAGCCCCAGAAAAGAACCACAAGCCCAACCAAAGATCAGCCAGCTTCATAATTATCCATGTCCTCAGCAAAGATCTTCTACAAGTCCTGACAGTAGTCCGGGGGGAGATGCTCCCAGCCTTCAACTTTTCAATCATTACCATGTTTTGAGGCCCACTTAGCCAAACAATCAACTACTCTATTCCATTCACGAGGAATGTGGATGAAAGACACCTACTCCATCAAAGTACTAATTTGAAGAATCTAGTGAACAATCCCTACCAGCTGCCAATGAATCCCACTCACCTTCTGCTCGATCAACAGGTTAATAATAATTTGTGAATCTGATTCGCAGATAACCTTCCGCCATCCCAACTCCAAGGCATGCTCCAGGGCATAGAAAATTGCTAATCCCTCCATAAATTTATTAGACTATCGCCCTTTATGCACCAAAAAGAAGAAAACCACCTACCGCATATAACTCCTACCAACACCACCAACCCCAGCAAGGCCCGGATTACCCCTAGAGGAGCCATCGGTGTTAATATTGATAAACTCATCCTGGGGGGGCATCCACCTTCCCACCCTTTGAACCTTCTTCATAGCATGTCTACCTCTCCTAACACAAGCTGAGGCGGGATACAACTCCTGCAAACCCAACCTACTCACAATATCCGCCTCATCTCTATCGAGAGGAAAATTCACCTCACATTTAGCTTCCACCATCTCCCAAATCATAACAATTATTCTATTCCACACTTGCTGAACTAACAATCTGACCTCCCTAAAGATCCTCCTATTCCTCTTGAGCCAGATCTGCCACAGTATGAAAATGGGCCCTATATGCCAGACAGTCTAGAGAAAGGAGGACAAGATAGGAGGTCTTCCCAAACTGCTCCAAAACTCCACCAGAGAATCCACGTGAACACAAGGATGCTTCCACACCCCCCACCAGTAATGCCAAATAAGCAGCAAGAAAGGGCATCTAAAGAATAGGTGTGAGGAATCTTCCTCCCCATTACCACACAAAACACAGATGGAAGGCCCCAAGAATATCCCCTTGCGAATATTGTCCCAAGTTAGGCATCTATTCAAAGCCAAAGTCCAAGCAAAATAGTTACACTTCGGCCAAGAAAAATTAATCCACACATGTTTCCACTGGTGCACTTCCCTACCCTCCAATCTTTGGGACAACAACTCCTGGTACCCACTAGCCACGGTAAAGACGCCCTTAGGATTTAGAGACCAAGCTAGTCCATCCCTACCCTTGAGGGAGCTATAGTGTCTACTCGCCAAAATGCCATGCAACTCAGCACACTCTTCATCCATCCCAACAACTGGCCACTCATTAGGAGCCTTCCATCGCTCCAACTCCAGCCGCCCACACCTATAAATAACCTTGAAGTCACTCACCCTAGACCACCCTGCCTCCAAAAACCTCTGGCAAAGATTCTGAAGGTTAGGAAACTAATCAAGGATGTGGGGGTACCCATCCCAAGAGTCGTACCAGAAAAGGACCTCTTCCCCCCTCCTACATATCCAAAAGAGTCCTTCCTTAATAAGAGAAGCCCCCTTCTTGAGAGTGCTCCAAATTGTTGAGCCTTTTCCCTCAAGCGAGTATCTTGGGATTTTCTTCTTTAGGATCCTCTACATATATCTGTAGGCCAAAATCCTAGCCCAGCCTTGATCCTGTTCAACACACCACCTCCAGTACAATTTAGCCACCAAAGCCTCCCCAAATAAAATAAACTGCCTTAAACCAATCCCACCTGACTTTTTTGGGCTACACACCAAGTCCCAATTGACAAGACACCATTTGTATGAGGACATATTGCCTGCCCATAAGAATTGCTTTGCCAAAGAGTCCAATCCCTTCAAGAACCACTTAGGGGCCACTTGTAGCATACATCGATAATTCGAAAGAGCCTGAACCACCAACTAGATCAGTTGAACCCTCCCAACAAAGGAGAACCATCTCTGTGTCCAATGTTCAACCTTCATGTGAAATTTATCCAAGATACCCTACCACGAATTCCTGGAAGGATTACTAGGAGAAATAGGAATACCCAAATAAGTCAAGGGCAGAGAACCAACTTGGAATCTGAAGATATGAGCAATCCTCCTCTGAATAGTTCCAAGTGTCTTGAAGAAGAGGATAGAAGATTTATCCTCATTGATCAACTAGCCTAAAGCCGCAAGATAAACATCCAAAACTTTACGCAGATTAGTAGCTTCTCTGATCCGATTTAATCCCATCAGAGTCGTGTCATCAACAAACTGCAAATGAGACTACGGCTACAATTCATTACCCCAACTCCAACCCTAAATAATACCCAGACCCACATTATGCTTAATCAGCCTCCCCAGACCCTCAGCCAAAAGAATGAATAAGGGGAGACGGGTCCCCCAGGCGAAGACCCCTAGAAGCACCAAACAACTCAGTATGATCTCCATTAATTAGCATAGAGAACGAGGTAGATGTAACACAAGTCATAACCCATTAGGTCCATTCATCAGCAAAGCCAAAAGCCCTAAGGATCTTCTGGAGGAAGGACCAACAAACTCTATCGTAAGCCTTAGCCATATCTAGCTTAATAAACATAGCTTTTCCTTGGAGGTTGCCATAGAATGAATGGTCTCCATAGCAATGATTACACCATCCAAGATTTGGCGACCTTCCACGAACTCGCTCTGCTCCTTAGAGATGACATCCCCAAGATAATTCTTCAACCTATCTGCTATTAGCTTAGAGATGATCTTATAAATCACATTACAGAGAGAGATAGGGCAAAACTAGCCTAACCGGTCAGCCCCATCACACTTGGCGATTAGTGCAATGAAAGTCGCATTCAAAGCCCGAAGCATCTGCTTATTCCTCTGGGACTCTTGGACCACTTCCAATAAGTCCAATTTGATAATATCCCAGAAATATTGAAAGAATTCAAACGAAAACCCATCCGGTCCAGGAGCTTTTCCCTTCCTCATTTGAAAAACAATCCTCTTGAGTTCTTCTAGCAAAATAGGACCCATAAGCTACACATTCATCTCCCTAGTACCTAGAGAAGAAATGCAAGAAAGAACCTGATTCTCCTCTTCTGACTCCCCCTGAGAATCCTCATTGAAGAGGGACCGAAAATACTATAAAGACTCCCTAGAAATCTCCTGCAAGGATAAAAACTGCTCACCTTTATCATTGACCAGAACATGAATGGAATTGCCATGTCTTCTTGATTTCACTGAATTGAAGAAGAAAGTAGTATTCTTGTCCCCTGCTTAAAGACAATCAATACAAGCTCTCTATTTCTAGTATATTTCCCCCCTAAGGTCCCACTCCTCTAAAGCCTTGACAACCCTGTCTTCCTCCCTAAGAAAGGCTTTGGATAAACCATGCTCTCTAATTTCACTCGTGATGCCATTCAACACTATTTGAGCAACTTTCTTAGCATGAAAAATGTTCCTGAAGAACTGGCGATTCCACCGTTTAAGCTGAAACTTAACAAATTGCAATTGCTTGGCAAAAGTGTACATAGCAGTACCAAAGGCAGGCTTCCCTTTCCTCCACCACTCCACTACATGATTCTGCAAAGAATGATCTCATAACCACATAAGCTAGAAATTGAATGAAGGAGAGTGAGCGACTCGGGCATAAGAAGATACCAACTTAATGGGCCAGTGGTCCAACCCTCTCCAGTCAATAATCTCAGAACATATGGACCACCCCCCACCAACCCAAAAACTAGAAACTAGAAAGCAATCCAGCCTCTCTGCGATCCAATACTCCCCTACCCTCTTGTTGTTCCAAGTGAACAAACCATTACTAGGCTTAATGTCCACAAGATGCAAAGATGATATACTATCCCAAAAAAGGAAAGAAGAAGGTTCCAATCGCATAACACCACCCTTCTTCTCACTCAACTCTAAGATGGCATTGAAATCACCTACCATAATCCAAGGATGAAAAGGGAACAACCTTTGCATAAAAAAAATATGAGACCATAAGTTCTGCTTACCCTGAAGATCAGTGGAGGCATAAATGTTAGTAAACAAGATATGTTCCCCAGTCTCAAGACTAGAGGCAACCCCGGATAATGAAGATCTGGAGGCAACCCACCAAATAGGATGAATCCTCAAGGGGTTCCAAAGATAGGCCACCCCTCCAAAGGAGCCAACTGCCCCAATACAGTGACATTGACTTCTCCCCCATAGCTTTGGCACCAAATCCAACATACTTTTCATAGAAAGTTTAGTTTCTTGCAAGAAAAGGGCATCATGAGAATGACTCCTTATCAACTCCCGAACAGCTTTTTGTCTAGGGTTGTGGTTCAAGCCCCTCACATTCCATGACAACACAATCATTTCGGGGGATTGGAAAAATGAGAATCCAGAGTCTTTACTGACCCTTACCAAATTCTCCCCCATCAATTTGATCTTATCCAAATCCTTCTTTCTGCCAACCTTCAAAATCTTCTTCATTGCTCCTTTCTTGATGTCCTTCTGATGAAGAGCCAAATGTAAGGCGATCTTGTTACTTTTGACCCCCACAGGTTCCAATTTTTGACCTGTAGGAGAACCATCCCCCCCAGCCAACTTCACTTTAGCACTAGAATTGGGCCCCAACTGAGCCACTACTGGCTGATCCATCTCCATTTGCTGACTCCCAACTACTTGCAGAGCCTGGGTAGACTCCCAATTCACACTATTAGGGACCAACCCTGATGCACCCTGATCAAAAGGAATTATCCCTAGGTTCACCTCCTGTTGGGTAAGGTCATCCAAGGCTTCAAATCTGTTAAAGGTATCCTCCTCCCGTCTCTCTTATAAGGACCTCTTTTGTCCCTGATTCATGTTCTTTGTCTTAACTGGGACAAAACCATCAGCACCCACAACTTAATCAGACATGGTAGCTTTTCCTTTGTCAACCCTATCTATGTTAGGGGACAGTTGTTGAGGTTGGCGCACCACCAGTTTATACCTAGGACACTTTTGCTGCAAATGACCATATTGATGACACAAAAGACACCGAAATGGTAAAGTCACATAATCCAACTGTTGAATCCAAGAATAAGAACCTACACACATATCTATAGCATTTGGCAAGGGCTTACTAAGATCAATTTCAACACAGATACGGGCGAAATTCATTACCTTTCTCTCCAAGGTTTGCATTGAGGATCCAACTGGCCTCCCAAGCACTGAAGCGAGCATCCGCAACACATCCTCTCGACAATATTCCACTGAAAAACGTGATAAACGAACCCACACTGGGACCCTATTCGGGAGCTCCTCCAAAGGGTTAAACCCCGCATGCCAAGGTTTGATGAACAACCCCACCTGGTTGTAAAAATATGACCCTCCTTCAAAGACCCTATTGTGATCCTCCATATAGTTGAATGTAACCATGAAGCAGTTGTTTGCAAGCAACATAATCTCCATTTCCCCTTCTGATGCCCAAGTCCTCTAAGCCCAGTTCTCCAAAAACTGTAGAGAAACCCTCATCCCCAAAAACTTGCAATATAACAAGTGTTTTGAAAAGTATTCAACATCTTCAGCTATCATCTCCGGAGGAATAACCAACCTCCGCCTCTCACTACACCTCTCCAAACAGTCATTAATCTTCGAAATCCGAGAGCCACCAGCACTACAAAACCCCGAATCTAAGGCAAAAAGGTTATTATCAAAGGTCTTGATACTTTGGGATGGGGATTTTAAACCCACTGCAGTACGAAAATCCATTTCGGGGGATGCCTTCGAGGCCTCTCCACCAATACTAGACATAACACCTCACAAAAATCCCACACCCCGAAAAGAGATGATCAAGGGCTCCACACACCCCTGCAAGGTACCAAACACCCCCCCTTCCATGCTCCACCATAAGGCAGATCCGACCCCCACCACCCTTCCCCGCAGATAGTCTACGAAACCACAGGAAGCCCCGAGCCCTTGCCACACGCAGCACCAACCCACCTCCCGCAGCCACCGAACCTCCACCAACATCCGCAACCCCGAGATCAACCCCTCCCTACACCAGTACTCACCGCCCTCCCACTGACACACCAACACAAGCACATAGACGCTTCTCACGAGCTAGGGCTTCGATGTCCTAGCCCGAGCACAACCCTCCGTGAATGACTCCATCCTCATTTTTTTGCTGATAGAAGAATAATTATTAAATAAATACAAAATATTTATTTAATTGCTCATATCCAATTTTATGTCTATACAAAAGGAAATTTAAACTTAAAATTAGGGTCTTGTGAAAATAACCTCTTGATTTTAAAATTTGAAATTGAAATTTGGGAATTGAAAGAATCAATTTAAATTTAAAAATTAGGACCATTTTAATTAACCACTTAATTTTAAAATTTAAATTTAAAATTATCCACAAGAAATTAAAATTAGGGCCTTGTAAAAAGAACTACTTAATTTTAAAATTTAAATTTGAAAATAGATCTAAGATTCATATTGAGGAATTGAAAAATTGGGAAATCCACAAGATTAATTTAAATTTAAAAATTAGGGTTTGTTTAATTAACCACTTAATTTTAAAATTTAAATTTGAAATTGAAATGTGATCCAAGATTGCAATTTTGAATTTGAATTTGAATTGAAATTAACAACCAAATCTGAAATTCAAAATTTAAACAACCCACAAGCTCAATTTTTAAAATTTGAAAAAATAGGATTTTTGAAATTAACCACTTAATTTTAAAAATTTGAAATTGAAACTTGCAAGTGAAAATTTGAAATTGAAACTTGCAAGTGAAAATTTGAATTTTGAAATTGAAACAAGAACCTCAAATCTAAAATTATTAATTCAAAATTTAGACAATATACAAGTTCAATTTCAATAATAAAAAATGAGGGTTTTTTAATTCTCTTAATTTTTTCTCAATTCGATTGTGTATGTATTTTTTATCATCAATGTTTTGAATCACACTCTATGATTCATCATCAGGATGTAAGAGGAATTCCAAGGAGATGAAAAAATAGTGAGTTGCAGATCTGAGAGAGAATAAAAAGAGATGTGGGGAAGGAGAGGACACGAGGATCAAGGGAGAAAAATACTAGAAAAAAGCAATAAACAAAGGGGAAAAATTAAAAAACCAATGAGACCACCTAAAAGCTAGAGGACATAAACCTAAAGAATAACACCAAAAAGAAAATAATTAAAGAAAAACTAACAAAAAGAAGGAAATGGAAAAACCAAAGAGAAACAACACATCAATAATGAAGAAAATAATAAAAAATAAAAAAGAACAATAAAAAGAGAAACCAAAGAAAGAGAATTTTTTTATTATTATTTTCTTCATTATTGTTGTGTTGTTTCTCTTTGGTTTTTCCTTCTCGTTCTTTTTGTTATCTTTTTCTTTAATTATTATTTTTGGGTGTTATTCTTTAGGTTTCTGTCCTCTAGCTTTTAGGTGGTCTCATTGGTTTTTTGGTTTTTTCCCCTTTGTTTTTTGTTTTTTCTAGTATTTTCTCCCTTGATCCTCGTGCCCTCTCCTTCCCCACATCTCTTTTTATTCTCTCTCCGATCTGCAACTCACTATTTTTTCATCTCCTTGGAATTCCTTTTACATCTTGATGATGAATCACGGAGTGTGATTCGAAACGTTAATAATAAAAAATACATACAAAATCGAATCCAGAAAAAATTAAGAGAATACAACATGGATTGTGGAAATCTCATAGCATTAAGGGTTTTTTAAATTAACCACTTAATTTTAAAATTTAATTGTGAAATTTGACTTGTAAATGAAAATTTGAATTTTGAAATTGAAAAAGTACTCAGATCTGAAATAATTAATCAAAATTAAGCAATTCACAAGCTCAATTTTAAATTTAAAAATTAGGGTTTTAGTGAAATTAATCTCTATATTTTTAAAATTTGCAATGAAATCACACTTGTAAATGAAAACTTGAATTTTAAATAGCGTACACTCAGATCTGAAATAAAAAATCAGAATTAATGGTGTAAGGAGTTGGGTTCACCAAAATGTAAAGGGGAAAATTTGATTTGGCGATTTGCAACATAGAAGGAGAAATCACCAAATCAATTTTTTCTTTGGGGGATTTCCTTAACTTCAAAAGAGGGGAGGAATCCACTAGATTCAATCATAAATCAAATAAAGATTGAATACTAAGTGGATTGATTGATTATGATGAGTTTTTCCCTCTTTTGTAAGTTGAAATGTTGATTTAGGGTAAAGTGATGAAATTGAAGACAAAACTGAGAAAATACTGAGCTACAAGTTCAGGATTTTGTCGTGCACCTGAATCTGAGTAATATAAGGTGATTTGGATCTACCCTACAAAAATGCCCCAAAAAAGCAGGGACCGTGGCGTGGCCTCTTGGTCTCAAAAATTTTCATACACCTAAAAGGGTTTTTCTATCTTTGTGTCTAAAGCTTATTTCTAAAAGAACATTTGTGCACCTCTTTCCTACACACATAAAAAAAAGGGAAATAGGTTGGGAATAAAGGCTTGCCAAATTCAAACCCCGGTTGAGGAATCATCCTTGAATGAAATATTGTAAATTCTTGAAATAAATGATGAAAAGGTTTGCCTCCAGATCTGCAATGAATGATGATGATGCTTTGCTTCTTGAATGTAATCACATATGTTATATGAAATAGCATGAACATGACAAAACCCTGACACACACACATGCTTGCAAATGAATGATGTAAATTTATTCCACAATTGATGAATGAAAAATATGAAGCCTTGAAGACCTCTAGAGATGCTTGTTGATGACTGCTTTAATGATTGTATGTTTGATTGCTTGAATGTAGTCTCCTTGCCTTCTCTTGTTATATCCAAATGAAAGGGGAAGAGCTCCTTATATACTTGTTAGTCGTCAAACATATTAATTTTCTGACATAGACCGAGATGGAGAAGTAATTCCCGCTCAAATTTTGGATAGGGCCTAGGGTTCAAATTAGGCCCCAATTAGGGAGGACAATGGTGTGGTGCCATGGTCCCAGTGAGGACCAAGGCACCACACCCTGGTCCTACCCCAAATTGGGTCAAGGTTAAGGGGTCCCAGCTAGACATAATATGAAAATATGATGTTTATTGCATGACAGAGACATAAATAAGTCTTGATCAAGCATGAGGATGAGAACACTAAGGCGAGAGCCTCAAATGCGGTCAAAATTACAAAGGGTGAAATTTTAAGACACTACACTATGGTTATTGGTTCTTGACAGCTACCTTTTACATATGTTTAGATTGAGTGTTTATGTTCAGATATTAATTGAGACAAGATTTATATTTCATCATGAGATTGTGTGGCTTTCTCTTTGGATGGCCTTTTCTATGTCCAGTGGCAGTGGCATGGTGGAGGGTGAGAGAATTCATGTATGAGATGGTGGTGGTCACTTTCTTTCTTGTTGTTGATATCTTGATCGAGCACATGGAGCACTTTGATTCCATGATGGTATATGTGCTAGAGGGATTGTTCCCTTGTTCATGTTGTGGTTACTTATTTCCCCTTATGCAATGTATACAACAAGTGGGAGAATGTTGGGAAAATAGGCGTTGTACACCTTGCATAATAATATTTGTAATTATAATATTTATTTATTTGATGTTGCACATGGATGTGTAACATGTAGAGATTCTTCAGGAATATTCTTGAGGCCACTTGATGAGTTGTCATGTAACATTGAGATTATTATATTGTAATTATTTAATATTGGGGAAAGTAATTTAATAAAGTACCCAATATAAGATGTGGGGTCAATGAGGTAGTCAGCCCATGGTATTTGCACATGGTTTTGTAACACGTGGTTTCGATGTAATACCACTTGGGGGTTTTGTGGGAGCTTGTGTCTATAAATACAACCACAAGGGTAGTTGTTCGGGTAAGCCAGTTAGCTAGGTTTAGCATTTGTGGAGGTTGGAAGCATGTCATGGTATGTGTGGTTACATGCTTGTTCACATGGAGTGCTTGTTGATGGTTGGGATTTCGAAGGTTTTCATGAATGTATTGTATTGTTGCTATACACACCTAAAATTATCCTAGCTTAATTAAATAAATATTTTATTTATTTAATTATTTTATCCCAAGCCTTCTATTAATTAAATAGATTTTTATTTATTTGATTAATTCATTAATCCTCTTCTAGACTTTTCTTATTTAAATAAATATTTTTACTTATTTAAATTATCTTTTCTCTAAATTAAATAAATATTTATTTATTTAATTGGTCTCACTTCCTCTATTAATTAAATGAACATTTATTTATTTAATTAATTCATTAGCTTTTTCTCTTCATGACACATGTCATTTATCTCTTAATTTTCCTCTACCTACCCCCTTCATTATTTCATTATTTCTTTTACCTACCCTTTATTCCTAGCCGACCTTTTCTTTCTTTCACCTCATAATCTTAATCCCTCCATTTTCTAAAGTTTCTTCTATATAAGAAGATTCTTTTATCCTTTCACAATCCTAATCTAGTAAGTACTAATCTAATCTAGCAATCTTTATGCAATCAAGCAACTTCACAACCACAATATGTTCTTTATTGAGCTCTTGTGGACATATAAAATCTGAGAGCAAATATATCAAACAAGATCAATAGAGATCAAACCCTACTTGGCATGTGAATGGTATTATTATTTCAATTTGTTAATTTGCATGTTCTTAGGTTTCTTCATTGGTGTGTGGTGAATGTTTTTATTATAGAACTAAGATTGTTTGTGGTTGGATCTTTGTAGTTTTGCAATAGTTTGTCATCGTCATTTTTCACCTCACACAATTGCATTGTTGAATAATACATAGATGATGGATGCTTTTGGAGGTTGGGTTTTTCCCTCATGAGGGGTTTCCAAGGGTATATCTCATGTCATATTTGATGGGTATGTTGTCTATTTTATGCATGTGGTTTCTATGTGATTATTTTGTTGAAATTTCAATTGGGTTATGTGGAAATTGTCATAAAGTTGGCTACAAGTTTCCTTACACTTTGACTATAATTACTCTTAGTCCATGACATTAGAAATAGGTGGAAGATTCAAAACAAAATTGTAATAAAATTCATTAACTGGTACCTCCAATCTCACTACTTTTGACAACTTTTGGTAGAAATAACTTTTTTATTATTATGAATCTCTTCAAACAATTTATGGGTTCTATGCTCCTTTTTTACTTTTCAAATCATTAAGATATGGGGGAGATATGCCCATTTTATTGTAAGAACATAAAGTAGCAAAACAACTTCCAACACTAACCTTGAGAGGAGGGTAATGCAAAAACATTTATAAATCGTTAAAACAGTTACAAAAAATTAACAGAAATAAACAAAATATTATGCATACCACAACATAGCAACATAGTGATTTATGTGGGGAAAACCTTTTGGGAGAAAAACCACACACTCCAAAAGCTGCCCAATATATTATTCAGCAATCAACAACAGATTACAATATACTTGTAGAGCAATCTCTTCACAAGAGTAGCACTAATCAAATATTCAAAGGTAACTTGATATCCATAAGACTCTTTATACATAACCTCTATCTCACACACCTCATATATAGGAGATACAATACAAGAAACCATCAAATGGTATAACAAAATCCTAGGCTAAAACCACCCAATAAAGTAGATCTGACTTTATCTCCATTCTAGATACCCTATGACATGTCAAAACACACATCAACACATGTTCCTCCCTTTTATAGCTCATTTATGTGTCTGATGCAATTTGTATTTCCCATTTCAAGAGTACAAACTTTCGGAGGCCATAACTTGTGAACCGTGTGTCCGATTGACAAACTATTTGAAGTGTTGAAAAGATCGCGAAGTGCTCTATTGCCTCATAAACTTCTATGTTGTTTACATCCACTTTTAAGGGTGTCTTGGAGCCTCTAAAGTCCTCAAAATTAAATTTAAACCTTTCATCGCACCCCTCCAAAATGAAAACTTTAATATCTTCAAAACTAGCTATGGTCTTGCGACAAAAAATTATCGGCATGCTCATCTAGCCAACCAAAAGCTTCAGGGAGAACTCACACCATTTCATGCTTAAATGAAAACTTATTATAAATAGTAACCTCATGTAAATGCAACGTTGAGACACCATTTTCCCAACATTCTCCCACTTCTCGAACACCTTGCAAGAGCAAAGGGAGTATCAACACAATAAATCAATTGCTAGGGGCCATGAGGCCCATAGACTCCGAACACTATTTGAACTTCTCTATGTTCACGACCTTAGTTAAAGAATTTGCAATATTCATCAAAGTCTCCACCTTAACTAGCTTCACCCTGCCATCTTCGACCATATCTTTGTTAAAATGATACTGAACATCAATATGCTTGGTCGTATGTCACTTACTCATCCAGCTAATTGCACCACCGAATAAAGTAAACACATAAGCATTAGTGGATCTTCTGCTATCAATATCACCTGTCCAGTCTGAATCCACATAACCATGAATATCAAGGAAAGTCATGTATCCAACCAAATCACCGTGATAACACAAAGAATATTCTCTGGGGCACCCTTTAAATATTTGAAGACTCTTTTGGTTGCATCCCAATGAACTCTATCAGATTAGACATATATCTGGAAAGAACTTCTACTGTTTGGGCAATGTCTAGTCTAGTACATACCATAGCATACATCAAACTTCCAAGTGCACTCTAGTAAAGCACTATGCTCATGTCTTCCATCTCCGATGGGGATGTAGGATAATCTGAAGCAAATAATTTTGTTCCAACTGTTTGTAATACTAAATTCACATACTTAATCTGGCCTAGCCATAACTTTTTGTTCACTCTATCTCTTCTAATTTCCATCCCAAGAATGTGTTTTGCTGCACCAAGATCTTTCATTTCAAATTTAGCAGCAAGCTGAGAGTTTAGTTTTGAAATCATACATTTCCCTTTACCAATGAATAACATATCATTAATATATAATGCAATTTATAGGAAATAATAACCATCAGATTTATAATAAACACAATGATCTGATTTAGAATGCTCGAATCCCAAACTCAACACATATGTATCAAATTTTTTATACCACATCCTAGGACTGTTTGAGGCCATAGAAAGATTTCTTTAATTTAGAGACCAAATTACTTTTACCTTTCACCACAAAGTGCTCTGGTTGTGTCATATAAATATCCTCCTCCAAATCACCATGAAGGAAATCATTTTTCACATCCATTTTCTCAACCTCTAAATCCTAAGCAACAGCAATAGAAAGCAAAAATCTAATGCATGTCATTTTTGCAACAGGAGAAAATATCTCACCATAATCAACACCCTCAACCTGGGAGTAGCCTTTTGCAACCAACCTTGCTTTATACTTCTTAATGCTTCCATCTGAACCAATCTTTTTCTTGAACACCCATTTACAACCAGCAGGTAATGGTACAAGATCCCATGTATCATTCTTTTTCAAAGCTATCATTTCTTCTTCCATAGCAGTCTTCCATGATTCTACATCATTCATACCTAATGCCCCTTCTACAGATCTAGGCTGATCCACATTAGTATTCAAAGCAAAAATACATATTCAATCATCAGGTGAATACCTTTAAGCTGGTTGTCTATGTCTTGTAGACCTTTGAACAAGCTGAGTTGGAGGTTCTTCCTCCTCTTTTGAAGATTCAGAGCTAGATGAGCTCTCCTCAATTTCTTTCCTATCAAGGGGTCTCGATTCAACTCTCTTAGGCATAGAAGGGAATTGAATCACATCATCTTGCTTAGTTTGTTATGACTACAATATAATAGAAGGAGACTTAATTTCTCTAAAAATATCACTTCTACTACGAATTATCCATTGTGGAACAGGGTCCCAAAGCTTGTATCCTTTCACACCATAACTGTAACCGATGAAGATGCATTTCATAGCCTTGTTCTCCAACTTTGTTCGCTTCTCCTTTGGTGCATGTGCATATGCCTTGCAACCAAAAACTCTAATATGTCTCAATGAAGGCTTGTGACCCGACCATGCTTCTATAGGCATTTTATCAAGAAAAGTTGATGTAGGAGACCTACTAATCAAGTAGCACGTAGTGGCAACAACTTCAGCCCAAAAATTTAATTCTATACCAGCACCACTTAGCATACTCCTAGCCTTCTCCATCAGTGTCTTGTTCATTCTTTCTACAACCCCATTCTGTTGTGGAGAATACAAAGTTGTCTTTTGTATGTTAAAACCATAGTCTTTCCATAATCTAACAAAATCATTAGAGAAAAATTCACCGCCATTATCAGTCCTCAAACATTTAATTTTATTTCCAATCTACAACTCAACCATTTCTTTAAATTCTTTAAAATGACTGAAAACTTTAGATTTACTCTTTAGAAAGTATACCCATGTCCTTCTACTAAAATCATCAATAAATGAAACATAATATGTGGATTTTCCAATCAAAGAAACATCTACAAGACCAAACACATCAGAATGAATAAGATCCAAAACACCACAAGATTTATGAGAACTTGAGTAAAATTGAACGCAGTTTTGTTTTCCATCAATGCAATGCTCAAAAAAATCAAAGTCAAGATTACAATCATTCAAACCTTCGACAAGGTTTTTATTTTTCAAGGTCCTTAGACCCTTTTCTCCAATGTGGCCAAGTCTTTGGTGCCATAAAATAGTCTTCTAGGTAATTTTGCTTTAGAAGAAAGAGCACCCTTAGGTAGCCAAAATCCATGTCCATCCACTCAAGGAGAAACCCTCAAGTATTTCAACAAATACACAAATTTGTTTTTTCTATTACACTCAACAGTGTATGCCTCTAGCTTATACAAAGTGTTGAACCTGACACCTCTAGAAATCACCATAGCACCCTTAATCATCTTACATCCTGCATCAGAAAAGACTACCTGCACACCTGCATCTATCAGTTTGCTCATAGATAGTAAATTTCTTTTTAATCCAAGGATATGCAACACACCTCTAATCCTTTTAATTCTACCATCAGCAAACCTGATTCTAACTTTACCTCGACCAACAATGTCTAAATGTGAATCATCACCCAAGTACACCTTGCCTCTATTAAATTCTTCATATTCAGAAAATCAATCTTTATTGGAAGTCATATGAAAAGATGCGCCTGAATCAATTAACCATGCATCATTACCTGCATGAGTAGCCACTGTTGTAATGAAGGTATCGCCATCTTCCTTCTAAGACTTAGAATCAGAATCAAACTTCTTCTTTTTTCTTCTTTGCAATCCTTAGGAATGTGACCTGAATTGCCGCAATTCAAACAAATGATTTTGGACTTTCCATGAGATTTTGATCTCCCTTTAGATTTGGACTTATTGCGCTTCTCATTCTTCTTGCCTTTTTCCTTTGGTATTCCACGAACAATTAGGGCTTCCTTTGAACTAATGGATACCTTCCTTTGCATCTCTTCACCAAGTAGGGCACCCACCACATCTTCAGATTTAAAAACAACAAAAGTACTACTTGTATGCGGGAAAAGCGGGGCGATGAAACTTAAAATGTCAAAATTATGTTCAAAGAAGCTTGTCCACACACGCACAGGACTTCTTCGTGCAAGTTATGGAGTCATGAAGAATGACTCAACTTCCCAAGGTTGGTTCCATGGTTCTCTATCTCACAAGGTCCCTCAAGCCAATGCCTTTGCTCTCAGCTCACTGAGTAAAGTGGCTTAGGGATGACAAATGCAAGAACGAGGGATGCTTATGATTGATTTAAATTATTAAATGCATCTTATCCATGCATGATCCTACAAATGCAATAAACTAGATTATAAGATGACAAGATTAGTAGCAATACTATCCTAACATGATATACTAGTGAATGATTTAAGGTAATGATAAAGAAAATAGTCTTAAATGCTTATTAGATTAATTTGTATTACAAACAGAAGCTAGATGTATTGATAAATTTGAGTATAAATGAGACACTAAAAGCTTGCATGGATCCTTAAAATGGAGGAATGAGAGCTCTATTTATAGTGAAAATAGGGCAATAGATGGTCAGGATTGAAAGAGTTGATCAAGGGTCAAGTTTGAAAGTTGTCAATCCATGTTTTCAATTTTCACCCATGAAATGGTGACAATTGTCAACATAAGGCTGGTTGAGAGGAGAGGTAAGAAGCATTAAATTCTTGAGAAGACCTTATGGTTACCCTAGGAGGTAAGGGTTAAGGTTAGGTTAGGGTAGGGTTATCCATTGGATAAAGCTTTTACCCAAGGGGTAAACTCTTGTACAAAGGTTAAAGGAATAACCATGGTCAAAGCAATAAATGCTTGATGAGACCCTTGGGTTAGATGGAGGTTAAGTTAGTCAAAAAGTCTCTAACCATGCCACTAAGTGTTAGTTAACCATTAATGGTTTGAAGACTTAGGGGACAAATTTGTAAGAGTCCTTCCAAATTTGGGGGTATTCAACAAGTTAGCTTCTTGAATGGATAAAGACTTTAATGCCTTTTGAAGACTTTACTCCAAATTTGAGAAGTGACCTCCTCAAATTTAGAGAAAGGGGATAATGGATGGGTTTAGGTTAATTGATTAGGATTAGATAGATTCTAGAAGAAATTAGGAATAGGGTTAGGAGGCAAGTGGGAGATGTAGTAAAATGCAAGTGGGTGAGGGAAAATAGAATTAATTAAAATAAATTACTTTATTTCAATTTGGTTGCAATTTGGGAAATTGAATAAATTAGATTTATTCAATTTGGGGTAAACTATTAATTATATGTAAATTCAATTAAAAGGTAAGAAGAAGGGTTTTAATTAAATAAAATGATTTATTTAATTAAATGACATAAAGGGCTTAAGTGAATTTAACTAAATAAATTGAATAATTTACTTAATTAAATAGAGGAATGTGGGTGATTTAATTAAATTAAATTTAACTAAATAGAGGAATGAGAATAAAATGAACATTAAATATTCATTTAGGAATATGGTCATTTTTATACGTCTACATTTTGCCCCTCTTTGAAGTGACGTGTGTACACATGTTGATTCAAAGAAAATGATGTGTCATCATGATTTAGTTATGATCAATTTTTTATGTCGTTTTGAGATTTTTATGTCGTGCCCCAGATTTGATAAACGATGTTGATAATGCCCCCTCGGGAGATGAATCAAAAATTTTAAATTTTTTTATTTGATTTAGATAATTTTGATAAATTTCATTGCATTGTAAAATTTTGTCTATGTTGAATGTGGTAATTTGATTCATCTCCCGTTATTGCCATTTGGTAGGGTGGTAGGAGACACCGCGAGAAATTTTACGCGTCCCTCCATGTAACCCTAATTTTGATTTACCCTATAAAAGGGAAAAAGTGATTTGTTTTGTCTCATTTGTGCTTGTTGACCTTAGAGAAAGTGATTTTTGGAGAGAAGTCAATATGTCGGTTCCTTATGCTACGCATTGATTTAAGCATGTTCGGAGGTATCAGAGGCCTGTCGCGTATGGACCACCAGTAAGTCAACCTTTTTGACCCCTTTTGGATATTTTATTTTGTCGTTTTTGATCATTTTTTCAATTTTGTCACGCGGTTTTGGCGGTTTAGCATGTAGGGGTCAAGAAATAGCGCATACGATAGGTTGTGTAGCGCGTTGAATTTAATGAATAGGTTAGCATCCGAAAAGTGTAGGGTAGCACATCAATAGGTTAGGGTAGCACGTAGGGTTAGGTTAGTGCACCGGGTTCACGGGGTAGCACAAAGGGTAAAATAGGTAGCGCATAGGGTTTCTAGGAGGTTGCATGGGTAGGGCTAGATAGCGCGTAGGTATGACCAAGTGCATAGGGATAGATACGCAGCACAAGAGCAGGATAGAATAGCGCGTAGGGTAGTTTAGCACTTAGGGCTAGGTTAGGTGGCGCTTTAGAAGAAAAGGGTAGCACATAGGTTTTTGCTAGCGCATAGGGTAGATTGGGTAGCGTTTAGCAAGGACAGGGTAGCGCATGATAAGCAGTTTAGTGCGTAGATAAGTTTGGTTAGCGCATAGTGAAAATTTTTTGTATATTGTGATCTGGGAATGAAGAAAATTGATAGGTTGGTAACAGTTCTGTCGGGATAAGTGTAAATTGTCAGTCTACGTGTTTGCTGTCATTATTTTGATAAGTTTGTCCAATATGAGTTCTGATATAACTTGATTTAATTTGTGATTTTTTAAGTTGATATAGATTTGATGCAAATTTGATATGATGTGGTTTTTGATATGAATGTGTTTGATATGAATGTGGAGCTTGAGTTGTTATACAAGCTACATTGATTGTGGAACTTGAGTTGTGTTACAAGTTGATATGAAACTTGAGTTGTGTTACAAGTTGATATGATTGTGAAACTTGAGTTGTGTTTCAAGCTGATATGATTACATATGAAAATGGATTGATATGATGTGGAACTTGATTAGGTTTTCAAAGTTTCAATTTTTTATATGAATTTGATTTTGATTTCTATGTTTTGAGGAGAAAACTGATATTGGACTTGCTTTGCTTTTTGACAGGAGCGTCTTGGAGTGGTTCAGTCACGTGAGCGATTTCCGAGACCGTGGTCCTTGATACCACAATTGACACAGGCAGATAGAGACATTATTAAGAGGTGTGGCTTGACCTCATTGTTAGATATGACTTGGTTTATCGTGAACCAAGGTTTATTGACAGCATTGGCGGAGAGGTGGCATAGTGATATGAACACCTTCCATTTGGCGATAGGCGATATTACAGTGACGCCTGATGATTGTTACTGGATTCTGTGGATTCATGTGGTAGGTGCATTGCTACCCTATGAGCAGACTGAGGCACTTCGCCGAATCTTGTAAGATGATACTATTTGCAGGTATGAGATCCCCTGGCAGGAGTTCTTGGATTTGGATTACACGCCTCTACCATCAGTGTTGGCAGGCTTCATAGGTGGTTTCTTATGTCTCGACCGTAGGTCGAAGGGACTAGCAGTGGGGTGGGGATTGGTTCTGGAGGATATGGTGACACAGGGTCGCCGATTTGCATGGGGGTCGGCTATGCTGGCCCACTTATACAGGGATTTACATTAGGTGGTATACCTAGGTTACGACAGTTTATCAGCTATAGTAACACTGCTATAGGTATGGGTGTGGGAGCATATTCCTGCAGCTAGGCCACTGGCGGATAGAGACAGGCCTGTTGGGTGTGCATATGCCTATGGATATAAAGGGATAGTTGTCCAGCGTAAGCTAGGCAAACTAGAGCACTGGAGAAGAGTGTTAGATGATATTGATACAGTCGTCTGGCGACCATATACAGATTGCAAGGTATGGGCTGAGGATGGGATGGAGATGCCCCACGTTTACATGACTAGATATTTGATAGGGTGGACGCCCTTTGTTATTGAGAGGTTTCTGCATAGCCAGGTTCTGCAGCAATATGGTCGACAACATGGGATTCCACAGGGAGCATGCCTATATGCTCGACGGAGACAGGACATTCCAGATTAGGGACCTACGATTGATAGCGCGGTGGTCGTGGAGGAGTTATTTCATTTAGCCAGCCAGATTTGGGATTATGCCCTTGAGATAGTGGATGCAGGGATGACTGACGAGTTCGCAGGACTATTTCCAGCTCGTGTAGTGGCCAGGATATCAGATCCAGCTTAGATGATTCTGGCTTTTGATGACGATGAGGAGGTAGATGAGGGAGGTGGTGATGGAGGAGGAGGTGATGGTGGAGATGGTGGAGGAGGTGGCTGAGGCCTGCGAGGAGATAGAGGGAGATTGGATCGAAGGGGGGAGAGGAGATAGGGGTGGTGATGGTGGTGATAGGGGGATACGGGCGGAGAGAGCTGTGCGGCGAGCTATGATGGATAGAGGGAGAGGAGGTTTGGCTATCGGAGCTAGGGGTGAGGAGAGGGTGGGAGAGCTGATAGCAGTAGTGGAAGGGTATGATGATGTCAGACGATCGGCCCAGAGGAGGAGGTCAAATGTGCTACCTCCACCAGCACTGAGGATAGGTAGAGGGACAGGGGTACCCCTGCAGATGCGGATTTCGATGCATCTGGAGGATGCACAGATTAGATCGCTATAGTTTTCAGTGCAGCAGTTGTAGACACAGTTGCTAGTGTATCAACATCAAATTACTCAGCTAACCACTGAGCGTGATACTGAGATAGAGCGGCGAGGTCGAGCAAAGGAGCTCGCAGGGAGTTTGCAAAGAGTTGCAGCAGGTGGTCTGATGAGAGACACCTTGAGAGAGCTAGCTTTGAGAGCCAAGGAGGTGGAGTACTATAGGAGACATTATGAGGATGTGGTGTCGAGCGCACAGTCGAGATCTAGTCGATCCCCAGAGACTGGGTCGAGGATAGAGAGCAAAGGCGTGACAAGGCCACCTAGATAGGATCCACCTGGAGATCCAGGTGCTGGGACATCTGCAACAAGACTGTCGCCTTCAGGAGATAATCATACCTGAGAGACGTTGTCTCCATTGTATTTTGATCATTTTGTTGTATTGGCACAGACATGACATATTTTGTATATTGATCATTTTTTGAGAGATATATATGACACCATTTTCTTTGATCTTTATGGATTATGCTTTCTATATGCTTTTGATTATTCTATGATGATGCAATGCTTAGATAGATGCATGTGATGTGATATGTGATGAATATGATGTGATAATGCAGGATGTTATGAGATGTATCTTGAAAATGAGATGTATGATAATGATATGTTGTGAGATGTATCTTGAAAATGAGATGAATGATATGATATGCAGTGAGATGTATCTTGAAAATGAGATGTATGATATGATATGCAGTGAGATGTATGATATTGTAGCATCCTAAAATTGTGACACTTGCAATTTCGACTGCATTTCGGTCTTCACGATGGCGACGCGACATGCAACCTGAATGGAGACCCCGAAACCTGATTATGACACTGAAAACTGCATTTTCTTGCACCCTGGCCTGAACCTCCTTTGCACCCTGCTATCCCGAGAGGTGGGACTAGAGCGCCCAGTGCCCTGGTCCTTCAGGACTAGGGCGCCTGGCGCCCTGGTCCCTGGGTCCTATTTTGTGCCCGGTCTCTTTTGGACTTCGGGTCTTTATGTTTGCAAATTGGAAAATTATCTTTCCTGGTTGGCCTAAGGTCGGGAAAATCAGTCTATCAGCCCTAATTGACAAGTATATAAACTACATTTGCCTCTCCCATTTGGGTAAGAAGGACATATGTGTACAAGTGTGGGAACTATACTCAAGCATTCAAGCATTCAAGCAATTGATCATTTCAAGTCTCCATTCAAGGCTAAGTGTTGCATTCAAGACAAGGATTCAACCATTGAAGAGGAGATCACATACTACATGCTACATACAACATACAACATACAACAAACAACAACATCTATACCTTCGCACATAAGGATACAAACATCCTTACAACAAGGTATTAGTACTTGTTTTACATTACATTTACAGCATTGCTCATTTCTTAGTTAATTCCAAAACTGGGGTTTGACCTAAAGGCAAACCCCTAATCCCTAACCCCCCAATCATCTTCGCTTTTCTGTGTGTAGGTTGCAGGTACGCGGCTGAAATTGAAGATCTGGAATCCTTGTGTAGAGACGAACAGATCCCCCTTCGTTTCGCGGATTTTTCGGAGGACCGTGGCGCTCGAGCGCCATCGTCCTCACAAATTTCGCTCAAATTTGCAGGACAACGCCGTATCGACATTTTACTACTAATTCCAAGTCCGCAGCTTCATACTGTATTCCTATCTCAGTTTATAAGCGAATCTTTCTCACTTTCTATGCATTCCTAGCTTAATTCTTCTATGCACATTCTTTACAAAAGAGGGTAGCCTTGTTGTCATAACCCTTGAAACTCATTTAGCATCCAATCTTGCATTACATGGGATTGGATCTTGTGGGTTTCAACCCCTCTTTTGAATGTAAAGTCTCTCCCCTACGTGAAAACCATCAACCCCAGAGTGAATCTCCCTTCTCTCTCCTTGGAGTTGGAAGAGGGGAGAGCAACTAGGGTTCGATCGCGATTTTCCACTTTACATTTTGGTGAACCCGACGTGAACATCCTTTCTGATTATTCATAATTAGATCTGAAAATTGGATTCCTTGATTACATTTCCATGTTTGATCTTTTACAAAATTTTAGAGGTTAATTGCATAAAAACCCTAAATTTTCTTTTTAGTAATTAAACTTGTGAAATGTTTAATTGTTAATGCTTGTTTCAGATCTGCCCTTCTATTACAAATTATCAATTCATATCTATGCTTTAATTTTGAAAATTAAGTGGTTAAGTGTCAAAACCCTAATTTTTAAAACCTTCTTGATTCAACCTTTGACTGATAATTTCACTGATCAAAACATCTCCAAATTAGCTGTAACTTTAGATTCCGCAATAAAATCACAATATCTTTCATCCCTGAAAATTTGGAAAAAAGTTGCGAGGACCGTGTGCACTCCGAGCGCCATCGTCCCCGACATTTTTTCTGAAATTTCGGGAGTGAGATCTTACTGTATTTTCTTGCTAAAATCCAGAATTTTGGCTGATTTTATCAATTTTAACACCTTCAAAATTACAGTCAAAGTTGGTCAAGGGATTGCTTGGATTAACGCTTCTAATCATTCAAAAAATCATTGAAATTGAAATTTTGTGTCAAAATTGTGTTCTTACTGTCCTAAATCTGAAAAGTGTGTTTGCATTCATTAAAAATTTCAGTGCTTTATTTAAATTCTTGCAATTTGTGACTTTTGAAATTAAGTGCTTAATTACAACAACTTTAATTTCCGCTTTCAAAATTGAATTTTGCGTGAAATTGAGTCAATTTTTAAATTTCAAAATTTGCATTGCTCTTGACATTCCCTCTAAAATCATAAAATTCAAAATTTCAGTTTCCCTATCTTTTTTCAAAATTCAAATTTTTGCATTTTTCGACAATCTTGGTAGGGTTCAATTTCGAGATTGCAACTTTAATTTGGCCTATCTACAAATCGTAAAATCACTCAATTTTTTCAGATTAGCTCTAAAATCATCATAACTTTCATCCCTGCAAATTTCAAAAAAAGTTGCAAGGACCGTGTTGCACTCCGAGCGCCACGGTCCCTGACATTTTTTCTGAAATTTCGGGAGATTGTCCTGATTGTATTTAACAGCTTAAATCTGGAAGATTGGCTGATTTTACTGAAAATTGCTACCTCTAAATTCAAAACTTTCTCTCTCTCTCTAGTGCATGAGTTTTACAACAATAAGCCCTACTTACACTATTCCCGTTAGACGAAGCCATAGAATTAAGTCTTTCCGAGGTTTAACTACTGAGGAGATGGAACCTAATTTGAATAGCCTTTTTAACGAGGACATGGGTAATTCCTCTAATCCTCCTAATGATGAAGAAGCTCTCCATGAGGTTTCTGAAGAACAACTTTCGAAATTGGATAACCAATTTGACGATTTTCGACAATGGATGTCTCAAGAATACCCTGATAGTCAAGCTCTTCCTTTAATTGAGTGTCTAAAACGTATGCTTCAAAGTGATGAGAATGGAATTGATATTTTGCGTGGTATTGCACACATTGTGGATTCGAATGTGATGCCTATGAAGAGTTGTGCTGAAACCTTAGGTTATACACAACCTCCTACTCAAGTCAATCATTCTATTCCTTTGATGACTTCTATTGCTAGCGTACCTACTTTTACATCAAACATAATGGCTACTTCTACACAAGACATTCCTCCTATGATCACCAGTCATGGGGGCAATCCTTCCTCTTCAATTAACCCTCTTCCTTCATTCAATCCGATTTCTTCATTCACTCCTTCAATGAGTGTCCCTATTATATCTCCACAAATGAACATGACGCAAGGGGGCAATTCATTCAATCATTCCATTCCTCCTTGTAGTGTTCCTCCTGTCCAATCATCTCCTATGACTAATTATCATAGGGTCCCACCACCTTACTCTTTACCTTCTTTCAATAACATAACACCTCCATCTCAATCTAATACATCTAATATGAACTCTTCGACTGAAGCGACCATTAACAATCTTGCACAAACTGTCTCTTCTTTACAGCAACAAATTGCCTCTATGAATCAATCTAAGTTTAGTGTGCCCACATTTGATGTTGTGAGCCCACTTTCTCTTGATATTGTTCGAGCTATTCCCCTTAAACATGTTGAAATCCCGCATTTGGAGCTTTATAATGGTAAGGGTGATCCTCTAACACATGTTAAGACCTTTCAAACAATATGTACTGATTTTGCTTATGACCAAAGGTTGCTTGCAAAACTGTTTACTAGAACATTAAGAGACAAAGCCCTACAATGGTATTGCTCGTTGCCTTCCTATTCTATTACTTCTTTCGAACAACTTGCAAATGCTTTCATTCAACAATTTCAAAACAATATAAGTCCTAAAGTTACTTTGATTGATTTAATGCATTGTAAACAAGGTGTTACAGAAAAAGTGACTGATTTCATTGGTAGATATAAGCATTTGTATGCTCAAATTTCTTTTCCAGTGCCTGACAATGATATTCAAAGAATCTTTATTTCTAATTTACAAAAAGATATTCGAGACAAACTTCTGTTTTCTGAGTTTACTTCTTTCCAACAGTTGTGTGCAACTTTTCACAATTATCAACTGACTGTGAGTCAAATGGAACAATCACATCCTATGGCTCCGAGTGATAAGGGTGATAGCAGTCAACAACCATTTGGGAAGTTTAAACCGAACAGAGATTCCATCAAATTCAATGAAAACATCATCAACAACAATGTGAATGCAGCATCAGGTGTACCTCCTATTTCTAAATTTTTCAAGAAAGAAAGAAAGTATACTCCTTTGAATGAATCATTGCATAGTATTATGAATAATTTATTGGAACAAAATGTGCTTACTCTTCCTCCTATAAGACAAATTGATCCTGCAAAGATTACTTCACCTTATTTTGATAACAAATTTTTTTGTCAATTTCATCGTCAGCCTGGGCATGATACTGAAAAATGTTTTTCTTTAAAGGGTAAAATTCAAGATTTGATTGATAATAATACTATCTCTGTTTCTAGTGTGAATGATAAAGGCAATACATCTGTAGCTCCTCCTAACCAAAATCTTCAGATTTTCACTGATCCATTACCTTCTCATACCTCTAATGCAATTGAGGCTAATGATTCCTCTCTCTCATCTGATGGTCTTGTGTCTATGACTCCGAATGTGATTAACTTTGTAGAGCAGCAAGAAAACCCTAAAGAACCTTCCATCACATTTGATTCCAGTGAAACCATTAGGGCACCTGATGGTCCTTTATACATAGTTGCAAAAGTCAAGAATACACCTTGCCGTGGAGTGCTTATTAATCCTTCGTGCATGGTTAATATCATTACTGAAGAATTTATTTTTACTTTGCAATTGAATCAAGTGATTTATGACAAAACAGATGTGATTGTGAAACTATTTGATGCATTTTCTTCTCCTGCAATTGGTTCTATTACATTGCCTATTGAGGTCCATAACAAATCCCTTGATGTGAACTTTGCTATTATTCCATCTTCCAAACAATTTCATGTGAAGCTTGGCTATCCTTGGTTGTCTTCCATGAAAGCTATTGCTTCTTCTATTCACAAGTGTTTGAAATTTCCCCATAATGGTGAAGTTGTTACTATCAATCATAGTCTCTTTAAACCAGCTGAAAGAACTTATAGCGTTCCTATTGATTACTTTTGGCCTAAACAATTCCAATCTCTTCCTCCGCGAAGTGATCATCTTTTCAAATCTTATCAAAGGTGGAAAAAAGATACGATCCTTTCTCTAAGTGAACCTAGAACACCCAAACTTGACATTCCTATCATTCTTGAGAAGGAAGTTCTTCCTTTGAAAGATAAAACTAATGTCTTTCCTCAAGAAGATTCCCAACCCATCCCTATGGATGTGACTATTCCTATATCTAATAAACCTCCTAAGAGTAGACCTATACCTCCTCGTCATGATGGACTTGGTTTTCTTCCAAAACCAAATATTCCTCCCTTATATGGAGCAGTTCCTCCTCCTTCTTCTTATGGAGAGAAGAGACCTTCCTCTTCTCCTATTATTCAACCTAAGAGACCACAACCTAAACACCCAAGTGATAAGGATGAGAACATTCCTCCTCCTCAATCTTCTCAACTTCCTACTAAGACTAGACGAAATCGTTCTGCACGTGAACGCCGACGAAAGCGTTGTCTTAGAGCTCAAGCAGCTGCTTCTCAAACTTTGCAATCTCCGAAAACACCTTCAACAAGCATTATTCCATTTTCTCCAAAATCTCCAAAACATAAGATGCATGATGGTCTTGATCCTGTGCGAGTTAAAGACCCTATCTTTATAAATCTTGATGATGATATAGATGAAAATGTTATTCATGATGCAAATGTTACTCTTGTTCATTCTGATAGTGAATATGAACTTGTTGATATTGATAACCATTTATCTAATGAATTTTCTAAAGCACTTATCCTAGCTCCTAGACAAGAACACTGTGGCTTGGGATATGAACATAGCCCTTGTTTGGATCTTGTGATAGCTCCATCTGCTGTGTTGGATGTTCCTCCTCTAGCGTGTTCCCTGCCTTCCCGAAACATTGATCAGCAAGATCGGGGGGTAGATGACGTGCTAGACTAGTTACTGTAGTCACATAAATCTGTCCATTTTAATTAAATGAATATTTCGTATTTATTTGATTAAAAATCCACTAGCCATCAATTAATTAAATTAATATTTAATTAATTTATCCCCAAACATTCTTCTATTAATTAAATAAATTATTCAATTTATTTTAATTAATTCATTAAATCCAATACAAATCAATTAAATAAATAAAATCTATTTATTTAATTAAATCCCCCTTTTCCTCTTTTAAATAAATTAAATAAAATATTTATTTAAATAATTATCCCCACCCCACTTGCATTTTCCTACAAATGCAACTTGCACACATTTTGAAATGAATTTTTATTTCAATAAAATCCTATTTTCCCTCACCCACCAAATCCACTTGCAAAATCTAATCCCCTTCTAGATTCTTCTAATCCTTTCCTAATTTGCCTAATCCATCCCCTAAATATTGTCACATTCCTAAGCAAAGGGAAGTCACTTCTCAAATGGCCCAAAGTCTTGGATAACCATTGAAGGTTTTCAACCTTCAACCACCAAAAACCCCAAAGTCTTTGAAAACCATTAAAGGCTTCCAACTTTCAACCACTTAATCCACAAAGTCTCCAATAACCATTAATGGTTAACCCAAACCCTCCTACATGGTTAAAACATTTGTTTTGACTCAACCTCCACCCAACCCAAGGGTCTCATCAGGTCATTAATGCTTTGACCATGATTATCTCTTAATCATTTGCACAAAGGTTTATCCTTGGATTAACTCCTAATCCAGTGGGTAATCCTAATTTAGGCTTGACCCTTGGCCTTTAGATAACCATGAAGTCTTCTCAGGCATTCAATGCCTCCAACCTCTTCTCTCAACCCAATCTTGTGTTGACACTTGTCACTATTTTATTGGTGCAAATTGTGCACATGGATCCCCAACTTTCAAGCTTGACCCTTGATTAAACCTTTCAATCCTGGCCATCCATTGCTCCATTTTTCCTATAAATAGAGCTCATTCCTTCATAATCCAGATCCTGAAAACTTGTAAGCATTTAGACTATAGCCATTTTAGAGAGCATTTAGCATAGCATAACTAAATCTTGTCTTTTTGGTAAAATCAATCATTTTAGCATTAAAAATAGCTTTTCATTTCATATTTGGAGCTATTCTAGAAATCTCAATCCTCCATAAGCATCCATAGTGCAAAAAGCTGCTGAGAGCTACACTATTTTGGAACTTGGAGAGGAGAGGAACAAGGGAGAAAGAGCTAATATCATGTTAAGAGATAGTTGGAGATATCTCATTGTCTTACTTCTTTAGTTAGATTCATTAGCATGTTTTTAGTGTCTCCTTTGGTATGCCTTCATATGTTTTAGTTTTTGATTGATTAACTCTAACGTCTTGTGTGTTTTGTGTTGATTGATCATAAACTAACATTGTGTCATTTAGGAGGGCATCATTTGGTGAACCCGACGTGAATCGAACATGCAACCTTCTGATCATTTTTTTTGAAATTAACATTTTGCTTGTTGAAATTGCCACACAGGTCGCGCTTCGACGCTATTGAACGCGTTTTAGCGCTATTGCGAAATTTCTTTTAGCGCTATTGACCCTAAAATAGCGCTATTGAAAATGTTTCAGCGCTATTGACAACATTTCAGCGCTATTGTCACAGTTTCAGCGCTATTGACACACTTCTAGCGCTTTTGTCTTCTCGAGATTTTCTTTTCTTTCAGCGCTACTGTTTAAATTAGCGCTTCTGCTCACGCAGAATAGCGCTATTGTATGAATCAGCGCTTCTGCAAAAACACAGAATAGCGCTGTTGCGACAGAGTGTCGCCCAAATGGACTTGTAACCCAAAAATCAGAATTTAGGCTTGTGGAAGCCCCCCTCTTTGAGCATTGATTTTATTAACTTGTTTCTTTTCTTTGTGCAGGTTAAACAACACAACAAAAATCACAAAAATTTTCATTTAGTGCTTAAAAAGAACTTAAAAACACAAAAAAGAGTTTTTCATTGTTTTCTAGTTAGGCCTCATTTTATTTGGTGCTTAAAATCAACAATTCCATTTTCTTGCATCAAACTAAAGAATTTACAATCCAGACTTCAAATTTTGGGCAAGTAAAAAGAACAATTCACTTGTTTTTGATTTTTTTTGCAAACAAATTTTCCTTCATGCAAACGTGTTTTTCATTAAGTTGACCAGGACTTTCAACTTCTAGATTACAAAACATATTGCTTTGAAGTTAAAAAGAACACCATGACTGTTGGAGCAACATCTCCAAATAGTTAGATCATATTGCCATGACGGATTAAAAAAAAGAACAAGTGAATTTCGTGTTTGGCACGCTTGTGCACAAAAGTCAGTCGAGTGGACCTACTTCTAACACACACTATCCTCTCCCTTGGCTCTCGTGGTCCTAGGTGCAAGAGAAAAGTGTTAGTAACGCTCACATTTTATCTTTTTAAGAGAGGCCTGCCAAGGGATCGATACTCTTGGGAATGACCTCGAGCGGTAAATCCTTCGAGCCGCTATAGAAATCAGGTGAGAGCGAAAGCTGTAGCCTTGGGTATAGCTATTCCTACAGTGTAACTGGCCGAAAGGACAAATGGGCCCCACCACTAGTTACAAGGCTCTTAAGTGAGTCACTACAGAATGAACTTATGTCCAAAAACATCGAACATGACTAAACACCTTTAAGTAGTAGCCCACCCGTTCTATTGATTGAGGATATTTGAGGTATAATTTAGTGCAAGAGCATAGAAGGTTTTGCTACCAAGATACTCACCATACATATTTCCTTGAGTAGAAACATAGCTTTTTGAAAAGTCGCTTGTGGCTTGATAAAAGTGGTGACTCCCCCATCATAGGGATCATCTATTTGTTATGCTCGTGCAAGACTTAGTATATCACATCCTTACCTGCCAAGGCGGGATTCATAAAGTATGTAGTACCAAAGTCGAAGAAATATCAAGATGTGGGCTAAATTTATCACAACTGGCCATTTGACCTTAGGGATAAAGAGTGTTTGAAGTGTGTTCATTTTACAGACCTAGTGCAAATTGAGCCGACTTCAGGCTTTGGAAATACACCTTAAAATACATCTAAAGGAAGGGTCAAAAACAAGTCCAAGAATTGGGTTGATCTAGACCCATACTCATTTGTGCCTTTGAGGCTACAATCTTGTGTTTGTGTGCTTGCTTTGTTTTCTTGTCAAAGAAAAATTAGAAAATCAATCCCAAAAATAAAGTATTCATCCAGCCTCTGTCAACACAACCAAAAATACCAAAAACAAAGTGCAAACAACACAGAGTCACAAAATTTATGACCATTCTTCACATCTTGCGAAAGAAGAAGTGTCATCAGAATATCACCTTGAAAAGGAGACCACTAAGCTCAAAGGCTTTGATCAAAAGGAGGAAATTCTTCTATCTCAATAGACAAATCTTTGTCTCACATAGAGTCTTTCTACATCGCATGCGTCTATACCTTCAAGGTAAAACAAACGAGTTTGATTCAGAATCATTGAACAGCAGAGCTTTTATGCAATATAGAGCTCTGAGTTATCACAAAAAAATCAAGGAGGAAAGATTAATCCCAACTTCTTCCCAAACATCTGTATCACCTACAACACAGCTTGAGAAGTGCCACCAACGCCCGAAAGGGAAGAGATAGAGTTTGTCCCATTTGTAACACAAAGTTTTTATTGAAGTTGAAAACATTTTCATCCATCATCTCACTCATACATCATCACTTCATCATCAATCCATCCCAAAATTCTCAAAAGCATTAAGAGGTTCTTGTCCCAAATTCTCTTTTTAGATATTGCTTGAAATCAAACACATCACATCACTTTTTAAATTGTTTCTACATCTAGGATAAGCTCATCCTAAGAGACACATCTACGCAGGTTAAAACTAGTTCATGAGTGAATCCTCTCATTGCTAGGTAGTCAAAATCTGTAACACATCTCAGATTTCTCTACACCTTATCACATCCAAAATCATCAAAACAAACAAGCAAAATTCAAAGAAGGAATTCTGGTTACATCTACCTTAAAGTGCTAGAGATCCCCATACAACACAAATCACCAACCAATCAATCTTTCATTTCATCACAACTCATCATCATCTTCAATCAACTTCGAAAACAAACTTGCAAACAAAATGGCTCAAACCCGATCACGATCAAGGCAACGAGAAATAGAAATTGAGGAAGAAGAGGACAACCTCAATGAATTTCAAGAAGCACTTGGAGGAAATGGGAATGATGAAAACCCAGGTACACCCACTCCTTCAACAATCGAAAGGGTTCAGCATAATCCTCATTTTAACAGATTATTTGATGAAATACTAAGGAGTAATGCGGATGCTCACTTCTTAAAACTTGCTCAAGAAGGAGCCAAACTCCCCTCAGACTTTGATCTTGCCCAATTAAGACAAGCATCAGAAAGACAAAGTCGCCATGAGGAGGAAAGGCGTAGAGATCCCATCAGATATAACATCCCTCGAGGTAACCCACCACCTCCTCCTCCTAATGAAATGGAGATGTTGCGGCAACAAGTTGAGAATCTCGCCCAACAACTTCATAGTGGTGTCAAGATTAACCAATTCTCACTTAATGACATCTGTCCCTATCCGTTTGATAGGAATCTTTATATGCCACCCTTTCCACGCGGGTTCGAAACACCAAAATTCGAAAAATATAGAGGAAAGGGAGATCCCCGCGATCATGTCCGAGAATTTCATTCCGCTTGTCTTGAAGTGGCATATGAAGACACATACTTAATGCGCCTTTTTCCCCAAAGCTTGGGAGGAACAACCACATCATGGTTTTCCCGACTACCAGGTGGCATTAGAACATTTGAGGAACTCATCCAGAAGTTCCTATCTCATTACTCTTATAACATTGAACGCGACATCACCATGGCTGATCTATGCAACACCAAACAAAAACTAGGTGAATTATTCTCAGTATTCTTGCAACGATGGCGCCAAATGTCTAGCAGACGTTCTCTTCAGTTACCTGAACGAGAACTAGTGGAAATTTTCATTTCCAACTTAAACGAAGAAATGGAATTTCACCTGGATGTCAAAGATACAGATTCTTTTAACAATATGATCACCAAAGGTATAAAATGTGAAAGGGCACTCATCAAAAAAGGACTCATCAAAATCTTTAATGAACCAAAAGATGGTCCTCGCCAGCGCTTCAATAGCGATAAACCGAACTTCTGGAACAAGAATAAGAATATCGTCAACGATGGAGTTGTGGATGCTCGGACTGTCCAAAATGCACAACCTGTGGTTCGGTTTGCAGGACAAAACCCTCCACCTCAAAATAACACAAATGTTCCTCTTAATCAAGGTTGCATCACATCTCATGATGAACCAAGACCTCGTCCACAAAAACAAAAACACACATACACTCCCTTAGGGGAACCCATTGAAACGGTGATGCGACAACTCATTTCTCAGAATTTGATCACTTTACCTAAGTTATCAAATTATGAGCCTCAAGTCAAACCAACATGGTGGAGAGATACTGAACACTGTGAGTTCCATCAAGGAAGAGGACACAAGACAAGTAATTGTCACCGATTGAAAGATCTCATTCAGGATCTTATTGATCGAGGAGAAATTGAAATTGAAGGGCATGACCCAAAAACAACCAATAATGATCATCAGATGTTCAAAAATCCACTTCCATCACAAGATCAAAGGGGTCCTTCCACTTCCAGATGAGGTCCTGATACCACTGATTATACGCAAGCTGCATATAATTACACTGTCAATCACCTGTATGATGCCAGTGAACAAATTGCAACTATCACTTTCAAAAATCCCACCCCAAATTGCAATGTTGTTACACGTCGTGGCAAGGTCACCATAAAGGCAGCTCCACAAGGCACCACCTCCGTCCCAAAGCAGTATAATCTTGTGGAACAATTAGACAAAACCCCTGCGCTTATATCCATTTTAGAGCTATTGCACCTGTCACCATCTCATAAAACAATCTTGGATCAAGCACTCCAAGAGGCGTCAGTCCCTGCAAACCTGAACACGGACCAATTTCAAGCCATGGTTGGAAATCTAAAGTCATCACCTTGTCTCACTTTTTCCGAAAGTGACAACTCTTCATTCCAAAAACCTCATAATGCTTCGCTACACATTGAAGGCTTTATCAACCAACACAGGATCAAGTGAGTCTTGATCGATAATGGAGCAGGCCTAAACATTTGCACACTACAGTTGGTCACAGCATTGGGATATGCAATAGAATCAGTGGATCCTCGCAAGAAGATCACCATCAAGGCCTATGATGATGCAGAGCGTTCATCCAAAGGAGCTGTGGTACTACCAATCCGAGTGGGCCCTGTGGTAAAGCACATCATCTGTCAGGTTCTGGACCTTCCTCTGCAATATAATCTATTATTAGGGAGACCTTGGATACATGCCATGCAAGCCGTTCCATCTACCTACCATCAATGTATCAAGTTCCCACATAATGGTGCAGAGATCACAATCCTGGGCGATGCAAATCCCTTTGCATTTTGCCATAATATCAGCCATCAACCAGAGATTACTGTTCCTAATAATAGGGAAGCCATTTCCTCCACATCATATGAAAATCCCGCCTCTCTTGCCAGTTCAAACACCCCTATACCCAAGCAAGAAAAGCTTAAGATGAAAGTCGCAGAGGAAGGTCCTGGAGAATACAACTTGAGTCAGCTCTTTTGTGTGGGACAAATGCCCACTTCTCCTAGAACACATGGTAAACCACAGCAGTTACTCCAGCAACCACTAAACATGCCTGCATGTGCTTTGACGCCTTTTATCCTTGGAAAGAGTCAAGAGGAAGAGACACAAGATGAGGACCTAGTGGAATGGATCTATAAAGATCCCATCACCACTGATAAACCGCGAGTTACACTTCCTACAAAACAGTATGGCAAAGGCCTCCTCATTATGCAAAGAATGGGATATGATGGTCAGAGTGCTTTGGGATACTGCAAACAAGGACGACATGAACCTCTGTTACCAGAATTCAAGCCCAAAGGTAATACAGGCCTAGGCTTTGAAAAAGAAGTCCTTCCTAAACTCAGATTCAAAGGAAAACCCAGCAAACCATTTTGCCCACCTACTGCAAAGAGGACACCTTTCATAATCAAAGCACCATCAAACATTATCCCCACTGCCCCATCGAGGCTCACAACCCCACCACAACCATCTACAATACCAATCATCCCACCAAACGAACCAGTAATCCCATCAATAACACCAATAGCAGCAACAACTATATTGGAACCCACAGCAGCATCTATGGCACCAGCCCTTCCAACAGAAACCACTGAGGCAACACTACCGATACTTCCTGTACCAGATCTTTTAAACCCCATCACAATTCCTGCAGCACCGATCACTACAAAGATACATAAACCAATCACACCTGCCGTATTTAACTCCAAAGACATCCCAGTATGGTATAGCAATCGGATGCTGGAGAGTGATTCAGAGACCGACTCACATGAGTGGGAATTCGATTCAGTGCAACTTAATACTTCAGATGAGGAAGACACATCACCACCTCCACCATGCAAAGACATCCCTATTTACGGAGAAGCACAGATAAAGACCACTTGGGTACCTGAGCTGGAAACATCTTCCACAGACCCTACGTCTCATCCTACGCCTGATTCTGACAAGGAGAGTACCATCAACGACCTTCACCACACTGTCTTAACCCTCGCTGATACCTCTAACGAACTTAATCTAATCGATGAAGTAATGCCCATTATCCACCCTGAACTCATCGAATGGAACCAATCAAATCCTCCATGTCTTGACCTCTTCCAGAACGATGAGGCTATCATTGACTTTTTGGAATTAAGGGATAATCTACCAAGCGGGGATCACAAAGCTGGATTCGCCATTGAACTTAATAGCGCAGCATACTTCGGGGTGGATGCCAAACCCTTCAGCTGCAAAAATATAACAATAAAACATGGATCTTCTAGTGAAAACCACACTGTGGCACTATTTGATCTGACAACAGTAAAAAGAAAGAGCGTATCCAACGGTGAAAACCTCTCTGAGGCACTTGAGGATGAAGGGTTTGACATTCTCCCTGCAAGCACACAACAGGAACGATCCATGATTCTTATCGAGGAAACCAATGAATACAATGTGGGGACTCCTGAAAATCCTCATATCATACATCTGGCATCTCTTCTCACTCCAGAGAAACAGCCTAAGTTTATCAAGCTCTTCCAGCAGCGTCAGATCAACTTCGCATGGTCATATGCAGACATGCCTGGGCTTGATCCTGATTTAGTCATGCATCACCTCACCGTAGCAGAAGGAGCCAAACCTGTCAAGCAAAAGCTTCGTAAGATGCATCCCCAGATTGCAGTGCTAGTCAAAATAGAACTCAAGAAACTCCTCGATGTTGGTTTCATTAGACCAATTGATTATGCAGAATGGATCTCCAACATTGTGCCAGTCAACCAAAAGGGGGCATCCGCATTTGTACTGACTTCAGAGATCTAAATAAGGCCTGTCCTAAGGATGACTTCCCTCTACCAAATATCGACATCATAGTAGATTTGACAGCAGGACATGCCATGCTTTCACTCATGGATGGCTTTTCAGGATACAATCAAATAAAGATCGCACCAGAGGACCAACATAAGACAGCCTTCACATGTCCATGGGGCACATACTGCTGGAATGTAATGCCTTTTGGTCTAAAGAATGCAGGAGTGACCTATCAAAGAGCAATGACCACCATCTTCCATGACATGATGCATACTATAATGGAAGATTATGTGGATGATTTACTAGCAAAATCACTTACTAGAGAAGGACATCTTCACATCTTAGATAAAATCTTTGATAGACTGGAACAATACCATGTTCGACTCAACCCAAAGAAATGTGTCTTCGGAGTAACCTCCGGGAAGCTTCTAGGATACATTGTCTCAAGCAAAGGAATTGAGGTCGATCCAGCAAAGGTTAAGGCAATAATGGACATGCCACCTCCAAAGAATATCAGTCAGCTAAGGACATTACAAGGCCGACTTCAATCCATCCGAAGATTCATTGCACAATTGGCTGATAAGTGTCACCCATTCACACACTTGCTACACAAGAACATCCGCTTTCAGTGGGATGCTAGATGCCAGCAAGCATTTCAAGCACTTAAAGACTATCTCAAGAATCCACCATTGTTGATGCCACCAGATCCAAGCAGACCGTTGTTACGTTATATCTCAGCAACAAGTACAGCACTGGGTGTGCTACTGGCACAACATAATGCAGAAGGTAAAGAGTGTGTTGTATACTACATCTCTCGCACACTAGTTGGCTATGAACTCAATTATACACCTATTGAGCGAGCTTGCCTAGTAGTAATCTTAGCAGCCACTAAATTGCGGCACTATCTATTAACACACAAGGTACAACTCATCGCAAAGATTGATCCACTCAAGTACTTACTCAGCAAAGCAGCATTGACAGGTCGTTTGGCCAAATGGGTGATGATTCTAAGTGAATTTGACATTGAGTATGTGGACCGTAAAGCTATCAAAGGTCAGGTCATTGCAAATCAGTTGGCTGATGCACCTCTCATAGGTGATCATCCTCTCATTTCCAATTTTCCAGATGAAGAGATATTCATGATCACAGAAGTACAACCATGGAAACTATATTTTGATGGTTCATACACTAGGCACGGCTTGGGGGCAGGCATTTTGTTTATCACACCTCAAGGTGATAGCATCCCGAAGTCTTACAGGCTCACATTTCCATGCACAAACAACATAGCAGAGTATGAGGCCTTGATCACGGGACTCAGATTAGCCATACAATGGAAATTACAAGAACTGCAAGTATATGGCGATTCCCAACTAGTCATTCGACAAGGAACTGATGAATATCAGACCAAAGATGATAAACTCATGCCATATAAGCAAATGGTGGACAATCTAAAGACATCATTTACTACTATCACCTTTGAGCAGATACCAAGAGATCAGAATCAAGCTGCTGACGCTATGGCTACCATCGCATCTCTCCTAGATCTTCCACAAAATTCAACACGCTACGAGTTCTTGGTAGAACAGCTTTGGATCCCCGCTTATGATATCCCCGAATCTGAAATGATATGTCACCTTGTCAGTTCTGAATCCCCATGGTACGGTGAGTTCTACACCTATCTTCGCGATCATACCCTTCCTCCCAACCAATCAAATAACCAACGTAAAACCTTCATTCGCCAAACTGCTCGATATACCATTATTGCCGAAACCCTATATCGACGCGGTCTCGATGGTACTCTCCTTCGATGTCTGGAACAGGATGAGATAACAAAGGTTTTGGAAGAGGTACATGAAGGAATTTGCGGGACTCACTCAAGTGGTCCATCACTAGCCAAGAAGATCATGCGAGTTGGATACTATTGGCCATCTATGGAAAAGGATTCCTACTACTTTGTCAGGAAATGCAAGAAATGTCAAATTCATGGTGACCTGATACATGCACCAGCCCAGGAACTGCAACCAATCACAACACCATGGCCTTTTTGTCAATGGGGCCTTGACCTTGTGGGTAAGATTCATCCATCTTCATCCAACGGCCATAAATTCATTATTACCGCCACCGAATATTTCACCAAGTGGATCGAAGCTGTTCCACTTACCCAAGTCACCGGCAAGCAGATCGCCTCATTCATCCTCAATTACATCATCTACCGGTATGGTGTACCCATGTCCATCGTCACAGATAACGGTCTTCCTTTCAAAAATCAGGATGTCCGTGAACTTTGTGAGAAATTTCATATCCAACACCACTTTTCCACTCCCTATTACCCACAAGGCAATGGTCAGGCCGAAGCATCCAATAAAAACATATTAAGGATCCTCAAGAAAACAGTCAATGATGCCAGTCATGATTGGCATGTTCAATTGAATCCAGCATTATGGGCATATCGAACTAGCATTCAAACCCCTACAGGTGCAACTCCTTATTCATTAGTCTATGGTGCAAAAGCTATCTTACCTATTGAGGTTGAGATACCATCCTTACGGGTGTCATTGCACAATCTCATCGATGATGAAGCATACAGAGTCTCACGCCTTCAAGACTTAGAGTTACTTGATGAGAAGCGACAAGCTGCATATAATCACCTCAAAGCCTATCAGCAGCGCATGAGTAGAAACTACAATCACCGAGTTAGATCTCGTACATTTGAGGTAGGTGATCTTGTTCTTCGAGAGAATCCTCGCAACCAACCAAACAGAGAACATCAAGGCAAGTTTGAATCAAATTGGCTCGGCCCATATGTTGTCACTGCTGTATTCGGGTCCGGGGCATATCAGTTGGCCACATCAGATGGAGAACCACTCGCAGATCCAATCAATAGCATGCACCTCAAACGGTTTTATACCTAAGGTGTACAAGGCATCAGGCTCCCTTGCATATCAGAAAATACCAAAAACATTCAGAAAATGTCCTGAAGAAAATACAAAAACATTCAAAAAAAAAAAAAAAAAAGTAAAGAAAAATCATGCATCCAAACGGTGAACAACCACTCCGGTGGCACCTTGGGTAAGTGCGATGGTGAAAACCTGGCAAACAAGCACCACTCGTAAAGGCAATGGCTCCAATATCTTTCAGGCTCGTTGCGATCACATTCATGCACACATACGTCCATCCATCCCAACCATGGCTTGTTATTTGATCTACAATTAAGAAAGTACTCCATGCGTCTAGCATCCCACCTTTTCATAGTCAGGTCTACAAACTGGGGGCAATACCCTTACCCTAGTGATGGAAGTGGATTCTACATTGTCTTATATATCATTACGCTCTTCATTCAGACAATCATCAGAAAATATCCAAAAAACATTCAAAAATGACTCTCAAAATACCAAAAACATTCAAAATTGTTTCACAAAATCCAAAAAACATCGGAAAACCCATCAAAAAACACACAAAAACATGGCAACACCTTGTACATATTTATCCGATCAGATACAAAATAAACATTGACAACTACTCACACACTAACCATTCACCAATCAAACCAACACAATCAACATCAACAATCAAACTGTCTTCAATAAGGATGCATCCTTCCTTACCAAAACAAAGACAAAGTGACGTTTTCTTTGACAAGAAAATTATGTTAAGCTATCAAATACTTGGTTGATTTGTGAGTACAATCGTTTGTTGATCTGTATCGAAATCTTTTAGCATTGTTTTGTATCATTTGCACATTATTTCCGATGAAGTTCTGGGGCATGTACTAATGGTGTCTACGTGGGCAGTTCACCATGCTACGTGATCATAGGCAAAAATACAGTCATCAATCACTACGGCTTGCTGACTACAGCGTATACCTCGACCATATGAGCATGAACCATTACCAAGGATCCTTATTCTTTATTCTTTATGTAAATATGCTGTTTGGTTGCAGGTACAATGCTCATCCTTTGGTTCCTCTTCCTCCAAATTGGATAAAGGTTTTATTTCTTAGTACGGTATGCACTTGTCTCGAGATCTGATCAGCCTAAGATCAAGGAGGACAATCCAAGTCATACATGAAAGGAGATAATCCTTGTCTGTTCCGCAAGCAATACTCTGGTCAACTTGATCCATTATATCAAGTTGCTTGTATTAACTTGCTATATTAAAATCCATGAAAGAAATACTCAGGTCATCTTGAATCATTGTGTCAAGATGCTTGTATTCTCTTCCAACATTTTAAAGCTCAATGATGAAAATAGAGCACTATGGATCGTCATTTCACCTCATCTGTTTATACATTTGCATTCCGTTGCATATCACCCATACATTCATTCATATGCAGCATTTACATGCAAAAATACCTAAAAGCTGGTCTTGGATACAATCACGACCGAGTACTCTGATACATCATCAATGCATCATGCAAAGTCTTAAAAACCTTGCATTCCTCATGATCATATCATCATTACATTTAGGTGCATCTTGCATTGCGACCATTCATGTCATTTTTAAACTTAAACATTGCATATAGTTCATTATTGACATTAGTTTTCATTAACAAAATCATTTTCATCATGGCATCAATCATAAATAATTAGATTCATTCATGGGATCAAATTGTCTTTGGTTGTTTTAAATCATTTACTAAGCATTTCATCCAGTGTAAATTATCCATTATCATGTTATTAATCTTTTCACCATTTATCATTTTGCATACATTTCTTTATAGTTAAAAGATGCATTCATTCATTACTAAGTATCTTCTTATGCTCATTGTAAGATTCATTCACATTGCATTCATTATCATTACATTAAGATGCAGTTATTATACTCATTAGTTATAGTATCATCCCATTATCATTTGTACTTACAAACATATTTTAAACGCATTTTAGATTCATAAGACCATTTGTTTACAAAACATTGGTTCATACCATTTCATATATCCATTTTACGTATGCATTCATTTTAAACACATTATCATATAAACACTTGTACTTTACATTTGTTTATCCATCTGTATTCATTTAGACATCATCATATAAACATTTGTACTTTACATTTTGTTTATCCATATTACATTCATCTAAAAAAACATCTAGATGCATATTTATACATATATATCATTCATTCAAAACCATTGCATTGACATCATCACATAAATCATCTCATCATTACATTGCAATAGGAAACACCAAAAATCCTGTTCATAAACTCCAGCATAAGTATATATCATCATGGCATTCCATACATAAAGCATTACATCAAAATTCACATACATCATAAACATCTCAACCTGCAGTCATATGTCAGTATACAAACATCATAAATCATCATAAAAACATGCATAAAAGAGACATCTCATCAAATGCATACATGTACACATATCCATCTACGCAAGCAAACATAATCATGCATAAACATCCATCCATAATCACATGCATATCATCACAAATATGGGATCTCCTCACATATATCATCTCATATATCAGAATACAATGAAGTCTACAAAATCGGCTACCAAAGAGCCATCCAAGATACAGTCCCAAAAATAGACAATGATACAATACATGTATGCAAAAATGCTCTCTCAAATGCCACTCTGGCCAGATGTTGTACCACCACCACCCCTACCTACTCCACCGTTGGTACCTGCACCACCTGATCCATCTCTCCGTGGAGGCCTCATCGAACCCCCACTCCCTCCTGCATCCCCTGATCTCTCCTGCCGTAGAGGACCCATCACACCCCCACTGCTCTGCATCCTCTGTGATCGCTCGGATCTGGCCTGCCGCATCTGTGAATAGCTAAGAGCTCGCTGGCTAATCGGTCCCACCTGCTCATATAACCCTTGCCAGTACTCTATCTCCACTTGTACTCGCTGTATCTCCCTCATAACCTCTCCTGAAGGCCCCTGTGCACCAGTCCGCACTCTCTCCTGCAGCTCCGCCAATCTCTCCACCGCAGTATCTCTCTCCTGCATCACCACTGTCAGCTCTGACTCACGTGCAAATAGCTGCACATCTCTAGCTGCTACCTCTGCCTCTAATCTCTCTACCCGGGTCTGCAAATAACCTATCATGTGCTCCCGCAGATCCCCAGTAGCTCCCTCCCCCATGTCCATGGCTGCTGCACCTGTATCACCCCCTCCACTAGGTCCCTCCCCTGCACCTGTAGCCATCGGGATCTCTCTCTCCATCCCCCTCCCACTCAGCTGCACTCCTCCCTGCATCAAAGGTCCCTGTGATATCTGAAGAGGTAGTCCACCTCTCCCTCTCCGCTGCCTCGGCATCCCCAAACCTCCTCCACCTCCTCCTCCATCTCCTCCTCCTCCTCCTCCCCCACCTCCATCTCCTCCGCCACCTCCATCTCCACCTCCTCCTCCTCCTCCTCCTCCTCCTCGACCTCCTGCTCTCCGTCCTCGTCCTCGTCCTCTCTCATCCTCAAATGCTGGGATCGGCTCTGCCGGGTCTGATATCAGTAGCATCAGGTGTACCGCCCGATACTGTGTATACTCTGCTGTCACCCCTGCATCCACGACCCTCGGTCGTAAGTCCCATGGCCTCGCCTGCAGTGTCTGGAACTCTGCCAGTGCCTGATCATACGGTAGCACTGGACCCCATGCATACCGCTCTCGGATCACTCGTGCATACTCCCCTGATCCGATAGGCAGTCCCTGCTGCCGTCCAAACTGCCTCATCACCCGTCCCGACACCTGTCTCTCTACATGATACGAGGTCCTCCCAATGAGGAATCGGGTCATGAAGCAATACGGTAGTGCCTTCGCATCATCCTCCCATGGCTCACACTCCAAGTATGGCCGCCAGATCACTGCATCTAGGTCATCCAATGCCCGCCGCCACCACTCTAGCTTCCCCAAGTGGGGCTGGCTCATCATACCACTATACATAAACATATAGGGCTGGTCCACGGCTCGGAATCTCAGACTCACTGGTCGAGTCACTGGTAAGTGCTCCCATGCCCACACATGCAGCAGCGTCATGCCCACTGCTAGAGACCCCCGCCCTCTGTACACTACCTCGTGTAACTCCTAATACATGTGCGCTAACACGCATGGCCCCCAGGCATATCGGGTCCCCTCAGTCACCATCATCTCTATCACCTGTCCCCATCCCACCGCCAATCCATGTGACCGCCTGTTGGGACACAGAAGTCCTCCCACGATCCCTGACAATACTGCTGGAAGGGGCTCATATAGTGCCGCTATATCCTCCCATGCGATCGAGCCATCATCGATGTATACATCCTCATCAAAAATCCTCTGGCAAGACACCGTCCCCCAAGATCGATCATATGTCACCAGCTGCCCCCGAATCGGAATCCGAAGGATACGCCACACGTCCTCTAAAGTCACCGTCATCTTGCCCTGGGCCAGATGGAACGTGCACGTCTCACTGTGCCATCGCTCTGCCAATGCTGTAATCAGGCCGTGATTCATCCGAATCACAGGCATATGCATCACCTCGTAGAGGCGAGTAGCCGCAATACAATCAATCTCTATCTGCGTCAATCGATCCCGCAATCCCTGTGTCGCGGGGTGGCGCTCGCGTAACTGCAACACGCGCAGATCCTCCTGCACATAGACATTCATCCAACCACCATCAGTTGTTTTGTTATCAAACTTTCTTAAGTTTAAACCTAGACTATCATCAGATACTTTGATCAAGTATCTTCGGGTCTCAACAGGTAAGCAATCATGGCCGCCTAGACTTCAACAGGCATTTATCCTAACAAATGACCTAAGTCTCATCGGGTTGCTATGGTTCAAAACAACTCCCACTTCACCTCCCCATCCATCAATCGTTAGGCATCAGGAGATTTATTTTGTCCGAAACTGGGGCATCTCGTTATCTTAAGTCAAAAGCGCTATTTTATCTACAATAGCGCTAGTTCTACACAATAGCGCTACAACAAAACCAAAAGCGCTAAAACTGCCATACAATAGCGCTAAAAAACCAAAAGCGCTAAAAACGCTATACAATAGCGCTATTCCAAGACAATAGCGCTCAATTAACCCTACAATAGCGTTAATTTGTCAAAAGCGCTAAAACTTGCCTACAAACGCGCTAACTAATAGCAAAAGCGCTCAAACTAGCCTACAAAAGTGCTATTGCGGCACAATAGCGCTAATTCATGGAGCAAAAGCGCTAAAAACCTAGTTCCAGCGCTCTTGCTCCGACTTAACTTGGACTCAGCTAAAAACATATTAAAAATGCATGAAAAGAAAGTTTTTGAATTTGCGTACCGCTGGTCCATAGTCGGCTGGGCGCTGGAATCGTCGCACTCGCTCAAATCGGTACTCGATGATCGGAAACGGCATTGTTGCTCCTCCTTGCTCCTCCAAATGTCACTGTCAGAGCTCAAGTTTTCAACTGGTCGCGGTCACAAATGATCCTGTTTTCACCCCTTTCACCCCATTTATACCCCCCGCCGTCACCGTAACTTCGCCCCGCTCATCGCCGTGGTCCCCGTGAACTTCCCGAGCCCCCCATTTCTCCATATTTCTCCCGTTTTCTTCTATTTTTCCCTAGTATACCTAACTTCTTCTTTTTTATCTACCTCCCCTCCACTTTTCATTCTTTTTCGAGAGATCGTCCGATTTTTCAAAATTTATCGGCCCATCTCTCGAGGGGGCATACCACCCATTAAATTTACATTTTATGGGGCATTTCTTCACACCTATTTTTCTTTCTTCGAAACAATGCGATAAATTGCACCGTCTCAAAGAGGGGCAACTGTAGTCACATAAATCTGTCCATTTTAATTAAATGAATATTTCGTATTTATTTGATTAAAAATCCACTAGCCATCAATTAATTAAATTAATATTTAATTAATTTATCCCCAAACATTCTTCTATTAATTAGATAAATTATTCAATTTATTTTAATTAATTCATTAAATCCAATACAAATCAATTAAATAAATAAAATCTATTTATTTAATTAAATCCCCCTTTTCCTCTTTTAAATAAATTAAATAAAACATTTATTTAAATCATTATCCCCACCCCACTTGCATTTTCCTACAAATGCAACTTGCACACATTTTGAAATGAATTTTTATTTCAATAAAATCCTATTTTCCCTCACCCACCAAATCCACTTGCAAAATCTAATCCCCTTCTAGATTCTTCTAATCCTTTCCTAATTTGCCTAATCCATCCCCTAAATATTGTCACATTCCTAAGCAAAGGGAAGTCACTTCTCAAATGGCCCAAAGTCTTGGATAACCATTGAAGGTTTTCAACCTTCAACCACCAAAAACCCCAAAGTCTTTGAAAACCATTAAAGGCTTCCAACTTTCAACCACTTAATCCACAAAGTCTCCAATAACCATTAATGGTTAACCCAAACCCTCCTACATGGTTAAAACATTTGTTTTGACTCAACCTCCACCCAGCCCAAGGGTCTCATCAGGTCATTAATGCTTTGACCATGATTATCTCTTAATCATTTGCACAAAGGTTTATCCTTGGATTAACTCCTAATCCAGTGGGTAATCCTAATTTAGGCTTGACCCTTGGCCTTTAGATAACCATGAAGTCTTCTCAGGCATTCAATGCCTCCAACCTCTTCTCTCAACCCAATCCTGTGTTGACACTTGTCACTATTTTATTGATGCAAATTGTGCACATGGATCCCCAACTTTCAAGCTTGACCCTTGATTAAACCTTTCAATCCTGGCCATCCATTGCTCCATTTTTCCTATAAATAGAGCCCATTCCTTCATAATCCAGATCCTGAAAACTTGTAAGCATTTAGACTATAGCCATTTTAGAGAGCATTTAGCATAGCATAACTAAATCTTGTCTTTTTGGTAAAATCAATCATTTTAGCATTAAAAATAGCTTTTCATTTCATATTTGGAGCTATTCTAGAAATCTCAATCCTCCATAAGCATCCATAGTGCAAAAAGCTGCTAAGAGCTACACTATTTTGGAACTTGGAGAGGAGAGGAACAAGGGAGAAAGAGCTAATATCATGTTAAGAGATAGTTGGAGATATCTCATTGTCTTACTTCTTTAGTTAGATTCATTAGCATGTTTTTAGTGTCTCATTTGGTATGCCTTCATATGTTTTAGTTTTTGATTGATTAACTCTAACGTCTTGTGTGTTTTGTGTTGATTGATCATAAACTAACATTGTGTCATTTAGGAGGGCATCAGTTACATTAGCATAGCAGATTCTCTCCTCTATCGTTACTTCTTCTATGTGTTATTCTCATTCTTCTATTTGTTGTCCTTAGTGTTGTCTACTTGAGGACGATGCAAAACATTGAGATCTCTTTTAGTCTCTCTCATGTTGACTCAAAAGACACATGTGTTCCCTTCTTCTAGGTGACCTTCCTTGATTGGGGAATGAAGAACAATTATGCATACATACATATGATATACATGAATAATCATACAGCATACTGACCCCGAGGAAAGCGAAGTCACCTTGTGCTTTGTGTTTTGTGTCTATTATCCTTGGGCTTATCTCACACTTGGGGGCTAAATCCTTGCGATAACGTGCTCCTTTCCTTTCTCATTTCTTATATGTATCAGTACCTTAAAGCAATCACCCCCGGTAAGGCGTGTGCGATCGCTTTAACGTAGGGGGGCATACATCTCGTTCATGTCTTTTCAAGATACTTGAAAATTTCTTGGCAAATTTAGCCTTGCCTTGAAAATTTTTGATATCTTTCTTGCATGACTCATAGTGAGGGAACCTTACTACTGACAGTCATGGTTCTCCCTCGTGATCTTCCCTTTTATTTTGTCAATCGAAGTCGTAAGATCCCTAGTCCACTGGGGGCTTGGTGTGTCTTACGTCCTTGACGTGGTGAAAGTTTTTCAATGTTGTTTCCTTGTACTTTACCGAAAGTATGAGCATACATACTCCCGCTAAAGTGGGGGCTAAATGTAGCATCCTAAAATTGCGACACTTGCAATTTCGACTGCATTTCGGTCTTCACGATGGCGACGTGACACGCAACCTGAATGGAGACCCCGAAACCTGATTATGACACTGAAAACTGCATTTTCTTGCACCCTGGCCTGAACCTCCTTTGCACCCTGCTGTCCCGGGAGGTGGGACCAGAGCGCCCAGCGCCCTAGTCCTTCAGGACCAGGGCGCCCAGCGCCCTGGTCCCTGGGTCTTATTTTGGGCCCAGTCTCTTTTGGACTTCGGGTCTTTATGTTTGCAAATTAGAAAATTATCTTTCCTGGTCGGCCTAAGGTCGGGAAAATCAGTCTATCAGCCCTAATTGACAAGTATATAAACTACATTTGCCTCTCCCATTTGGGTAAGAAGGACATATGTGTACAAGCGTGGGAACTATACTCAAGCATTCAAGCATTCAAGCAATTGATCATTTCAAGTCTCCATTCAAGGCTAAGTGTTGCATTCAAGACAAGGATTCAACCATTGAAAAGGAGATCACATACTACATGCTACATACAACATACAACATACAACTAACAACAACATCTATACCTTCGCACATAAGGATACAAACATCCTTACAACAAGGTATTAGTACTTGTTTTACATTACATTTACAGCATTGCTCATTTCTTGGTTAATTCCAAAACCGGGGTTTGACCTAAAGGCAAACCCCTAATCCCTAACCCCCCAATCGTCTTCACTTTTCTGTGTGTAGGTTGCAGGTACGCGACTGAAATTGAAGATCTGGAATCCTTGTGCAGAGACGAACAGATCCCCCTTCGTTTCGCGGATTTTTCGGAGGACCGTGGCGCTCGGGCGCCATCGTCCCGACAACTTTCGCTCAAATTTGCAGGACAGTGTCGTATCGACATTTTACTGCTAATTCCAGGTCCACAGCTTCATACTGTATTCCTATCTCAGTTTATAAGTGAATCTTTCTCACTTTCTATGCATTCCTAGCTTAATTCTTCTATGCACATTCTTTACAAAAGAGGGTAGTCTTGTTGTCATAACCCTTGAAACTCATTTAGCATCCAATCTTGCATTACGTGGGATTGGATCTTGTGGGTTTCAACCCCTCTTTTGAATGTAAAGTCTCTCCCCTAAGTGAAAACCATCAACCCCAGAGTGAATCTCCCTTCTCTCTCCTTGGAGTTGGAAGAGGGGAGAGCAACTAGGGTTCGATCGTGATTTTCTGCTTTACAGATATGATATGCAGCTAATTGTAAAATGATAAGCAATTGATTGTAAAATGATATGCAACTGATATGCAACTAATTGTAAAATGATATGCAACTAATTAAACATCCTCATTCTTCCATTTGTCATTCCTGTATAATCACATGTTTTTGCTTTCTTTGTAGTTATCATCATTGAGCATTGATTTGTTGGGATATGTTGAAAATTTATACAAGCATAATGGTATAATTGAACCATAATGACCTGAGAAAAATTTACGTGATTTTTTATTTTGCAAGATAGCACAAGCGTCAAGGTATAATTGAACCAAGACGACCTGAGTACGAATTGCGTAGAAACAGACAAGATTAAATCATTTGTATTCGTGATGTGGAATCATGTCTTCAGTGATATGTTGTGAATCACGTCTCGAGACAAGTATCGACACAGTACAGATGATCGCCTCACAGACAAAGAAACTAAAAAAAAATTGGAGTCCCTACGACGTTCTCTAGCTTTGAAGCATTGTTGAGAAAATTTAGAGGATCCAATAATTCCAAAAGTTCAAGTGCAAAAATAGTCAAAACTTTATGCAAGATGCAACATTTGATACTTCAGAAAATCATCCATCATATTTTGTGAATCTTTTTAAGCGATCAATGTTTTGCTTTGCGATTGTGTGAGTGCAGTTTGTTGGATATGATGTTCTGAGTTTGTGACAAGTTTTGACGGTTTGAATGCGCTGCAAGTTTATACTGCCCCTAGTCAAGTGTGCTTCTAAATGTCGATATGTATAGTGATTACCAAGCCATTGTGAGATGCGGTGAAAAGATATGTGGATAAACCAGGATAGTGACTACGCTAAGTATGGCCTGGATGGATATTGTGATAAAAATGTCGGGTGATGGCCGATACTGCTTTATTGTGGATATAATGGTATGGATATAGATAGAGGAGTTATCCTCTCACAATAGTGCATGTTGCCAGGTTTTCACCAGTTGCTTTTGTAGACACCCAAAATTGTCCAGTCTAATTAAATAAATATTTTAATTTATTTAATTACTTTAGCCTAATTCTTCTATTAATTAAATAAATCTTTATTTATTTAATTAATTCATTTATCCTCTTCTAGCCTTATTTCTCATTTAAATAAATACATTTATTTATTTAAATTATCCTTTTTCCTTAATTAAATAAATATCTTATTTAATTATCCCACTTCTTCTATTAATTAAATAAATCTTTATTTATTTAATTAATTCATTAACCTTTTCTCCTCATGACACATGTCATTCATCTCTTAATTCATACACTACCTACCCCTTTCATTATTTTATTATTTCTTTTACCTACCCTCTAATCATAGTCGACCCCCTTTTACACCTCTCAATCTTATCCCTCCATTTCTTATTGTGTCTTCTATATAAGGAGATGCTTCCCTCATTATCAAACCCTAATCATTTTTATGCAATTTGACTACACTACGATCCTACTTGCAACCACATTCCATTCTTTGTTGAGCTCTTGTGCACACATAAAAATCTGAGAGCAAATATATCAAGCAAGATCAATGGAGATAGGAAGAATGGAGATCAAAACCCTGTTGGACATGTGAAGGTTCCGGGGAGTCGCGTTTGAGGTGTTTTTAGCCGCGTCTGTGTCCTGGAATCCCGTCTACGTTCTATAGTCACGTCTGTGCCTCACAGAACCGCATCTATGTCACTAAGGCACATTTGTGTTGATGGTAATCACGTCTGTGTTCACCAGTTTCAAATTTTGGGTTTATTGATTCAGTTTTGGATTTTGCGTTTAGGGTTTCAGATCTGGTTTATTTTGAACTAACATTTTTAAATCTAGCTAACAAAATTGGTGCAGCTTGTCTCGAAAGCAAAATCATTTGGTTGAAAGCCCCTATTTTCACAAAGTCTTTTGGGTTTAAAATCTACCTAACTTGTGTGCTTGCAGGAAGGGGTGATTATTTGAAACAAATCCAAACTACTAACAACTTTTTGTTATAGGTCCTTAGCAAGGGTTTTTTTATTTTTATTGTGTGCCTTGTTTTCATAGACTAGCAAACACTTCAATTGCTGCACTAAAATTGAATCACTGTCTTTTGGGTTTTGAGCAATAGGCTCTTTTTTGTTTAATCTTTAGAGGGTCTGTCTTCCCGTGTGGTCATTAGGACTACTAGTGAGAAGAGAACGACCCAAGTGGTAGCGAGGAAAACCCACCTCTTTCGAACCACTATAAACAATTGTATTCATGGTGAAAACTATGGATAACATGTGCTGATTAGTTCATACTGACACTATGTCTCCCCATAAACCCGTTTGATCAAAATTTATTTGATCAGTTGTAGGGCGTAACCCCTACCGGCTGGGAGCCTTCTATATTTACAAAGCTGAAAGTGCCGCATGTATGGCCACATGAGCGGATGCCCTTACTAGCACCTTTTTGTTTTAGAAGCCCAAATCCTTATAGTTATTGGGGCAGGAGGTCGAACCTCTGGAAGAGGCCCACACACATACAGTTCTTAGTAGAGATACAAAGTTTGCCACGAGGAGTTTTCATGGGGACTGATGCTTGGCTGATGCGAGAAGTGAGTGTCGAGGGTGGAGCCAGTGAGGTCAAGCATCTAAGTATCCGCTCTAAATAGCGTAGCCTCGGGGGTAAAACTCCATGTGGGATCAACAACTATTGTCTTAGCCAACCATAAGAATTGTGCTTGACTTATTTTAAACATTCAAACATTCAAGACCAAATAGAAAAACATTGTGGCTTTTGTGTCTTAAAGTATATGCAAAACTTTTTTACATCAAACAACACACTTTTCTTGGAGTCATTTTGAGTCTAGACACTTGCAAACATTGAGTCCTCATCAACACTATGTCCTCTTGTCATGAAAAATAGTCAAACAGTCAGATTTGGTCACAACAAAACAACTTCATAGATTGGAAAAAATTGCACAAATTTTGCAGAAACGCATCTGTATCAAACATAATAGCGTCTCTGTTGTATAACCGCGTCTCTAAAGGGCAGAAACGCGTCTGTGTTCCCAGAATCAACATTGCACTTTGCAAAAAATCTCAGAAGCGTGTCTGTGTCGAACAGAGCCATGTCTGTGTCAGGAAACTGCGTCTGTGAAGTATACAGGTGCGTCTATGTTCAGAATTGAAAAACTGTTACAATCCAACAAACAAACACAATCAGTTTCGGAATTCTTGAGCTTCCTAGGTCATTTCTTCAGGGTTTCATTTAGCATTCAACCTGTCTTTGGGTCTCACAAAGTCCATCATTGCTTCACATCTCACTTTACATTCACAATTGTCTAAACTTGAGTCAAAAGGTCACTTGCTTGTCCTCGTCATACTTTGTCAACATACTACATACAACAACACTTTGCTAAGTGGTCCCTCATCAAGGTTTCTTACCTTTGGGTCTCATTTGGTCTTACTTAGAGTCAAGGTCAACTTACCTCATCAAGAGAAACTATCCTCTCTTTGGAAGTCACACCTACTCTACTACATACATACTTGGTCTTACACTTTGGACATTGCAAGTACACCTCAGATTCATTTACATTACATCCAACTCTTGGTCTTCCATACTTTTTCCATTTTTTCATCTAGTCTCACACATCTCGGTCAATACCTAGTTCATGGTTGAAACTCGTCTTCAAAAATCTAGGAGAGAAACTGAAGAGGCTCAAGAGTCCGCAAACATGAGTTCTTATGAGTATGAGAATGATATCTTTTTCAATTCTGACCATACCACATTACCTGACATGGATGCCTATAGAAACATTTCAAATGTCGAGAACATGGACACTACAAACAACAATGCTACACACAATGACAATATGGACAACTTTTCCGTACATTCAGCAGATGTGGAAGAATCCATTATGAATCCCTATTTCAATCGATTGGTTGAGGAAATAATGAGAAGGGATAGACAATACTTCTTACACATGATGGCACAAAGTGGGGCCAAGATACCTCATGATTTTGACATGTCTCAAATAATGGAAAATCAACCTTTGCAACAATCTCACTCCAACATGGATCAAAGGAGGCCTAATAGTGGAGACAATAGAAGACCACATCTTGTGCCTGAATCACCATCATCTTTGTTTCAAAAACTAGAGGTCCCACATACACATGGTCAAGCATATGATACTCACCTTCGCAGACCATTATGGAAGTCTTATGCAGACAGATATGCTCAACCACATACCAATGCTAAGGATCAACCACCAAAGCAATTGGATATTCAAAGGCATGCTCAAAATTTGGACGCAAGGAAACCCCGTGTCAAATTTGGGGGCAACACATTAGAACATGACATGCTTGTAGAGTATGGTATACATGGACAAAATAGATATGGTGTTCTTCAACATGAATCTATACCAAGTGGTCCATATATGCAGCATCATTATAGACCTCCTCCATATGAACATTTGTATGATCAATATCATCCATATATGCAACATTCTCCTCCTCCAATTGGTGCCTCAAGCATGGGGTATGGTCCAAGAAGTCGATCTCCACCTAAGAGCAATTTGGAGCAACAAATCAGGGACTTACAAAAGAAAATGGAGGACATAAATACATCGAAGCCAACATATACAATGAGAGACATATGTCCTTATCCATTTGACAAAAGCATTCCAATGCCTCCTTTTCCTACATAGTTTGTGACGCCTAAATTCGATAAGTATAGAGGAAAAGGGGATCCTAAGGCACACATAAGACAGTTTTTCACAGCTTGCATTGAGGTAGCAGCAGAAGAGACATATTTGATGAGATTATTCCCACAAAGCTTAGGTGATCAAGCTATGGAATGGTTCTCTCAACTTCCACCTAGAATTAAGTCATGGGGTGACTTAGCAGAGGCATTTATTCAACATTTCTCCTACAACATAGAGACAGACATATCAGTCACTACTTTGTGCAACACCAAGCAAAAAGAGGGAGAATCTTTTGCATCATTTTTACAAAGATGGAGGAATCTAGCCAGCAGATGCTCTTGTGAAATTCCACAAAAACAAATGGTAGAGATGTTCACACAAAATGTTAACAAAGACATTGGTTATGATTTAAGAAAAGCTTGTTTGTCCACCTTCAAGGACATCATTGAAAAAGGCTTAGCAATAGAGAAGGTCCTAATTGAACAAGGAGTCATTAAGATATTCAAGGAAAACAAAGATGACTTTAAAGGAAAAGACAAGCCAAGATTTTGGAATAAAAACAAGAACACAGTTAATGATGGTGTTGTTGATGCCAACACAGTGTGACCCAAATTCATCTTTTCGGGATCAAGTTCTACAAACAATCAAGTGAATACTCGAACAACTTCTAGATCACGAAGGAAGTACACTCCATTAGGAGAACCACTTGAGTCAGTTTTCAAGAAGCTAGTGGCAAACAAAGTAATCACAATTCCAGATTTTCCTCCATATGAACCAAAGGTCAAGCCAAATTGGTGGAATGATGATGAGTATTGTGAATTTCATAAGAGCAAGGGTCATAAGATAGGAAATTGTCATCGACTGAAGAACATCATACAAGATCTCATTGATAGAGGTGATATTGAGATTGAGGGACATTCCTCCAATCAAGAACATGAGATGTTTAAGGAACCATTCCCAAAGCATGACAAGGGAAAAGCTAAAGTCACAGATGATCAAACCAACTATACCAGAGCATCCTACAACTATGATTCAACCATCAATCACATCTCGATGGACAATTATGTCTCTACCATTATCATCAAGGACAAAACGTCTGAGAATTCTACCCAGAAACCCAGGATTGTCCTAAAAGGTGTTGGATCTTCTTCTAAACCTACTTCTAAATGTCATGTTACAACCCGTCGAGGTAAAATCACTTTGCAAGGGGCTCCAACTAAAAACACTGCTTCTTCATCAACCAAACCTGAGTATGACCTTGTAGAATAGTTAGGGAAGACACCCACGCTAATCTCCATCCTTGAGCTATTACGCATATCCCCTGCTCATAAAGCCATTCTTGACAAAATCTTGAGAGATACTGTCGTTCCTACTGATCTGAACGTGGACCAGTTTCAAGCCATGGTGGGATACCTTTCTATTCCATACTCCTTTACATTCACAGAAGTTGACGACACCTCTGTAATTCAACCACATAATGCACCATTACACATTGAAGCCGTCATACACAAACATCGAATAAAAAGAGTCCGGATAGATGGAGGAGCAGGTCTAAACATTTGCACATTGAGCACTATTATACAATTGGGATATTCTGATAAAGCTGTGAATTCTACAAATCAAATCACCATTAAGGCATATGATGACGAAGAGCGTTCATCCAAGGGCACAGTCACCTTACCTCTCAGAGTTGGGCCAGTTACAAAGGATGTGGTTTGCCAAGTCTTGGATTTAGATCTCACTTATAACATATTACTAGGACGTCCTTGGATTCATGAAATGAGAGTAGTCCCATCCACATATCACCAATGCATTAAGCTTCCTCATAATGGAGTGGAAGTAACAGTTAACGGCGATCCTAATCCATTCATATACTACAATAACCTGAGATCAAAGACTGAGACCATCATTCCCAGTAATCGTGAAGCTATTCCTTCCTCGGCATACATTGATCCTGAGTCATTAAAACCTTCGACATCAAAACAAGGTGAGCTTAAAGGCAAGTTTCAAGACAAGGGCATGGGGGAATACACTTTAAATCAAACCATGTACTTACGACAAGTCATGAGTTCCCCAAAATAATATGGAAGACCACATCCTAACAAGCAAGTATCCCTCATGATACTCAAATGGGACCCTACTACCTTTCAAAGATGGGGTGAACTAGAAGAGGAAGATTTATACAAAATGCTTTACAAAGACAATGAAGATGACACACAAGATCACATTAGTCTACCATGTGAGAAATATGGCAAAGGCTTCAAAATTTTACAAAAATTCGGGTATGATGGAAAAAGCCCTCTTGGGTTACGAAAGGAAGGCATCATTGAACCTTTACAACCTGAATTGACTTTCAAAAAGGAATGCTCGAAAGGACTTGGTTTCTTAACTTCCAAGGTACACACCCAAAGGATAGAAGAAGTCTTGCAAATCAAAGCTGCCAAAATTCAACAAGAGGATCACTATTCCACAGATTCCAACGAATGGGAATGGGGTTCAGACAAGTCTTCTAGTGACTACGAGCTCAACGAGATATTCAGAGAGCCTGATGAACCAACAGAAGAAGAGGAATTTTATAACAAGTTCAAAGTTGGTCAAGAAACAACCCGTGAGGATTCCACACAGTCCTTGCCTCAAGGTTCTAGGTTGAAATCACATAGGATAAGAACACCTGTCCCAGAATGCGCTACTAGTGATGATAATTTGGATTCGTTCGAGATTCAGACTGATGAGGAGAGTGCCATCGATGACCTCAATAATTACCTTGACATACCCAAATATAACTACATCTTCACTCTTAGCCCGGCTAACTACGAAGACATTAACGACCTTCCCCTTATTCACCACCAACTCATTGACTGGGATCATGAAGGACCTGCACAGTTTGACACATTCCAAAATGATGAAGCTTTTATTGACTATCTGGGCATACGAGATGATCTTCCTCCTGGGGACCATAAAGCGGGATACACTATCGAACTCAACAGCGTGGCATATTTTGGTGAGGGTGTCAGACCTTCCAGTCGCAAAAATGTGAAAATAAGGACAAATCAAGGGTCTTATGGCGAAAACCACACTGTGGCACTGTCTGACCCCAAAAAAGTAAAAAGAAAGGACGTATCTGAGGACGAAAACCTCTCTGAGGCAGCCAAAGATGGAAGGCTTGACTTTCTCCCAGCATCATATGAGGAAAAGTCATCCATGTTGGTAGAGGAGACTATCAAAACAAACATTGGTACAGAAGAGGTTCCACACAACATATTCCTGGCTCAATCGTTGACAAAGTCAGAAAGGTCAAAATTCATAAGTTTCTTCAAAGAATGACAAATCAACTTTGCCTGGTCATATGCTGATATGCCTGGATTAGATCTAGATTTGGTAATGCATCATTTGATAGTTAAACCGAGAGCAAAACCAGTGAAACAGAAATTAAGAAAAATGCATCCACAAGTGGCATTACTAGTCAAAGCAGAACTTGAGAAATTATTGGATGTCGGATTCATACGCCCAATTGATTATCCTGAATGGATCTCTAACTTGGTGCCTGTCAGTAAACTAGATCGCAGCATCAGAATATGTACAGATTTCAGAGACATCAACAAAGCTTGTCCAAAGGATGACTTCCCATTGCCAAATATTGACTTAATTGTTGATCTCACAGTAGGTCATGAAATGTTATCATTAATGGATGGATTCTCTGGTTATCATCAAATAAGGATTGCGCCCGAGGATGAACACAAAACATCATTCACTTGTCCATGGGGAACTTTCTGCTAGAATGTCACGCCCTTCGAGCTAAAGAATGCAGGTGCTACATATCAAAGAGCCATGACTACTATCTTTCATGATCTCATGCATGTCACCATGGAAAATTATGTCGATGACCTCTTAGGCAAATCAATAGACAGAAATACACATTTAGACATACTTTCAGTCGTCTTTGATCGGTTGGAAAAATACAAAGTAAGATTAAACCCCAAGAAATGTGTCTTTGGAGTAACCTCCAAGAAGCTCCTAGGATTCATTGTATCCAAAAGAGGAATCAAAGCTGATCCAGCAAAAGTCAAGGCCATCTTGGAGATGCAACCACCAAGAAATATCAGTCAACTTCAATCTTTACAAGGCAGACTCCAGTCCATACGAAGATTCATAGCACAACTTGCAGATAAGTGTAATCCTTTTCAGCACCTGCTACATAAAAACACCAAATTCAAATGGAATGATAACTGTCAACAGGCTTTCCAGACGCTCAAAGATTATCTTCTAAATCCGCCAGTTCTGATGCCACCAGTTCTAGATCAACCTCTATTACTATACATATCAGCTACTTCAACAACACTAGGGGCACTCTTAGCACAACAAATTGCTGAGGGCAAAGAAAAAGCAGTATACTATATCAGTCGCACATTGGTAGGATACAAGCTAAATTACACACCAATTGAGCGTGCATGTCTCGCCGTGGTCTTTGCTTCACAGAAATTACGACATTACATGCTCACTCATAAGACCAAGTTGGTTGCAAGGATAGACCCATTGAAATACCTTCTCAATAAAGCAACACTTACTGGGCGACTGGCCAAATGGGTAATGATCCTGAGTGAATTCGACATCGAGGATGTGGACAGAAAAGCAATAAAAGGACAAGCCATCACAGATCAATTAGCAGATGCTCCCATGATAGATGATGTTCCTCTAAGTTCTGAATGTCCAGATGAATCTATTTTGACAATGTCACATGCAAAGCCATGGCAACTATACTTCGACGGCTCATACACATAGCATGGGGCAGGAGCTGGCATCCTCTTTATAACTCCTCAAGGGGATTCTATACCAAAATCGTACTGCTTATCATTTCCTTGCACTAACAATATTGCAGAATATGAGGCATTAACAACAGGATTATGAATTGCAGTTCAATGGAAGATCCAGGAACTTCATGTTTTTGGGGACTCCCAACTTGTCATCCGTCAAGCAACTGATGATTACCAAACAAAAGATGAAAAATTAATGCCTTATAAATGAATGGTGGATGACCTAAAACAACACTTCACAAAGATAGACTTTGAGCAGATACCAAGAGAGTAGAATCGCGCCGCAGATGCCATGGCTACAATTGCTTCACTGATTGATCTACCTCCAAACGAGACCTGCTATGAGTTCTTGGTGGATAACCTTTTGGTTTCTTCATATGAGATCATGCCTACTGAGATGATATGTGTTGTCGGTCCCGAATCCCAGTTATATGGTTCCATTTTCACATACCTTCGTGATAATACTCTACCTCCTGATCTATCAAATAACCAATGTCACACTTTCATTCGCCAATCCTCTCGATATGTCATTTTAGCTAATATCCTATACCGGCGAGGTCTAGATGGCACTCTTCTTAGATGCTTAGAAAGCGACGAAGCTCAGATTGCGTTACGTGAAGTACATGAAGGGATATGTGGTCCACATGCTAGTGGTCCTACCTTGGCCAAGAAACTCATCAGGACTGGATATTACTGGCCCAATATGGAAAAAGACTCATATCATTTTGTCAAGAAATGTAAGCAATGCCAAATTCATGGCGACCTCATACATGCACCAGTACAAGAACTTCAACCAATTGCGTCTCCTTGGCCCTTTTGTCAGTGGGGACTCGATCTCATAGGCAAGACTCACCCTCCTTCTTCCAATGGTCATAAATTCATTATCACTGCCACAGAGTATTTTACAAAATGGATTGAAGTCGTGCCTCTCACACAAGTCACAAGAAAAAAAATTGCTACATTTATCCTCAACTATATCATTTGCCGATACGGTATTCCTATTTCCATTATCACTGATAACGGGCGTCCCTTCAAAAATCAGGATGTTCGTGAACTTTGTGACCGCTTCCATATTTCCCATCGTTTCTCTACACCATATTACCATCAAGGTAATGGCCAAGTTCAGGCGTCTAATAAAACAATCCTTAAAATCCTAAAGAAGATAGTCGACGACGCTGGTTGTAATTGGCATATCCAACTTAATCCTACACTTTGGGCCTACCGCACAAGTGTCCAGACACCTACAGGAGCTACACCCTATTCACTTGTCTACGGTGCTGAAGCCATCTTGCCTATTGAGGTTGAGCTACCCTCTTTATGGGTCTCTTTGCAAAACATCATCAGTGATGAAGACTATAGGGTCTCTCGCTTACAAGAGCTGGAACTACTGGATGAACGAAGACAAACTGTTTTTAATCATCTCAAGGCTTACCAACAATGAATGAGTCGCAACTACAATCATAAAGTCAAGTCTCACACATTTGAGGTAGGTGATTTGGTTCTCAAAGAAAACCCCAAAAATCAGCAAGATAGAGAGAAGAGGGGCAAGTTCGAACCAAATTGGCTTGGTCCTTACATCATTACAGCAACATATGGATCTGGGGCATATTAGCTCTCAACTACAGAGGGTGAACCTTTGGAGGATCCTATCAACAGTATGCACCTTCGCAGGTTTTACACATAGTTCTTCAAAATATCCTAATTCAAAAATACAAAAAAATTATAAAACAAAAAAATCGTTACTTGGTGAAAACCTGGCAAACAAGCGCCTTGTGACACAAAAAACATTGAAAAATCAAAAAAGTAAAGAGAAATAATTTCGTCCAACGTTGAAGACCACTTCGGTGGCGCCCTGGGCAAGTGCCATGGTGAAAACTGGGTCACCAACGCCATGTGTAGAGACATTGCTCCTCCCTCCTTCAGGATTCACTTTCATCCTTCACTTTGCACACACTCACGACCAATTCATCCATAATAAACTTACCCATTCCCATCATGGCTTGTTATTGATCTACCCAAGATTGGTTCGCCATTCATAATAAACCTCCCTTTTCACTCCCTTTCCATCCATAATAAATCAGATCCTATTTGTGGCTAAGGCAAATCCTACGTCTAGTGATGGGTGTGGAACTAAGAACATCACATGTTTCGAGGAGTATAGTTTCTTCCAACTTCCTTCAGTCTATCCGCGCACAATCCGCAATAAAGCAACATTTGCATCACAGATCCATAATAAAGTTTCATCTTCTCCACAATAAAGTATCAGTTTCATGGATTCAGTCAGTTTCAGATGAGACAGCAGCAACAATGGGCTTCAACAAATCAAATCTTTCAACAGACTTAGACAACATATGGTTCAGTGCTATCTATCCTTTCTGTGAAAGTAAACATTGTGACCACAATCAAATAAGACTTATACAAGTGACAAGAGACACTAAACTTGAGGGCTACAGTGGATGTTGGTGTCGAGTCTTGATTTTCTTTTGATTTCATCTTTTTGGGTGACATGTCTTTTAGCTTTTCCAGGATGTCTCTGACTAGAGATTTTATCTCCGGGATGTCCTTGACTAGAAAGGCAAGGATGGGGTATCGTCACCTATTTTTCTTTGATGTCTATGGATTGTCTCTTAGTAATGCTATGACTTGTCCAAGGATATGAGGACACTATGAGTCTAGTATGAACTGGGGCATTCCCTATTTGTGACTGTCTTATCTCCATGCAAATAGGTACAATGACTTTCTGGGTCAAACATATGCCTCGATTGTCATAACCTACTTGCCATAATAAAGTTCAATGATGATAACACACAAGAAGCTCTTTCACTTTCATATCTTCTATCTTTCATCCCCCTTTCTTATTTGACTTCCATCGTCCTTCACGAGTCCGCGTAGCCTGCTATCACATGACTGAGTATAATGACACACCAAAAACATTTGCATTTTATGTAGTTGCACCTGCATTACCACATATAAGCATTTCATACATACATATAGATATCACAATTGCATCACATCTTGCACACAACACATATTAGCACAATTTACATTTGCATTATCATATTCATCTGCATTACATACATTCACATTTGCATCATGCATACACATATACAACATAAAAGAACAAAAATATTGCATTGCATCATATACATATTTGCATCCACATCATAAGCATCACATAAGAACATCTCATCATATAGGTACACATGCATATAGCCACCGCAAAAATGAATCATTTCATATATATATCATAAGTGTCATAATACAATGATGTCAAAAATATCATATGGCTACAAAAGCACCCGCAGGTGTCTACATCATCATACAAACATGGTACAATACTGATGAACTCCCTCCCTCAGAGCCGCCTGGCCTCGATGGAATCTGAGCCCCTAAAGGACCCACCCCAAGATCATCCCTCCTGTCCCCTCTATCTGGTGGTGGTGGAGGACCCATAACCCCACCACTCGATGTCTGTCTCCTCCTGCTCCCTCCCGTAGTTGTCACTGTATGCGACGGTCTATGGAAGCTCCTCGCCTGCTGATCCGCTAGCACTGCACCATAATAGAGATCTCGCCAGTAGGCAATCTCCTCCTCTGCCCGCAGGACATAGGCATATCCGACCCCTATGTCCTCCGCTGCCTATCTCCCCGCCCTCAGTGCTGTCTCAGCCTCTGTATAACGCTGAATAGCCTGATCCCGCTCCCGCTCAGTATCTCTGAGCCTCCTCATGAGCCTATCCCTCTCCCTCTCCAACTCCTCGCCTGCTGATCCGCTAGCACTGCACCATAATAGAGATCCCGCCAGTAAGCAATCTCCTCCCTTGCCCGCAGGACATAGGCATATCCGACCCCTGTGTCCTCCGTTGCCTGTCTCCCCACCCTCAGTGTTGTCTCAGCCTCTGTATAATGTTGAATAACCTGATCCCGCTCCCGCTCAGTATCTTTGAGCCTCCTCCTAAGCCTATCCCTCTCCCTCTCCAACTCCTGGATCTCATCTGCCTGTCCCTGGCAGATCTCCCTCAGCTCTATCAACTCATCCTCCTCTGCATCAGCCCCCTCTGGCTCTGCCTGTGGCTCCCCCTATGCCTGTGCCTATACCTGTACGGGTGCCTGTACTGGTCCCTATCCCTGCACCTATCCCTGTACCTGTACCTGTCTGGGACCCTGTGCTGCTAGCACCTGTAGCGGCAATCCACCACGACCCCTCACCACCCGAGCCTGCCTCTCCTCTCCACCCTCCCTCTGAGGTGCAACCCTCATCTCTCCAACTGCTCCCCTCCTCCTTCGTCGGCCTCTGCCCCCATCACCTCCACCATCATCATCATCCCCACCACCATCTCCATCTAAGGCCTCTCCCGGATCCATCAGGCGTGGGAATGGATGCTCTGCCCAGTATGCTGTGTACTCGGCATCCATGTCGGCATCCTCAATCTCTGGCCACATGTCCCAGGGTAGAGGCATCATCTCTACCAGCTGCGTAACTGCCTGATCATATGACAATAGGGGCCCAAACTGTGTCTGATCTCTGACAGTCCGTGCATACATGCCTGAGCCCCGTGGCATCCTCTGGATCCTACCAAACTGCCTGCCAACCCTGTCCACTAGCTGCCTCTCCATCACATAGGGCATCCGCCCAATTAGGTACCTGCTCTGGAAGGTGTAGGGAAGCTCAACTGCATCATCCTCCCACTGCTCACATCCCAGGTATGGTCTCCATATGACCATGTCAATATCATCTATCACTCGCTGCCAGTGCTCTAACCTGCCAATCCGTGGCTGTGACGTGATCATGTCATATAAGTGCACAAAACTACATCCATGACCCCTGCCTCTGAAGTGTATCGGCCTCGTCACTGGCAGATGCTTGTAGGCCCACACCTACAGCAATGTCACCCTGCAGCCTAATCCCACGGATCCGTGGTAGACAAACTGATGCAGCTCATAGTAGAAGTGTGCCAGCACACACGGTCCTCAGACATATCTGGTGTGTTGTGTCACCAGTGTCTCCAATGTTCCTCCCCAGCCTACAACCAACCCCCGTGTCGCCCTATCCAGACATAGGAACCCACTAATCGCTCCTCCTACCACTGCTGGCAGCGCCAATCTTGTAGCAGTCATAGTGTCCCAAGCCACATGTTCAGCCCTCATCTGTAGTCCTGGGTCCTGGAACACTCATCTCAGGGCCTCCCTATCTCCATCTCGATCATATGGAATCAGCTCCCCATCGATCAGTATCCGCAGGATCCTGTATACATCCTTCAGGGTGACTGTCATCTCACCCATCGGCAAATGGAAAGTACATGTCTCGGAGTGCCATCTCTCCACCAGCGCAATCAACAGTCTCATGTTTGCTCAAAACTCAGGCACATATAGAACATGTCTCAATCCCATAGCCTCGATAGCAGCTCGCTCCTCGGCTGTCAGCTCAGGTCGCAATCTCTGAGTCAACGGGAATCTCTCCCGTGACTCCAGCATCGGCAAATACTCCTGCAGTCAAGCAAATCACTCATGTCAGTCATAGTGGCATTCCCTATTTATCACAAAATGCTACTTTTTATCTAAATGCCTATGGCTATCTATCCTAGTGACACTCACTGTTCATCACAAAGTGTTGCTTCTATCCTAGTAGTACTCCCTGTTCATCACAAAGTACTACGTGTGTGGCACTCCCTGTTCATCACAAAGTGTTGCTCACATTTGCACTCACTGTTCATCACAAAGTGCTCCTCATATTTTAGTACTCCATGTTCATCACAAAGTACTATTTCTTGGTACTCACTGTTCATCACAAAGTGCCTTGATCTATTCTAGTCTTCCCTAGAGGACCTGCTTGAGTGTATCCTCTCAGTAGCCTATCCAATCGACAGCGTATGTTCATCACAGAACTACCGATTTGACCTAGAAGACAAAAATTCACATTTTTTAAACACAAACGTGCTTACCTGACATAAACGCGCTTGAAGACTGCACAAACGCGCCTAAAAAACTCAGATGCGCCTGACCAACACAAACATGCCTATGCTCTGCACAGATGCGCCTGCGCAACATAGACGTGCCTTCTTGGCATAAACGCGCCTACACATCACAAACGCGGCCGCATTTGACACAAATGCGGTTTCAAACACAGACGCGCCTGGCACAAACACAGACGCGCCTCGCGAGCATAGACACGCCCGACACCAACGCAGACGCGCCTGGACATTTTTGGACATTTTTTTTAGACCCTATTCTAAGTGCATTTATTGCCCTATCTACCATGCATTAATGACAATAATAAATGCATCAAAGTACGAGGAGGTTTGGTGGTACTTACCGGCTCTCCTGCCTCTGCTAGCCTCTGAAATTGGCGAACGCGGTCGAATCTGTGAACGAAGGCCATCGCTGCTGACTGCTGCTGCTCTATTTTCGCTCTGCACTCTGCTCTTGTGGATGTGTAGATGACAATGAGGATGTATTTTCCCCCATGGTCTATCTTATAGCCTACCCTACCCCTAGCCGTCGTTTCCTGAGTCAGTCTTCATTATCCCGTGACTCTGTCACTTTATCCGGTCAGTCCATTCTATCCCATCTTTCTTATCGAGAGATTGTCTGCAATCTTTTCAGACATTTTTTCATCCAATCTCTCGAGGGGGCATATCATTCCCATCTTGGGGCAACTCTGTATCAGTTCATCTTATCTTCTTTGAAACAACGCGACAAGCCGCATTGTCTCAAAGAGGGGCAAAATGTAGACACCCAAAATTGTCCAATCTAAATAAATAAATATTTTAATTTATTTAATTACTTTAGCCTAATTCTTCTATTAATTAAATAAATCTTTATTTATTTAATTAATTCATTTATCCTTTTCTAGTCTTATTTCTCATTTAAATAAATACATTCATTTAGTTAAATTATCTTTTTTCCTAAATTAAATAAATAAATACATTTATTTATTTAAATTATCCTTTTTCCTAAATTAAATAAATATCTTATTTAATTATCCCACTTCTTCTATTAATTAAATAAATCTTTATTTATTTAATTAATTCATTAACCTTTTCTACCCATGACACATGTCATTCATCTCTTAATTCATACACTACCTACCCCTTTCATTATTTTATAATTTTTTTTACCTACCCTCTAATCATAGATGACCCCCTTTTACACCTCTCAATCTTATCCCTCCATTTCTTATTGTGTCTTCTATATAAGGAGATGCTTCCCTCATTATCAAACCCTAATCATTTTTATGCAATTTGACTACACTGCGATCCTACTTGCAACCACATTCCATTCTTTGTTGAACTCTTGTGCACACATAAAAATCTGAGAGCAAATATATCAAGCAAGGTCAATGGAGATAGGAAGAATGGAGATCAAAACCCTATTGGACATGTGAAGGTATAATCTTTGTGATTTCGTTTGATTTGCATTGTCTTAGGTAATCTTCATATGTTACGGTGGATCTTTGTTGTTGTTAGGATAGGGTTTTGTGGTTGAATCCATTTAGCCTTTCAATATCGTTATTATTGTTATCCATTTTCACCATATATAGCTTTTATTGTACCTTTTTATTTACCTTTTTCTTGATTTTTTGATTTTTTATTTTTATTTTTACTTTTCCGTGCATTAGATTACTCAAGTGTAGTATTTCTTCAGATGGATGTTGTTAGTTGGTTCGTCGAGCACATCTCCTTCTGAAGTTGTTAACTGATAGGTGCCTGATCCATAGGCTGATATGATGACATAGGGACCTAACCAATTAGGTTCAAATTTCTCTTTCTTTTTTCGATCTTGCTAATTCCTAGGATTTTCCTTGAGTACTAGGTCACCAATTTTAAAAATTCTGGGAATGACCTTGTGGTTGTAGCTCTTGCACATGTGTTGCTGATATGCTTTGAGATGAGTGTAGGCACCTTGACATCTTTCATCTAGAAGCTCGAGCTCTTGCAGTCGGTTAACTCGATACTCTTCATCTGGAATTAGGCCTTTTAAAGAAACTCTGAGAGATGGAATTTCTACCTCCAAGGGTAAAATTGCTTTAGATCCATATACCAATGAATATGGTGTAGCTCATGTAGGTGTGCGGATGCTAGTTCTGTATGCCCAAAGTGCTGGATTGAGTTGTACATGCCAATCTTTGCCTGCATCATTCACTGTTTTCTTTAGGATTTTCAATATTGTCTTGTTGGATGCTTCTGCTTGACCATTTCCCTATGGGTAGTAAGGTGTAGAAAAACGGTGTTGGATTTTGAATTTTTCACATAGTTCTCATACATCTTGGGTTTTGAAAGGTCGTCCATTATCTGTGATGATGGAACTTGGAATGTCATATCAGTAGATCAGATAATTAAAAATAAAAGAGGCAATTTGTTTCCCAGTCACTGTGGTCATGGGGACTGCTTCAATCCATTTGATAAAGTATTCCATTGCAGTTATAATTAACTTGTGTCCATTTGAAGATGAAGGATGAATTTTGCCAACCAAGTCTAGTCCCCACTGGAAAAAGGGTCAGGATGTTGTGAATGGCTGCAGTTCCTGTGCTGGTGCATGTATAAGATTGCCATGGATTTCGCATTTAGGACACTTCTTTGCAAAGTGGTAAGAGTCTTTCTCCATTGCCGGCTAGTAATATCCCATTCTTAGAAGCTTTTTAGCAAAAGTAGTACCACTTGAATGTGTGCCAGAGATACCTTCGTGAAGCTCGTGTAAAGCGGAGTTAGATTCATTACGATCAAGACAACGAAGAAGAGTACTATCTAGACCTCGACGGTACAAAGTATCAGTGGTAAGAGTATAAAGAGGGGCTTGTCAGATAAAGTTGCGCTTTTGGTTTCGGGATAGGTCAATGGGTAGGATATTGTTCTTAAGATAGTCGTATATCGGTCCATATAACGGAGAGTCAAAACCGGTCAAGGCATAGATAACATGGGATTCGGAATGGTCATAGGCCGGGGAGAACAGTTGCTCTACCAGAAACTCATAACAATTTTGTTGCTCTGGAATTTGCAGTAGTGAAGTGATAGTAACCATTGCATCAACTGCTCTGTTATCCAACCTTGGTATTTGTTCAAAGGTGATGTGTACAAAATATTGTTTAAAATCATCCACCATTCGCTTGTATGGTAGCAGCTTATCATCCTTTGTCTGATAGTCATTGTTGATTTGATTAATGACTAGTTGTGAGTCTCCGTAGACTTTTAATTCTGTGATCCTCCATTCTACGACCATTTTGATGCCAATAACCAATGCCTCATATTCAGCAATGTTATTTGTGCATGGAAACATAAGCCTATATGATCTTGGTATAGTGTGTCCTTCAGGAGTGATGAACAAAATGCCAGAACCTAAGCCATGTTGTGTGTAGGATCCATCAAAATATAAGGTCCATTGTTTGGTGGAGAAAGAAAGAACGTCTCTGTTTGGAAATTCGATCTCCATAGTTTGTTTTCCCGGTAGTGGTGCTTCTGCCAGTTGATCTGCAATTGCTTGTCCTTTGATAGCTCTTCACTCTGTGTAATGGATATCAAATTCACTGAGGATCATGACCCACTTAGCCAATCTGCCTATAAGAGCTGCTTTACTGAGTAAATATTTGAGAGGATCAATTTTTGCAACCAGCTTAATTGTGTGAGCTAGCATGTAGTGCCGGAATTTTTGAGAGGCAAATACCACTATTAGACAAGCTTTCTCAATGAATGTATAGTTAAGTTCATATCCGTTCAATGTCCTGCTGGTATAATAGATAGCTCGCTCTTTGCCCTGTTGATCTTCTTGTGCTAACAATTTCCCCTATGATATGTCTGTTGTTGAAATGTAGAGGACGAGTGGCTTCTTTGCTATTGGTGGTACTAGAACTGGTGGGTTCATTAGATACTAATTGATTTGATAAAAGGATTTGGCACATTTGGCTTCCCATTTGAACGGTACATTTTTATGTAGCAAATGATTGAATGGGAGACTTTTATTGGCTAGTTGAGCGATGAATCGCCTGATTGATTAGAGTCATCCTTGTAGAGATCTAAGCTGGCTGATGTTCTTTGGTGGGGGTATCTCCATAATGGCTTGTACCTTTGCTGGATCCACTTCAATACCTTTAGCTGAAACTATGTAGCCTAGTAATTTGCCTAATGTAACCCCAAAGACATACTTCTTAGGGTTGAGCCTGACTTGAAATTTTTCCATTCTATCAAAAAAAATTCTAAGATGCTTAGATGTTCTGCTCTGGTGAAGGATTTAGCTAGTAAATCATCTACATAGTCTTCCATGAAGGTATGCATCATGTCATGAAAGATTGTTGTCATTGCTCATTGATAAGTTGCTCTTGCATTCTTTAAGCCAAAAGGCATGACATTCCAACAGTACGTTCCCCACAGACAGTTAAACGCTATTCTATCTTGATCCTCTGGGGCTATTTTTATTTGATTATATCCTGAAAAACCATCCATTAGTGATAGCATTGCATGGCATGTTTTGAGGTCTACAATTATGTCGATACTGGGCAAAGGAAAGTTGTCCTTTGGACAGGCTTTGTTGACATCTCTAAAATCAATGCAGATTCTAATACTACCATCGGGTTTTGATATTGGTACAATGTTGGAAATCCATTCAGCATAGTCAATAGGTCGAATAAATTCGACGTCTAATAGTTTCTTCAACTCAACTTTAACCATGAGTGCTACATGTGGATTCGTCTTTCTTAGTTTTTGCTTAACTGGCTTAGCTCTTAGAGAAATGGACAAGTGATGCATGATTAATTGTGGATCAATCCCTGGAATATCTGCATATGACCAAGCAAAGTTGATTTGCTTTTCTTTAAAAAATTTAATAAATTCTGATCTTTCTTCCTCTGTTAGAGATTCTGCAAGGTGTATAGTTCTAGTTGCTTCTGTAGTACCAATGTTGATTGATTGAGTGGGCTCGATCAATATGGATGATCGCTCGTGATAATGCTCAGGAAGAGTGTCAAGTCTCCCATCCTTAGGTGCCTTAAAAAGGTTTTCACCCTCAAATGCGTCCTTTATTTTTACTTTTGTGTGATCTATTGCTACCATTGACTGGTTTTCAGTAGTAGATCTTTTAGTTTGCTCATTTTTGCGACTGAGAGACTTGGCACTCCCCTGGTTGTAGACATTGTTACTTTGTTCACTGGTAGAGTCTATTTCTGGGTTAATGGTACATAAATAATGGATAATGGATTCATCATTTGGGAAAATTGGTATATCATGAGTTTCAGGTTCATCCCAATCGATGAGGTCAGGAAAGACAAGTGGTAATGAGTCATTAGGTGGATCAAGTTCGATTGCTGTAAGTGTCGGGATGGAAGTATCATCATGGTTGGCCTGGGTGTTAAAGAAATTAAGGATCTCGTCAAGGTCTTCGATGGTATCATCTTCCATATAGACTTTCTCATAATGTCGTTTCTCATTTTCCTTGGCGTCATAGATATTTTGTGGACCAAATTCAAGTGGTCTAGATTTTGTGTTGCGTTCTTCTTGAGAGATGGGTGTATTATGGTCATTTGCACAAATATCTTCAGTAACATTAGAATAGTTTCCCCATTCATATTCATTGGAATCAATCTCAGAGGTATTATCCCAGATTCTAGCAATGTTGTGAACTGGTATGTTGTAGGGTGAGAACAAGTCTTGATAATTGAGACAAGTTTGATAGTTTTCTCTGATTCTGTGTCAGATCTTGCTTCTACTCTTTGCGTTTGTTCATATACTGTCTCTCCTTGGGGAGGAATGATTTTATCAAGAGGTGATTCTTCTTTGTTGGATATTGGTTCTTGAATATGATGTGCTTCTACAGTAGATGCTTCTTTCTTTTGATTGATAGGCTGCCTTTGACATTGCTTTTGTTCTTGATGTTCCCGTTCCTTACGTATTGTCTCAGCTAACTCAAATAGTGCCTCTTGCCAAGAGTCTTCTTTGTATTTCTTCTTTGCTTGCCACTGAGGTTTTTGATATTTGCGTGGTGCTCTCTTTGGTAGTAGAGTGAGTTCAAAGCCCAATCCCTTTTTGTCTTTACTGAATTGTGAAGGAGGATCTAATGGTTCTGTGAAGCCTTCCTTTCACTTACCATTAGGTCCTTTGCCATTGTATCCCATTTGCTGCATGATTAAGTAGCCTTTTCCATACAAGTGTGTTGGTATAGCTACTTCCACAGTAGCTACTCTATCTTCTTCCTCATCTTTGTATAGCCAACTAAGGATATCCTTTTCCTTGGATTCATGCGCTAGAGTGCCGAGTTGGATGAATGTGCCATCAAACTTGGTGATGGACTGAGTTGCTTGATGTGTTGATGCTATAGGTAATCCATGAGATCTAGGTGATGTTGGCAAGTTGGCCAAACACATGGGTTCTAAAGAGTATTCTCCCATGCCTTGTTTTTTTATTTTCATTTTCTGCTTGAAATCCATAGATAATGATTTAGACTTTTCTTGTTGAAGATCTAGTGCCGAGGAATTTTGTTTCTCTCTATTATGTGGAACCAAGTTGTCTTGGGCTGCCCCCATAGCATTACAATGTTGAAATAGATTATGATCAGCTGATATAGAAACCTCCTGCCCATTGTAGGGGAATTTAACACACTGGTGATAAGTGGAGGGTACCTCTTGCATTTCATGTATCCAAGGTCGACCTAATAAGATATTATATGTGAGGTCTATGTTTAAAACTTGGCACATAGTATCCTTTCATATTGGTCCTACTTGAATTGGCAACACCACTGTTCCTTTGGATGATCTTTCTTCATCATCATATGCCTTTATAGTGATCTTTTTGTGTGGATCAATAGACTCCTCAGATAAGCCTAATGCATGGATAAGTTTTAAGGTACAAATATTAAGTCCAGCTCCTCCATCTATTAATACTCATTTAACTCGGTGTTTATAGACCATGACTTCAATATGGAGTGGAGTATTGTGTGGATGGCTCAATGAGATATTATCATGTTCAGAAAAAGTGAGGTTATGAGGCCCTGTCATATGAGCCACCAGGGCTTGGAATTTGTCAGCATCCAGATCTTGAGGTACATTTGTTTCTAATAAAGCTTGTTCCAATATGTCTTTGTGTTTTGGTGAAAGTTTTAACAATTCCAGTATAGATATTTGAGTAGGAGTTTTGCGCAGTTGACTGACTAGATCATATTGAATTTGGGGCACAGTGTTTGTTGTTGACATATGTCCCTTCAAGACATATTTTTGAGCTCTGGTTGTTACGTTGACAGATTCATGTTCATGCCTATCTTTGATTGTGATAACATTGACTTGATTGTCCTCAGCTGATATGTGATTGATGGTGTTATTGTATATGTGATTGATACGAGCCCCACGTGTATCGCTTGAGGTTGGAGCTCCATCTTTGTTGTAGTTTGGAAGAGGATTCTTGAAAGTGTCGTGGTCACCATTTGTCTTGAGACCATCAACCGTTAAATCACCTCTATCGATCATGTCCTGAACAATGTTTTTCAGCCTCGTGCAATCTTTTGTTTGATGACCTTTGTTGCGATGAAAATCACAAAAGTGTGAGTCATTCCACCAGGGTGGTTTGATTTGTGGTTCAAAGTTGTTGATTGCTAGTAAAGAGATAATTTTGTTTGCCAAGAGTTCTTTGAATGCTGACTCCAGTGATTGCCCTAGTGGTGTATAAATGTGTTTCGGAAAGTTGTTTGCATTACCCTGTGAGTTTGGATTAGATCCCCTATTGGTGTTATTGTTTTGGGTATTGTTGGTGTTGTTCGTGTTGAGTTGATTTTGATTGGTATTCGGTGCATAAGTGTCAGTGCCTGGGTTAGCACCTGTGGGATTATTTGTAGCTTGAGGATTACCTGATAAAGTGAGCATGGGTTGCTTTGATTTTGGATCATTTGATTCATTTCCTCCTTCATTTTCATTGTTTTTGTTTCTGGTCCAGAATCTGGATTTGTCCAAGTTATTGTTGTTTTGGTTGTTGTAATTGGATGAACTTGTTCTTCTTTGAAAAATTTCAACATTCCCTTTTTGACACACACTTCTTCTACTTGGATGCCATTCTCAATCAATTTAGCAAAAGATGGTATGCATTGGAGTTTGAGTATGTAACTCATCTCACTATTCAAGTTGTCGATGAAAATTTCCATCTTTTCCTTTTTGGGTATATCACGAGGATATCTTGAAACCATACGTCGCCAACGTTGAAGGAATACCATGAATGTTTCATTGTTTTTCTATTTGGTGTTACAGACGTCTAACATGGTGATAGAATGTTGAATGTTATAGGAATATTGAGTTATGAATTTGTTGACTAGTTCATCGAATGATCTGACAGGAGGTGTGATTTTGGATAACCATTACATTGTTTCTCCGCCCAAGCTTCTTGGGAATAACCTCATCAAATAGGTGTCATTATGGGCGAATTCCAGACTTATTGTACAGAATTCGTGAACATGATCACAGGGATCACTTTTCCCATCATATTTGTCAAATTTGGGAATGTCTGAGTTTGGAGGAAAAGCGACCATATTTAATCGTCTGTCAAAAGGATAAGGACAAATTTTAGTTAAGGAGTATCGTACTGTTGTACCTTGTTGCATGTCTTGCATTTGTCTTTGTAACATTTGCATTTGTTGAGTGAGAGCAATCAAAGGTGCATTGTGTTGCCAAGGAAAAAGTTCTTCCCTTGTATTAGTTCTAGGCTGAAATGGTGTGTGGAATGGTATGTTTTGCTTAGGGATGTTTTTCTCAGGGATGTTTTGCTCAGGGATATCTTGCTTAGGGTCACATGCTTCATCCTCTATGTTGTTATTGATATTCATAATGTCGAGATCTTGTTCTAAAAATGTCTGTGTCCAAATCTTCAGGAATTTTAACTCCTTTGCTTGTGAGCATGAGTAGATATTTTTCCTTGTCATTTTCCATGAGTCTTTCCACAAGTTTTTGAAATGAAGCGCTTTCTTGACACTCTTGAAGAATTTTTTTAGTAATTTCAGTGTCCTCTAGTTGCGGACCCTCAAAAGGATTTGATAATATTCGATTCATGCTGGATTCTGGTTGCATTTCACTTTGTTTGTTTCGTTGAGAGCGAGTAACATCGGGCATCTAGTAGAAGCTTTCTGTGACAAAAGGAACGAACTCTTCTTCAATGTTTTGCTCAGGGGTTGGTGGTTCAAATCGGGGTATGTTATAAGTGATGCACTCTTAAGGAAAGAAAGTCGGGTTGATCTTCCCTCCTTGATTTATGCGTTGACTGAATGTTGATTTTTGCCAGAATGCCCTACTCCTCAAGGGTTCCTTGTCAAATTCGTTTGTTTTGTTTTAAAGATATAAGCATATATGACGAAGGAATGTGTGATGAGATTTGAAGAGTTGGTGATTGATGTATAAAAATTTATTTCGTTTGGCAAATTTTGAAGAACTTGGTTGTTGTTTCCTTAACTTAGTGTTATGATAAATATTCTTTCTTCTCAGAATATGAGGATAAGTCATGCACAAGTGATCAATGGTGTCCTTTGATTTGTTTTGGATTCAGTTTAGCTTGTTCTGAAAACTTAAGTCTTACTTTATCAAAGTGAAGGTTTAGATGCCCCTCATGACAAAGTGCGTCAAATGATATGGAATACGAGCTTTCCCAATATGGAAACTCGATTTGACAACTTAGAGTTTTGAAACAAGTGTGTTTGAGACAAAAATCCGTTCGATTTAAAGGACCTATTTGCCACTTGTGATGATGTTTCCTGATTTTGATAGGAGAGATATGTTTATCTTGTGACTAGTTTCATATTTTCAGACAACTTTGCTTGATGGAAATTTGCTTGTAGAAATAGCTTTTGATACTCTGTTTTTGGTTTCTTGATTGATGAATTTCAGGCTGATGAAGGGAAGATTCTGAAATTGTTCTCAAAATTTTCAAAATTGACCTCTGTTTTGCCCCCTATTTTTCTTGTTTTGACTACACACTGAAACAGAGACACAATGCGCTATAAAAACTTCTCTATGCGCTAGAGAAAAGATTCTACGCGCTACGTTGCCCCATGATACACGCTAACTGGTTAATTTTGTTTAGCTTTGGTTTAAAAGGCCATGCGCTAATATGGGCCTTCTATGCACTAACAGTTAAACCCTAAGCGCTAAAGTTTGACTTCTACGTGCTAAGTTGATGCTTCAACGCACTAAACTATTTCTGAGACGCGCTAACTGCCACTGCTTGTTCTTAGATTCTGGTGAAGCGCTACTATTAAGACTTGATGTGCTAAAGAGAAGGTTTAATGCGCTAAAAGATGGTTCCTACGTGCTAAACTACCCTGAAAAAATATAGACTTGGTTTCTTTTCAGCAATTTGGAAATTTTTGCCTTGAGTTCTTAGTGCTGATAGATGATTTTCTGAAATAACAAATGAAAGCACGACACCAAAGAGACAACCATTTTTCTTAATCTAAACAATAAGTGTATGTTCTGCGAGGATGTGTTCAAATCCCCAATGTTTCAACAGGTTTCGGTACAACATGCATTTCTATCAGACTCTTTATTCAAGGGTCATAAGTAATATCATAGCCCGCTAGTCTCGATGCTTCGTCAGCTCAAACAACCGTGTCACCCCCTAGGGGGTGCCCGTTTTTTTGCCTTTTGCCAGAAATTAACACAAAGTGAATTGCTTCACAATTGAGTAGTTATCTTGGGAGATATATGGTGAGCAATCTTGGGGGCGGATTCTTCCCCACCCTTGCACTATGATATTGCAAATGTCTGGTTACTGACTTGGCTCAAAGTTTCTATGCTAAGGTTCGTAATCAAGATTCTTGTTCAGTCGTCAATGATAAACTCCCTCAGGAGGCTTCCCAACCTTTAAAACAAAGGCTTTACATATCTCAAGGATACTAGGGGAAGGTCAATCGCTGTGCGCAATCATTGAAAAGGACTTTCATCACTTTCCACTTTTGATTATAGTGGGTTGGAACACTTGGCTTCAAAGTTGTTTCCCACTTAGGTCGTTCCCTTCACACCAACCAAAAGTGGCTTTAAGAGTTTTTCAACCCCTCGGGAAGGCAGGCCTGCTAAAGGATTTATTGCTTGAATTAAAGAAAGCTTTAAGAGTGGTTTGGCTTTTTGATCACCCAATTAAGGGGAGAGAAAATACCTTCCACTTTCGAGATAAAGCACACAAGTTCTCTTTAGCCCTTCAAAGCAATGATTTGTTAATCCTATATGGAGATGTTGCTCCATGAAAACATGGTGTTCTTTTTAACTTTTCAAGGTAATGATTTTCTATTCTGAAAAGAAGAACTTGGTCAACAAAATGAACACGATGTTTCGTCAACAAAAGAAATCGAGTGAAAGGGGAAGATCTTCCCTCTTTAATTGCAAAACAAAAGACTTTTGGGACCGTGTGATTCTTTTCCTTGCTAAAACCTAAAATGGATCCTTTTATACACCAAAGGATGGTGAAGTTCTTTTTAATCCATTTGTTTGCAAAACTTGAAAAAAAAATTGATTTGTTCTTTTTAAAGCCCAATTTGAAAATTTTCTCTCCTAAAAAAGCAAGGAAAAATTTGTTTTGTGGTTGTTTTTAAAGCCCAAACAAAAGTGAGTTCAATTTTAACAAGAATCAAAAGAAGTTTATATCTTAGCTAACTTAACTAAATTAGTAAAAACTTAAACTATTTAATGATCCTAAAATTAAGCTCCTATCTACAAGAAATTTGTTAGAACCCTGCCATATACCAAGTAAAATTGTTCGAAAATCTGTGGACTTCAACAAGTCTAATTTTTTACATTCGGTTACAGTTTTTTGGTTTTGCCTATGTCTATGATGTGCTATAGAACGAACTGCACGCTCTACTATATAGTCAGGATGTGCTATTGGACAAACCCGATGCGCTAAGTTGTTATTCTTCCGTGCCGAGACCTACAGGAAAAAGTTGGTGAGAATGATGTGCTAAAGTATGATCTTCACGCACTGGGAAATGAGTCCCACGTGCCAAACATTGAGCTAGATGCACTAAAAGGGGCACCAGATGCTCTAAAGGATGTTCCCTATGCGCTGATTCTCGGCTCCCGCATACCTGCACAAGTGTTTATTTTTAAAAACCGATTTGATTAATGGGGTAGTGCCCCACGGTGGGCACCAGAAATGTATGCAGGAAAAGCGGCGTGATGAAACTTAAAATGTCAAAATTATGTTCAAAGAAGCTTGTCCACACACCCACATGACTTCTTGGTGCAATTTATGGAGTCATGAAGAATGACTCAACTTCCCAAGGTTGGTTCCATGGTTCTCTATCTCACAAGGTCCCTCAAGCCAACACCTTTGCTCTTTGATCACTGAGCAAAGTGGCTTAGGGATGACAAATGCAAGAACGAGGAATGCTTATGATTGATTTAAATTATGAAATGCATCTTATCCATGCATGATCCTACAAATGCAATAAACTAGATTATAAGATGACAAAATTAGTAGCAATACTATCCTAACATGATATACTAGTGAATGATTTAAGCTAATGATAAAGGAAATAGTCTAAAATGCTTATTAGATTAATTCCTATTACAAAGAGAAGCTAGATGTATTGATAAATTTGAGTATAAATGAGACACTAAAAGCTTGCATGGATCCTTAAAATGGAGGAATGAGAGCTCTATTTATAGTGAAAATAGGACAATGGATGGTCAGGATTGAAAGAGTTAATCAAGGGTCAAGTTTGAAAGTTGTCAATCCATGTTTTCAATTTTCACCAATGAAATGGTGACAATTGTCAACATAAGGCTGGTTGAGAGGAGAGGTAAAAAGCATTAAATACTTGAGAAGACCTTATGGTTACCCTAGGAGGGGGTTACGGTTAGGTTAGGGTTATCCATTGGATAAAGCTTTTACCCAAGGGGTAAACTCTTGTGCAAAGGTTAAAGGAATAACCATGGTCAAAGCAATAAATGCTTGATGAGACCCTTGGGTTAGATGGAGGTTAAGTTAGTCAAAAATTCTCTAACCATGCCACTAAGGGTTAGTTAACCATTAATGGTTTGAAGACTTTGGGGACAAATTTGTAAGAGTCCCTCTAAATTTGGGGGTATTCAACAAGTTAGCTTGTTGAATGGATAAAGGCTTTAATGCCTTTTGAAGACTTTACTCCAAATTTGAGAAGTGACCTCCTCAAATTTAGGGAAAGGGGATAATGGATGGGTTTAGGTTAATTGATTAGGATTAAATAGATTCTAGAAGAAATTGGGAATAGGGTTAGGAGGCAAGTAGAAGATGTAGGAAAATACAAGTGGGTGAGGGAAAATAGAATTAATTAAAATAAATTACTTTATTTCAATTTGGTTGCAATTTGGGAAATTGAATAAATTAGATTTATTTAATTTGGGGTAAACTATTAATTAAATGTAAATTTAATTAAAAGTTAAGAAGAAGGGTTTTAATTAAATAAAATGATTTATTTAATCAAATGACATAAAGGGCTTAAGTGAATTTGACTAAATAAATTGAATAATTTACTTAATTAAATAGAGGAATGTGGGCGATTTAATTAAATTAAATTTAACTAAATAGAGGAATGAGAATAAAATGAACATTAAATATTCATTTAGGAATATGGTCATTTTTATACATCTACACTACTAATAGCCATAACAAGAGAATCCCACGAATCAGGCAAAGAACAAAGAAAGATTTGACATTTCTCCTCTTCATCCATATTAACACCGACAGATACCAATTGAGCCACCAACATATAAAATACTTCTAGGTGGTCCGCAATTCGTCCACCCTCTTCCATCTTCACGGAATACAATTTATTCCTCAAGAAAATCTGATTTAATAAAGATTTGGCTTGATACATCTCACCAAGCTTAGTCCATAACTTCTTTACAGAGTTCTCCTCATGGACATTGATCAGGACAGAGTCTGCCAGGCACAATTTGATTAGACCCTTGGCTTTTTAGTCCATAACATCATACTGAGCAACTGCAGTAGGATCTAAGCATCTTGAGACATTCAGATCAACAACATCCCATAGATCTAGATCTATTAGCAGATCTTCCATCTTCAGCTTCCACATCTAAAAATTACTTCCATTAAATTTATCCATCTCTATTCTCCCTAACGAACTTGTCATCTGAAAATTCCTACATCAAGATCAAAAAGTGTCTCCTGCACAATCTCCCACTCAAATCTGGATTAGTTCAAAAAACCCAACAACCCACAACTGAAACCAAATGTGATCAGACTCTGATACCACTTGTAAGGAAGTTAAGTAGCGGAAAAACTGCCAACACTAACCTTGAGAGGAGGGTAATGCAAAAAATTTTATAGATCGTTACATTAGTTACAAAAAATTAACAAAAATAAACAAAATATTATGCATATCACAACACAACAACACAGTGATTTACGTGAGGAAAACCCTTTCGGGAGAAAAACCCCACACTCCAAAAGTTGCCCAATATATTATTTAGCAATTGTATACAGTGAAAATGGATAATGAAAACAACAATATTGAAAGACTAACAATGATCCAACCATAAAACCCTAGCCTAACAATGAAAGCAATCCACCATACACAAATGAAGATACCTAAGATCATACAAATAAACTAAATATACCATTCACATGTCTAGTAGGGTTTCAATCTCCATTTCTTCCTATCTCCATTGATCTTGTTTAATATATTTGCTCTTAGATTTTATGTGTGCACAAGAGCTCAACAAATAATGGAAATGTGGTTGATATCTTGATCGCAAGAAGGCTTGATTGCATAAGATCGATTAGGGTATTAGGGTTGATAATGAAAGAAGCATCTTCTTATATAGAGAACACTATAAGAAATTAAGAGATAAGATTAAGAGGTGAAGAGGATAAACAGTCGGCTAGGATTAAAGGGTAGGTAGAGGAAATAATTAAATGATAAAGGGGCAGGTAAGAGAAGAATTAAGAGATGAGTGACATGTGTTATGGGTAGAAAAGACTACTGAATTAATTAAATAAATAAAGATTTACTTAATTAATAGAGGAAGTGGGATCAATTAAATAAATAAAATATTTATTTAATTTAAGAAAATGATAATTTAAATAAATAAAAGTATTTATTTAAATGAGGAAAGGCCTAGAAGAGGATTAATGAATTAATTAAATAAATAAGAATTTATTTAATTAATAGAAGGCAAGATAAAATAATTAAATAAATAAAAATATTTATTTAATTAGACAGAGCAATTTTAGGTGTCTACGTTTTGCCCCTCTTTGAGACAATGCAGCTTGTCGCATTGGCCCAAAGAAGATAAGGTAAACTGATACAAATTTGCCCCAAGATGGGAATGATATGCCCCCTCGAGAGATTGGATGAATTTGTTTGAAAAGATTGCAGACACTCTCTTGATAAGAAAGAAAGGCTAAAAAGGACTAACAAGATAGGGTGACAAGGTCATGCAGGAAAAAGAGTGACTCAAGAGGAATCAACAAAATCATGTCTATGTCTTAAAATGCCAAAATTTATAGTTTTGTGATGAACATACACTATCAATTGGATAAGCTGCTGAGAGGATTCACTCAAATAGGTTCCCTAGGGAAGACAACTGAAAACAAGGCTAGTATTGACAGTTCTATGATAAACATACATTGCTAATTGGATAAGCTGTTGAGAGGACTCACTCAACAGGTTCCCTAGTGTAAAGTGGAAAAATCGAACCCTAGTCATTCTCCCCTCCCTAACTCCAAGGAGAGAGAAGGGAGAGTCACTAGGGTTGATGTTTTTCACTTAGGAGGGACTTTACATTCAAAAGAGGGGTTGAAACCCACAAGATCCAATCCCACGCAATGCAAGATTGGATTCTATATGAATTTCAAGGGTTAAGACATCAAGGATACCCTCTTTTGTAAAGAAATGTAGATAGAATGATTGAACTAGGAATGCATGTAAAGTAGTAAAGATTCGCTTATAAATAGAGATAGGGATATGGGATGAAGCTGCGGACCTGGAATTAGCAGTAAAATGCCGAGATGGTGCTGTTCTGCAAATTTGAGCGAAAGTTGACGGGACGATGGCGCCCGGCGTGCACACGGTCCTCCGAAAAATCCGCGAAACGAAGGTGGATCTGTTCATCTCTGCACAAGGATTCCAGATCTTCAATTACAGCCGCGTACCTGCAACCTACACACAAAAAAGAGAGGATGATTGGGGGGTTAGGGATGAGGGGTTTGCCTTTAGGTCAAACCCCGGTTTTGGAATTAACCAAGAAATGAGAATGCTGTAAATGTAAATGTTTGTAATGTAAACAAGTACTGATACCTTGTTGTAAGAATGTTTGTAATCTTACATGAGAAGATGTAATGTATGTAGTATGTAATGTGTTGTAAGTGATCTCCTCTTCAATGGTTGAATCCTTGTCTTGAATGCAACACTTGGCCTTGAATGGAGACTTAGAATGATCAATTGCTTGAAGGAATGCTTGAATGCTTGAATGTTTGAATGCTTGAATATCGTTTCTGCCTTTTTTTTCCATCTCCCAAAATGGGAGAGGAAATGTAGTTTATATACTTGTCAATTAGGGCTGATAGACTGATTTTCCCGACCTTAGGCCGACCAGGAAATGTTATTTTCCAATTTGCAAACATAAAGACCCGAGACCCAAAAGAGATCGGGCCCAAAAATAGGGCCAGGGACCAGGGTGCTGGGCGCCATGGTCTTGGGGGACCAGGGCGCTGGGCGCCCTAGTCCTGAAGGACCAGGGCGCTGGGCACCATGGTCCCACCTCCAGGGACAGCAGGGTGCAAGGAGGATCAGGCCAGGGTGCTGAAAAATGCAGTTTTTGGTGTCATGAACAAGTTTTGGGGTCTCCATTCAGGTTCCGTGTTGCATCGCCATCGTGAAGACCCAAATGCAGTCAAAATTGCAAGTGTCACAATTTTAGGACGCTACATTTAGCCCCCACTTTAGCGGGAGTATAAGCGTACGCTCATACTTCCGGTAAAGTACAAGGAAACAACATTGAAAAACTTTCACCACGTCAAGGAGGCAAGATACACCAAGCCCCCAGTGGACTAAGGATCTTACGACTTCAATTGACAAAGTAAAAGGGAAGATCACGAGGGAGAACCATGACTGTCAGTAGTAAGGTTCCCTCACTATGAGTCATGCAAGAAAGATATCAAAAATTTTCAAGGCAAAGCTAAATTTGTCAAGAAATTTTCAAGTATCTTGAAAAGATATGAACGGGATGTATGCCCCCCTACGTTAAAGCGATCGCACACGCCTCACCGGGGGTGATTGCTTTAAGGTAGTGATACATATAAGAACTGAGAAAAGAAAGGAGCACATTATCACAAGGATTTAGCCCCCAAGTGTGAGATAAGCCCAAGGATAATAGACACAAAACACAAAGCACAAGGTGACTTCGCTTTCCTCGGGGTCAGTATGCTATATGATAATTCATGTATATCATATGTATGTATGCATAATTGTTCTTCATTCCCCAATCAAAGAAGGTCACCTAGAAGAAGGGAACACGTGTGTCTTTTGAGTCAACATAAGAGAGACCAAAAGAGATCTCAATGTTTTGCATCGTCCTCAAGTAGACAACACTAAGGACAACAAATAGAAGAATGAGAATAACACATAGAAGAAGTAACAAAAGAGATCAAGAGAGGAGGAGAGAGTCTGCTATGCTAATGAACTAGTCTAGCACATCATCTACCCCCCAATCTTGCTGATCAATATTTCGGGAAGGTAGGAAACACATTAGAGGAGGAACATCCAACACAGCAGATGGAACTATCACAAGATCCAAACAAGGGCTATGTTCATATCCCAAGCCGCGGTGTTCTTGTCTAGGAGATAGGATAAGTGCTTTAGAAAATGCGTTAGATAAATGGTTACCAACATCAACATATTCATATTCACTATCAGAATGAACAGGAGTAACATTTTCATCATGAATAACATTTTCATCTATATCATCATCAAGATTTATAAAAATAGGATCTTTAACTCGCACAGGATCAAGACCATCATGCATCTTATGTTTAGGAGATTTTGGCTCAATTTTCGGCTGAGGAGAAAATGGAATAATACTAGCTGAAGGTGTTTTTGGGGATTGCAAAGTTTGAGAAGCAGCTGCCTGAGCTCTAAGACGACCCTTTCGTCGGCGTTCACGTGCAGAACGATTTCGTCTAGTCTTAATAGGAAGTTGAGAAGATTGAGGAGGAATGTTCTCATCCTTATCACTTGGGTGTTTAGGTTGTGGTCTCTTAGGTTGAATAATAGGAGAAGAGGAAGGTCTCTTCTCTCCATAAGAGGAAGGAGGAGGAACTGCTCCATACAAAGGAGGAATATTTGGTTTAGGAAGGAGACCAAGTCCATCATGACGAGGAGGTATAGGTCTACTTTTAGGAAGTTTATTAGATATAGGCATAGTCACATTCATAGGAATGGGTTGGGAATCTTCTTGAGGAAAGACATTAGTTTTATCTTTCAAAGGAAGAACTTCCTTCTCAAGAATGATAGGAATGTCAAGTTTGGGTGTTCTAGGTTCACTTAGAGATAGGATCATATCTTTTTTCCACTTTTGATAAGATTTAAAAAGATGATCACTTCGCAGAGGAAGAGATTGGAATTGTTTAGGCCAAAAGTAATCAATAGGAATGCTAGAAGTTCTTTCAGCTGGTTTAAAGAGACTATGATTAACAGTAACAACTTCACCATTATGGGGAAATTTCAAGCACTTATGAATAGGAGAAGCAATAGCTTTCATGGAAGACAGCCAAGGATAGCCTAGCTTCACATGAAATTGTTCAGATGATGGAATAATAGCAAAGTCCACATCAAGGGATTTGTTATCGACCTCAATAGGTAATGTAATAGAACCAATTGCAGGAGAAGAAAATGCATCAAATAGTTTCACAACCACATTTGTTTCGTCATAGATCACTTGATTCAATTGCAAAGTAAAAAGAAATTCTTCAGTAATGACATTAATCATGCAAGAAGGATCAATAAGCACTCCACAACAAGGTGTATTCTTGACTTTTGCAACTATATATAAAGGACCATCAGGTGCCCTGATAGTTTCATTGGAATCAAATGTGATGGAAGGTTCTTTAGGGATTTTCTGCTGCTCCACAAAGTTAATCACATTCGGAGTCATAGACACAAGATCATCATGTGAGACAGAGGAATCAGTAGTATCAATCGCATTAGAGGTATGAGAAGGCAATGGATCAGTAAAAATCTGAAGATTTTGGTTAGGAGGAGCTACAGATGTGTTGCCTTTATCATTCACACAAGAAACAGAGATAGTATTATTATCAATCAAATCTTGAATTTTACCCTTTAAAGCAAAACATTTTTCAGTATCATGCCCAGGATGATGATGAAATTGACAAAAAGATTTGTTATCAAAATAGGGTGAATTAATCTTTGCAGGATCTATTTGCTTTATAGGAGGAAGAGTAAGCACATTTTGTTCCAATAACTTATTCATAATACTATGCAATGATTCATTCAAAGGAGTAAACTTTCTTTCTTTCTTGAAAAACTTAGAAATAGGAGGCACACCTGATGCCACATTCACATTGTTGTTGATGATGTTTTCATTGAATTTAATGAACTCTCTGTTTGGTTTAAACTTCCCAAATGGTTGTTGACTACTATCACCCTTATCACTCGGAGTCATTGGATTTGCTTGTTCCATTTGACTCACAGTCAGTTGATAATGGTGAAGAGTTGCGCACAACTGTTGGAAAGAAGTAAACTCAGAAAACAGGAGTTTTTCTCTAATATCTTTTTGTAAATTAGAAATAAAGATTCTTTGAATATCATTGTCAGGCACTGGAAAAAAAATTTGAGCATACAAATGCTTATATCTACCAATGAAATCAGTCACTTTTTCTTTAACACCTTGTTTGCAATGCATTAAATCAATCAAAGTAACTTTAGGACTTATATTGTTTTGAAATTGTTGAATGAAAGCATTTGCAAGTTGTTCGAAAGAAGAAATAGAATAGGAAGGCAACGAGCAATACCATTGTAGGGCTTTGTCTCTTAATGTTCTAGTGAACAGTTTTGCAAGCAACCTTTGGTCATAAGCAAAATCAATACATATTGTTTGAAAAGTCTTAACATGTGTTAGAGGATCACCCTTACCATTATAAAGCTCCAAATGTGGAATTTCAACATGTTTAGGGGGGATAGCTCGAACAATGTCAAGAGAAAGTGGGCTCGCAACATCAAATGTGGGCACACTAAACTTAGATTGATTCATAGAAGCAATTTGTTGTTGTAAAGAAGAGACAGTTTGTGCAAGATTGTTAATGGTCGCTTCAGTCGCAGAGTTCATATTAGACATGTTAGATTGTGATGGAGGTGTTATGTTATTGAAAGAAGGTAGAGAGTAAGGTGGTGGAACACTATGGTAGTTAGTCATAGGAGATGATTGGATAGGGGGAACACTACAAGGAGGAATGGAAAACGAATTGCCCCCTTGCGTCATGTTCATTTGTGGTGATATAATAGGAACACTTATTGAAGGAATGAATGAAGAAGTTGGATTGAATGAAGGAAGAGGGTTGATTGAAGAAGAGGGATTGCCCCATGACTAGTGATCATAGGAGGAATGTCTTGTGTTGAAGTAGTCATTATGTTTGATGTAAAAGTAGGTATACTAGCAATAGGAGTCGTCAAAGGAATATAATGATTGACTTGAGTAGGAGGTTGTGTATAACCTAAGGTTTCGGCACAACTTTTCATAGGCATCACATTCGAATCCACAATGTGTGCAATACCATGCAAAATATCAATTCCATTCTTATCACTTTGAACCATACGTTTTAGACCCTCAATTAATGAAAGAGCTTGACTATCGGGGTATTCTTGAGACATCCATTGTCAAAAATCATCAAATTGGTTATCCAATTTTGAAAGTTGTTCTACAGAAACCTCATGGAGAGCTTCTTCATCATTAAGAGGATTAGAGGAATTACCCATGTCCTCGTTAAAAAGGCCATTCAAATTAGGTTCCATCTCCTCAGTAATTAAACCTTGGAAAGACTTAATTCTAAGGCTTCGTCTAACGGGAATAGTGTAAGTAGGGCTTATTGTTGTAAAACTCATGCACAAAAGAGAGAGAGAAGATTTTGAATTTTAGAGGTAGCAAATTTCAATAAAATCAGCCAATCTCCTAGATTTAAGCTGTTAAATGCAATCAGGACAATCTCCCGAAATTTCGGAAAAAATGTCCGGGACCGTGGCGAACGGAGTGCACATGGTCCTCGCAACTTTTTTCGAAATTCTCAGGGATGAAAGTTATGATGATTTTAAAGCTAATCTGAAAAAATTGAGTGATTTTACGATCTGTAGATAGGCCAAATTAAAGTTGCAATCTCAAAATTGAACCCTACCAAGATTGTTGAAAAATGTAAAATTTGAATTTTGAAAAGGAGGGGGAAACTAAAATTTTGAATTTTATGATTTTAGAGGGAATCCTAAAAGCAATGCAGGCTTTGAAATTTAAAATTTGACTCAATTTCATGCAAAATTCGAATTTGAAAGTGGAAATCAAGGTTGTTGCAATTAAACACTTAATTTCAAAAGTCACAAATTGCAAAAATTTAAATAAAACACTGAAATTTCGAATGAATGCTAACAAACTTTTCAGATTTAGGACTGTAAGAAACACAATTTCGACAGGAATTTTAATTTCAATGATTAGAAGCCTCATTCCAAGCAATCGCTAAACCAACTTTGATTGTAATTTTGAAAGTGTTAAAATTGATAGAATCAACCAAAATTCTGGATTTTAGCAGAAAAATACAGTAAGATCTAGCTCCCGAAATTTCAGAAAAAATGTCGGGGACGATGGCGCTCGGGGTGCACACGGTCCTCGCAACTTTTTTCCAAATTTTCAGGGATGAAAGATATTGTGATTTTGTTGCGGAATCCAAAGTTACAGCCAATTTGGAAGTGTTTTAATCAGTGAAATTATCAATCAAAGGTTGAATCAAGAAGGTTTTAAAAATTAGGGTTTTGACATTTAACCACTTAATTTTCAGAATTAAAGCACAAATATGAATTGACAATTTGCAATAGAAGGGTAGATCTAAAACAAGCATTAACAATTAAACATTTCACAAGTTTAATTACTAAAAAGAAAATTTTAGGGTTTTTGTGCAATTAGCCTCTAAAATTTGCAAAAGATCAAACATGGAAATGTAATTAAGGAAACAAAATTTTCAGATCTAACCATGAATAATCAGAATGAGGATGTTCACGTCGGGTTCACCAAAATGTAAAGCGGAAAAATCGAACCCTAGTCGTTCTCCCCTCCCCAACTCCAAGGAGAGAGAAGGGAGAGTCACTAGGGTTGATGGTTTTCACTTAGGAGGGACTTTACATTCAAAAGAGGGGTTGAAACCCACAAGATCCAATCCCACGCAATGCAAGATTGGATTCTATATGAATTTCAAGGGTTAAGACATCAAGGATACCCTCTTTTGTAAAGAAATGTAGATAGAATGATTGAACTAGGAATGCATGTAAAGTAGTAAAGATTCGCTTATAAATAGAGATAGGGATATGGGATGAAGCTGCGGACCTGGAATTAGCAGTAAAATGCCGAGATGGTGCTGTTCTGCAAATTTGAGCGAAAGTTGACAGGACGATGGCGCCCGGCGTGCACACGGTCCTCTGAAAAATCCGCGAAACGAAGGTGGATCTGTTCATCTCTGCACAAGGATTCCAGATCTTCAATTACAGCCGCGTACCTGCAACCTACACACAGAAAAGAGAGGACGATTGGGGGGTTAGGGATGAGGGGTTTGCCTTTAGGTCAAACCCCGGTTTTGGAATTAACCAAGAAATGAGAATGTTGTAAATGTAAATGTTTGTAATGTAAACAAGTACTAATACCTTGTTGTAAGAATGTTTGTATTCTTACATGCGAAGGTGTAATGTATGTAGTATGTAATGTGTTGTAAGTGATCTCCTCTTCAATGGTTGAATCCTTGTCTTGAATGCAACACTTGGCCTTGAATGGAGACTTAGAATGATCAATTGCTTGAAGGAATGCTTGAATGCTTGAATGTTTGAATGCTTGAATATCGTTTCCGCCTTTTTTTTCCATCTCCCAAAATGGGAGAGGAAATGTAGTTTATATACTTGTCAATTAGGGCTGATAGACTGATTTTCCCGACCTTAGGCCGACCAGGAAATGTTATTTTCCAATTTGCAAACATAAAGACTCGAGACCTAAAAGAGACCGGGCCCAAAAATAGGGCCAGTGCCCTGGTCCCACCTCCAGGGACAGCAGGGTGCAAGGAGGATCAGGCCAGGGTGCTGAAAAATGCAGTTTTTGGTGTCATGAACAAGTTTCGGGGTCTCCATTCAGGTTCCGTATTGCATCGCCATCGTGAAGACCCAAATGCAGTCGAAATTGCAAGTGTCGCAATTTTAGGACGCTACACCTAGAAAAGACAAAATGGAAAGAAGGCTAGAATTGACAATTCTATGATAAACATACGTTGCCAATTGGATAAGTTGTCGAGAGGATTCACTTAATAGGTGCCCTAAACAGGTATGGTTTGCTAAGCTAAGTGTAGGATAAATCATCAAATTGATAAAATCCAGCGAGTGTTCTAGCAAGATAGGATATAGTGTAATGTGACAAACATATACACTAGGATGCAACGCCATGCGATAGACATAAGCACTAGGATAGAACCTGATGAGCAACACCATGTGATAAACATAGGTACCACTAGGCTAGGATAGGATAAGTTAAGCAACACTATGTGATGAACATGAGTACCACTAGGATTAACATGATTGATTTGATTGGATGCAGGAGTACTTACCCCAAATTGAGTCTAGAGAGAGATTCCCTATGACGCAACAGTTACAAACATATTTGATTGCTGATGACCACACCACAATCAAGGCGATGGGATTGAAACACATTATGTATATGCCTGAGATTTGGGCAAACACAAGACTCTTAACTGCTTTGATGAAAATATGGTTCCACAGGGTTTGTAGGAGGGGACAGATGAGATGATCCAGGGGCTGGTCCTTCGTGTGCTCAGATTCCTTCGAGGCCAGCTAGCTTCGAGGGAGGGTCTTCATCATAGCTCTCTTGGATCCCATTTTATATCAATTTTTGTATGATGATGTAGACACCTTTGGGTGAGTTTGAAGCCATATGAGATTTTGACATCATTGTATCATGACACTTATTATTTTTTGATATATATATGAGATGATCCATCCTTCCAGTAGCTATATGTATGTGTTCCTATGTGATGCTTCTATATGCTTTTATGATTTTGTGATGCTTATGATATGGATGCAAATATGTACATGATGAAATGCAATATATTTTTGTTCCTTTATGTTTTTATATGGTTTATATGAGAATGCAAATGCTCATCAGTGATATATGCAGGATTGATGTTATCATGATTTCTAAATGCATGTGTATTATGTGCTAACATGTATGATGTAGGTGAAAGCTATATGAAATGTAGATCTTTTTGGCGTGTCATTATACTCAAGCCATGTGATAGCGGGCTACACGAACTCAGGGAAGAATGATGGAGGTCAATCAAGAAAGGGGGTGGAAGGTAGAAGATATGGAGGTGAAAGAGCTTATTATGCTATTATCATCATTGAGATTTATTATGGAAAATAGTTTATGACAATCGAGGTATAGTTTCGACCAAGAAAGTCATTGTACCCATTTGCATGGAGATCAAACAGTAGCAAACAAGGAATGCCCCAATTTATACTAGACCCACAACGTCCTCATATCCTTGGATAAGTCATAGCATTACTAAGATACAATCCACATACAACAAAATAATAGTAGGTGAATCATATCCCATCCTCGCCTTTCTAGTCAAAGGCATCTTGGAGATATAATCTCTAGTCAAAGACATCCTGGAGATATAATCTCTAGTCAAAGACATCCCAGAAAAGCTAAAAGACATGTCACTAAAAAGATGAAATCAAAAGAAAACCAAGACTTGACACCAACACACAATGAAATCTTCAAGTTATTTGTGTTTTTTTTCCATATATGCTAACATGTTTGATTTGGTCACAATGTTGTCATCCTGATAAAGGACAAATCATACTGAAAAATATGTTGTTGCCAAAGTCTGCTGAAAGATTTGATTTGTTGAAAGCCCACTGTTGCTTGTGTCTTATCTGAAACTGACCTGAATCCATGAAATTGATACTTTATTGTGGAGAAGAATGGAACTTTATTGTGGATTGGTGATGCAAATGAATTTTTTTATTGTGGATTATGAGCGAAAAGGAGTGAAAAGACGATGCTCCTCAAAACATGCAATGCTCAAGGTACCACTTCCATCACTAGATTTAGGATTTTGCCCCAGTTACAGATTGGACCTGATTTATTATGGAAGAAAAGGGGTGAAAAGGGGGGTTTATTATGAATGGCTAACCAATCTTAGGTAGATCAATAACAAGCCATGATGGGATGGGTAAGTTTATTATGGAGGGATAGGTTGTAAGTGTGTGCAAAGTGAAGTGAAAAAGGGATTGAATCTTGAAGGAGGGAGGAGAAATGTCTCTACACATGGCGTCGGTAGCCCGGTTTTCACCATGGTACTTGCCTAGGGCACCACCGAAGTGGTTTTCACCATTGGACGAATTTATTTCTTTTTACTTTTTTATTTTTCAATTTTTTTGTGTCACAAGGTGCCTGTTTGCCAGGTTTTCACCAAGTAATGATTTTTCTTTTTTTTTTATGATTTTTTTTTTTTTTTTTTTTGGTATATTTGATATTTTCTGATTTTTTTGTATTTTTGAATTAGGATATTATGAAGAGCTATGTGTAAAACTTGCGAAGGTGCATGTTGTTGATAGGATCCTCCAAAGGTTATCCATCTGGTGTTGAGAGCTGATATGCACTGGATCTATAGATTGTTGCGATGACATAAGGACCAAGCCAATTGGGCTCGAATTTTCCTTTCTTTTCTCGATCCTATTGATTCTTAGGATTCTCTCTTAGTACTAAGTCACCTACCTCAAATGTGTGAGGGTTTACCTTATGATTGTAGCTTCAACATTCCTTGACTGAATGATGTGTTGCTCCATTGATTGTCTTCTTAATGAAGAAATTAAGGTAGAATTACTAATGTGTGAACTACATAGGCCCATATGTGTGTCACCTAAAGAAGTTTTGGCATCCCTGGCAACAAAGTCCTTCAAGGAAGTTCCATTAAAGGTCCATTGATGTGATGATTCTCCAAAAGGGGATGGATGTGTGGAACAAGTGGATGAGTTATGAAGGCTTATTATTGTGAAAAGAAGTGAAAGTAGCACAACATTATGGAGACTTAGGATCAATAGGTATATCTTTTGACTTGAAATTTTAGAACTTTTGCCCCCAGTTATTTTGATGTTAGAGGAGATCAACTCTTGTTATTTTTTCTTCATGGGATTTTTATCCTTGACTTTGATTTTTGCAGAGTCCAGTAGCTTTTGATTTTGATTTGGACTAAAGGACTTTTCTTTATTTTTAACTTTTAGATTTTTCTTTTCAAAGCCTGATTTTTCATCCCCAATGAGTTAGGGCTTTTGTGATTCTTGTTGATCCAAGCCTAGGAGTGGAGTGGAAATGGAATGAGTGGATGAAATGGTAAGGCTATATGATTTCTCAAGAGGGTTGGTGATATATTCAATAGATTCTTTGTTGGAACCACTCTTAGGCCTATTGATATCAAGACCTGCTTGCACCACTAGATGAGATTTGCATTCAAACTTAGTAGCCACAACACTAGGTGGTTCATACCCAATTCCTTGGCATTGCAAATTTTTTGTAGGTTGTTCTTTTTGACTAAATGTCTTAGGAGATAGTGGGAGTTGATCAACATGAAAGATATACTCACCACATACCATGTCTTTAACCTTGAATTTTTCTTTTAGCTCTGCTTGTTTTGATGTGGAAGGTTTTAATGATTCTGGATCCACATATGCGGATGATGGAGTTGCTTCTCTATTGGTTGGTATTATTGTTTCCAATTCTGGTCGTAGGTTATTGCAATATATGAACGCATTTGGATCACCATTAACGACCACTTCAACTCCATTGTGTGGGAACTTGACACATTGATGATATGTTGAAGGAATAACTCTCATTTCATGAATCCATGGACGTCCCAAGAGTATATTATATGTGAGCTCTAAATCAAGGACTTGACAAACCACATCCTTTGTCACTCGCCCAACTCTGAGAGGTAAGGTGACTGTGCCCTTGGATGAGCGCTCTTCATCATCATATGCTTTAATGGTGATTGCATGTGTAGAATTCACAGCCTTTTTAGAATATCCCAATTGCTTAATAGTGTTCAATGTACAAATGTTCAGGCCTACTCCTCCATCTATCAAGACTCATTTTATTCAATTTTTATGGAGAAAGCCTTTATATGTAGAGGTGAATTATGAGGTTGGGTTATAGATGCATTATTGGCTTCTATGAATGTGAGGATATGTGGAACGGAAAGGTATCCCACCATGGCTTGAAACTGGTTCACGGTCAGATCAGTGGGTACGAAAGTTTCTCTCAATACTTTATCAAGGATGGCCTTATGTGAAGGGGATATGTGTAAAAGCTCAAGGATGGAAATAGGGTGGGTGTTTTCCCTAACTGATCTACAAGGTCATACTCATTCTTGGTGGATGATGAGGCTGTGGTCTTAGATGGAACACCTTGCAAGGTGACTTTACCTCGATGGGTTGTGACATTACATTCAGAGGATTCATTTTTGGAAGATGAGGAAGATGGTCCAATGCCTTTCAAAACAACTTTACTCCATTGGGTAGAACCTTCGAGAGTTTTGTCCTTTATGATAATGGTCAAAACATGATTGTCCATTGAAATGTGATTAATAGTAGAATCATAATCATAGGGTGTCTTGGTATAATTAGCTTGATCATCTATAGTTTTTCCTTTTCCTTTGTCATGTTTAGGAAATGGCTCCTTGAACATCACATTTTCCTCATTGGAGGTATGACCATCAACTTCTATGTCACCCTTGTCAATAAGATCTTGTATGATATTCTTTAATCTATGACAATTTCTAGTTAAATGCCCTTTACTCTTATGATATTCACAATATTCATCATCATTCTACCAATTTGGTTTTCCTTTTGACTCATATGGTGGATTATCTGGTAGTGTTATGAGATTGTTTTCCACCAACTTCTTGAATGTTGTTTCAATTGGTTCTCCCAACGGAGTGTAATTTCTTCGAGGTTTTGATTGCCTTTGATTATTCACTTGATCGTTCGTATTAGAAGAACTTGCACCAGGGAAAGTAATCTTAGGTTTCACCACATTTGCATCTACTACCCCGTCATTGACTGTGTTCTTATTCTTGTTCCAAAAGCGGGGTTTGTCTTTCCCATTTGATTCCTCTTTGTTCTCTTTGAATATTTTTATGACACCTTGTTCAATAAGAACTTTTTCTATTGCCATTCCTTTCTCAATGACCTCCTTGAAGGTAGACAAACAAGCTTTTCTTAGCTCATATCTGATATCCTTGTTGACGTTTTGAGTGAACATTTCTACCATTTATTTTTGTGGGATATCACAAGAGCATCGACTAGAAAGATCTCTCCATCGTTGTAAGAATGAAGAGAAGGATACCCCATTTTTCTGCTTAGTATTGCACAAGGTAACTACTGACACATTTGTTATGTTATATGAGAAGTGTTGTATAAAATCCTTTGCTAGATTACTCCATGACTTAATTCTAGGTGGGAGTTGGGAGAACCATTCCTTTGCTTGTTCACCTAAGCTTTGTGGAAACAATCTCATCAAGTATTTTCTTCTCCTGCTACCTCAATGCAAGTTGTGAAAAACCATCTTATGTGTGCCTTAGGATCCCCTTTGCCTTTGTACTTATCAAACTTTGGTGTCAAAAAATGTGGAGGGAATGGAGGCATTGGAATGCTTCTATCAAATGGGTAAGGACATATATATTTCATTGTGTATTGTTTCTTTGGTGTATTCATGTCCGCCATTTACTTTTGCAAATCCTTGATTTGTTGTTGCAAGTCGGTTTTGGGTGGTGCCTTTTCTCTTTGAGCTAGTCCCATGCTTGAGCCACCAGGTGGAGGAGGAGGGATATAATGCATGTATGGATGGTATTGATCATATATGTGTTCATATGGAGGAGGAACATGGTTATAGCTTGTATATGGACCACTTGGTGTGGTTTTGTAATGAGGAACACTAGGTATAGGTCGATACATGTCATGACCATGAAGATGGGAGGTATCATAAGAGTGATCTTGAGTATTGCCCCCAAATCTAAGACGAGGTATCCTCATGTCATGATTTTGAATATTTGCTTGAGTGTAATTGCATGCATTGGTATGACCTTGGGTATCATAATGAGCATGTGTGGTGGTAGTTCTTCTCCATGGGAAAGGACGACTGCGGGGTTGTTCATGAGAGGTTCTATCATAACTGGCATGAGAATGAGTGTATGTGTTTGGAATTTTAGGTTTTTGAAATAGGGAGGAAGGTGACTCAAGAACGAGACACTCTCTCCTATTACCACCATTATTGGGCCTCCTAAGCCTTGTATTAGGTAGATTTGCTTGATTTGGATCATCCTCCAAAATTTGTGACATATCAAAATCATGGGGTAATCTTGTTCCACTATGTGTCATAACTTGTACGAAATATTGTCTATCCCCCTTCATGATTTCTTGAACTGATCTATTAAAATGGGGATCCATGGTAGTTTCCTCAACTTCTGCAGAATCCACGGATACATTGTCCTTGTCATTATCATTTCCATTGTTGTTGTCATTGTCTGGTATATTACTGTGGTTGTCAAATGGATTATAGAATTCATCTCCATCAAACTCATAGGTACTCATGTTTAAAGACCTTAAAGCTTCTTCAGCTTCCCTTCTAGACCTTTGTGAACGGGTTTCAACCATAGACTAAAGTATTGACCAAAATGAAAGGTATGATGAAGATGCAAAGACTATGGAAGACCAAGAGGTGTATGAAGTGTAGATGAATCTAGGGTAAACTTGCAATGTCCAAGAATATAAGACCAAAGTATGTATGGTTGAGAGTAAAGTGTGGCTCCCAAAGAAATGGTGGATCTCTTGATGAGGTAAGTTGACCTTGACTCAAGAAGACCAAATGAGACCCTAAGATGATAGATCTTGATACGAGAATCACCTAGTGTTGTGTTGTAGTATGTTTGTAGAGTGTGATGGGGACAAGCAAAGTAACCTTTTGACTCAAATTTAGAAGATGTGTTTGAGGGCAATGCAAATGAAGGAAAAATGATGGACTATGTGTGACCAAGATAGGTTGACTGAAAAATAAAGCCCTATAGGAAGCAACCTTAGAAGCTCTTTAATATGAAAACTAAAGTCCCTTTTGTTCTCGAGAATTTTTCGTAATCTCTCAATTGTGAACGCGGACGCATTTTTAACCAACCCAGACATGACTTCTGATCACAGACGCAGTTCCAGTAGACACAAATGCAATTTTCTGTTGATAATGACAATTTTAACCTAAAAGTCAAAAATGCAATTCTGCTCTGCACAGACGTGATTTCTCAACATAGACGTGGTTTTAACTGACAAAGACACAGTTTCTGAAAATGTGACAATTTTTTAACTGATATTTTGTTGTACAACATAGACACAATTTTGTACTGAACAAACACAATTTTCCAACATAGATGTGGTTTTAATAGTCACAGACGCTTTTTTTGATATTTTGTGCAATTCTGTCTGATTTTGAAGTTGTTTAATGTGACCAAATCTCAATGTTTTGACTCTTTTCATGGCATGAGGACACAATAATAGTGAAGACTCAATGTTTGAAAGTTTTTTGTCCAAAGGAGAAAAAATGTTTCCAAATGTGAAATGTTTTGCATACACTTGAAAACATGATAGACACAATGTTTCTTTGTTTTTCTTGAATTTTTTTGAGTGTTTTGACCATTCAAGCACAAATCCTAAGGCTGGTCGAGATAATAGTTGTTGAATCTCATTTGGGGGGTTACCCCGAAGCTACGCAATTTAAAGTGGATACTTAGATGCTTGACCCCACTGGCTCCACCCTTGACACTCACTTCTTTGGGGCAACCAGGCACCAATCCCCACAAAAACTCCCCGTGGCAAACTTTGTATCTCTACCAAGAACCATAAGAATATGAGCCGCTTCAGAGGTACGACCTCCTGCACCAACAACTAGAAGGTTTTTGGCTTCTAACACAAAATGGTGTCTAGTCAGGGCATTTGTTCGGGTGGCTATAATCACTAGCGTGTTACACTTCATTAAATGGAAGGCCTCCCAGCATATAGAGGTTGCGTTCTATAGGGTTTATGGGGAGTCATAACGTCATTATAGCAGCATGTAACACCCATTGCTTGCAACTTTCGTCACAAACACTTTTATTTATAATGGCTTGGAAGAGCTTGGCTTTAGCCCATTACCACTTGGGCTGTTCCCTCTCACTTGGCCTTATGGGATACTCGGAAGGCAAACCCTCTAAAAGATAAAACAAAAAGAGCCTATTGCTCAAGACACAAAAGACACTTGTTAATTTTAAAGCACCAATTGAAGTGTTTGCCAAACTAAAGAAGACAAAGCAAGCAATTTCAAAATCAAATCTTTGCCAAAGGTCTTGCACCAAACTTGTTAGTAGTTTGAAATGATACCCCTCCTGCAAGCACATAAGTTAGGTAAATTTTAAGATCTAAAAGACTTTGTGATAAAGGGGCCTTCAACAAGACGTTTTTCTCCTTTTTAAACAGCTGCACCACTTTGTTAGTCGGATCAAAAGAGGTTAGCCCCAAAATCAAATCTAAAAACCCTAAATGAAAACCAAAATGCAAAATGGAAAACACAGACGCGAAAATAGATCACAGATGTAGAATGATAGAGCAAAGACATGGTTTCCAGATCTGAGACTTGCAAAACAAATAGCAAAATGTAGATGCGATTCCAAAGACTTGAAACTGCAAAACTAAGCAAAAACCCTACAAAAACAAAATGCAACAATACACACCACATACGTGAAAAGAAAACAAAATGTGATAAGATGCTACTCAAACGCAACTTTAGGATGACAGATTTGCAAAAACAACAAAAAAATCAAAAACACAGAATTAGCAGTCGTAGACGTGGAAACAAAACGCAAACACGGTCAGATTTGTCGCAGACATCGTTGCAATGTCAAACCTGCAACTTTAGAAACACAAAATCTACAAACAAGATGTTAAAATAAAAAGGGACAAGGGTCCCACCGGGCATGCCAAAATGTATACGATGAAAATGGACAATGTAAACAACAATATTGAAAGACTAACAAGGATCCAACCACAAAACCCTAGCCTAACAATAAAAGCAATCCACCATACACAAATGAAGATACCTAAGATCATGCAAATAAACAAAATAAACCAAATATACCACTCACATATCTAGTAGGGTTTCAATCTCCATTTCTTCCTATCTCCATTGATCGTGTTTGATATATTTGCTCTAAGATTTTATGTGTGCACAAGAGCTCAACAAAGAACGAAAATGTGGTTGATAGCTTGATCGCAAGAAGACTTGATTGCATAAGATCGATTAGGGTATTAGGGTTGATAATGAAGGAAACATCCTCTTATATAGAGAACACTATAAGAAATGGAGGGATAAGATTAAGAGGTGAAGAGAATAAATGGTCGGCTATGATTAAAGGGTAGGTAGAGGAAATAATTAAATGATAAAGGGGGTAGGTAGAGGAAGTAATTAAATGATAAAGGGGTAGGTAAGAGAAGAATTAAGAGATGAGTGACATGTGTTATGGGTAGAAAAAGCTACTGAAATAATTAAATAAATAAAGATTTATTTAATTAATAGAGGAAGTGGGATAAATTAAATAAATAAAATATTTATTTAATTTAGGAAAATGACAATTTAAATAAATAAAAGTATTTATTTAAATGAAGAAAGGCTTAGAAGAGGATTAATGAATTAATTAAATAAATAAGAAATTATTTAATTAATAGAAGACTTAGGATAAAATAATTAAATAAATAAAAATATTTATTTAATTAGATAGGGCAATTTTAGGTGTCTACAACAATCAACAACATATTACAATATACTTGCAGAGCAAGCTCTTCACAGGAGTACCACTAATCAGACATTTAGAGGTAACTCAATAGTCATAAAACTTTTTACACGCAACCTCTATCTCACACAACTCATAAATAGGAGATACAATACAAGAAACCGTTAAACGATATTACAAAACCATGGGCTAAAACCACTTAATAAAATAGAGTTGAGCTTATCTCCATTCTAGATGCTTTATGACGTGTCAAAACACACATCAACATGTGTTCCTCCCTTTTATAGCTCATTTATGTGTCCGATGCAATTTATATTTCCTATTTCAGGAGTAACTTTCGGAGGCCATAACTTGTGAACTGTGTGTTCGATTGACGAACCGTTTGAAGCGCTGAAAAGCTCGCGAAGTGCTTTATTGCCTCATAAACTGCTACGCCGTTTACACCCACTTTTTAGGGTATTTATGAGCCTCTAAGGTCCTTAAAATTAAATTTAAACCTTTCATTGCACCCCTCCAAAACAAAAACTTTATTATCTTCAAAACTAGCTATGATCTTACGACAAAAATTTACCAGCATGCTCATCTAGCTAACCAAAAGATTCATGGAGAATTTCACACCATTTCCTACTCAAATGAAAACTTACTATAAATAGTAACCTCATGTAAATGCAAGGAACATTTACTAAAACTACTTTTTGACTTTTTCCGCACTTTCCAACAACAACTATATGTTGACAACTGTCAACTATTTCTTCTTCTTCCCAGTTGCATGAACTAGTCAAATCTCTCAAAAACATGTTGATCCTTACCAAATACTTGACATTTAATAATCACCATTCATCATAATATAGTATCGTAATTTAGCATTAAATAGCCAAACTTTCAAATGCATATCAATAATAATTAAATCATAGTAATGCTTAATAGAATCAATGTAAGGCTAAGAAATGTATTGGACTGATATTATAAGCATGAATAATATGTCATAAATCTTGAAATAATTAGGACAATTTATAGGCTCATCATTTGCTATGAATATATTGAAGCAAAAATTGTAGAGAGATTGGCTTTGTTTATCTAAAATAAAATCTTCTTTGGTAGGGTTTCATAACATTTTCCTTATAAACTCTAACCATTTTTTCTCATTAGCATCTTTGACAACATGACACAAATTGTGTAGAATATTTAGGTAAGTCACTTACCATAGTTTTTGTTAGTTTTTTTCCTTTGAATATATAAATGACTAAATTATTTTCATTTTGTTTTATTTTATTTGAAAATATTTTTCCTTTATCTATTAAATGGGGGCATTGGTTTTGTGGTTTTATATATGGTTATTTTCATATATGATATTATTATAATACCTAGTGTCAGGTCCTTATTTGTTTCTTTATGTATAAATATTTTGAATTATGAAATAAATTTTACATTTATTTGGTGGTTTTCATTTTTTGTTTACTTTATTGTCCTTATTCTTGAGGTTATTTTTGTGACATTTTTATTGACATAACTATGTAGTAAGTATTGAATGGATACCAACTACTATTGATGTTGTAAATGCAATGGTAACTAAAGTTATTTTGCATCTAGAGTGAATAGTAGAGATTAGACCATTTTCCTATGTTAAACTTATTGCATTCTTCTTTATAAACCTTATACATCCACATCACATCTCTTCATAATTTTGTGCCATTGTATCGACTCTTGTACTTTAAAGATAAAACATCACAAGATAAGAGATTGGCCTGATACAAAATGACTAAAATTTTAAATATATTGTATTGAATAAGTGGTGATTTTTTAATTTTTTTACTTGGATAGGATGGTCACATGGTTGGTTACTTGGATAGGTTGGTGACACAATTATGTACAATTATGTTGTTGATATTATTATATTTTTTTGAAACTATGTGTTTGTGGTATTTCAACAAAAATAGGGGTGCTACATTTTAGATATCATCTTCCCATATATAAATAGAAAAGATGTCTTTATTTTTGTATTAATTTGCAATGATTCAACATCCTTAAAGAAGCAATTTGAGATATGATTATGTTTGGTAGGTCTATCCTTAAAGTATCAAGTTTCTGTAATTGTAACGAAGAATTCTCTCTCTAAACATTTGTCTCTCGTGATCTCCAATCATCCAGATTTCATCTCCTAGTAATGTTTTCCATCCCAAGGTACACAAATAGTTTCATGTAATTTGATTTTTATGAACCTGTAAAATGTTTTAGCTACCTTTTACCACAAAAAGTTGCACATAATTATTCTTCTTAATGAAATTTAACACATGCAATGTATAGGAGTCTTAACCTCTTCAATTTAATCTTAACTATGAGATTTAATGGAGAAGTAATCAACTCAATGCTCTTCACTTAAAGAATTTTTACTTTCTAGTCTTCTATATTTTGGCAACAATGCAACCATTATTTATTAGGGTTTAGGACCTCACTCAAAATTTAGTTGATAGAAAATATGAAACTTGCATCCATACTTATTGTCTGGAACATTGGTTGCAAATTAAAGAAGAAAGATTCCTATTAGTCCATCTTTATTCTCTCCAAATAGGCCCCAAAAGCTCCATTTGAATTTTAGATTTATTTTTTGGAGTAACCCTACAAGCACTAGGTAAATTTTCTTATAAACTCCTATATATATTTGAATTTGATGGATTAGCCTCAAATTTTAAATTATTTTTTCTTATTATCTCATAATTCAAAAAAAAAATCTAATATTAATAAGATTTTCCATTCTAGTTTAGTGTGCTTGCCCAAATGTCCTCTAGGTGTGGAAATTTTTGAAGCCTAATGAGAACCATTAAATCATTGCACTTGGATCATTTATGAGGGTAATATAATATGTTGTGTAGAAAATTTATTTTCAATGGCTATGAAGTACCATTGGTGGCTAGCATAGATTGTAAACCACACGACCTTGGTTGTAACTACGAGGTTAGTTTATTGGGCAACCTTTGGTAGTTGTCACACATAGTGTAAGATAGAGGTTATTAGTTGTGAGACATGGATCCTAGATTTTTTTATATGATAAAACAAAATATAATGATTAACTAGGTGGTTTTTTTTACAATACAATGAGTTTAATGAATCTACTTGTACATATAGTAGTCAACCGAAATTTAATGGAGACAAGTTATCAATGTACTTACTTGCATCATCAACAATAAATGTAATTGGAGAAATATATAGTGGACGACAAGCTCATTCTTTAAGAGCTTTTACTTAAAATGACTTCAAATATGGTTACTATCAATATTTGAACAATATTGCATGTTATGTTTATGGAGTTGTGCAAATTATGTTAAAAAAATTTCTCTAGAAGGTTGTGTCCACTTGCTACAATTTTCCCTTTCAATACTCATAGCTTCGAAGAATATGTAAAAGTTATTTTTCACAACTATAATTTAATGCTCTTTTTGACAAATATATGCAACCAATAAAGCTATTGTAATGGATAATTGACTCTTTAATTATCCTATTTGGCTAATTATTGGTATGTTCATATTTGTGGTCTATCATTGCTTTGAAATTCATATTTCATCTCTCCATCTCGTCAGAGCTTGTGAGATGACAAGGAATACATGTATCTACGTGCCATTGTAAAAATGGGAGCCACCCATTTGAAGTCCAATTGATTCCAACTTGGAGGGAACATCTTTTAGTGGATTGCCCTCATGCTAAACATGCCATCATGTTTACGGACTTGGTGCAAAATTCAAACTTCCTAGATACATTAGTATGCAATTACATTTAGGATTAGCTTCTCTTGTTAGCCATTTACAACCAAGTTATTACTGCTTATGATGAAAAAATGGGCGATGCTCTATTGGGAGGTTTATTCACTAGGAAATGTTAAAAGAATGTGATGCAACCTTCCGTGTTTACAATACTCTATGGATTAGTCTAACTAGCAATTGCATAATCATCTTCATACATGCCCTGCATGCACATAATGCCCACTTAAGGGAGAATCTATCAACTAGGGTTTCAAAGGTCTTTATGATACTCATATACCTATACAAACATGCTCCTCCTTAGCAGCCAATTATTTTTATTATCTCCATGTTCACTTTAGAATTGGTGTCTTCTTGGCAACTTGTCAATGCTTCAACTTCTTCCTTTATTGGCTCTCTATAATTTATACTTTGAGTTTTACCTTTATTTGTCCTCTTAGATTTTATAATTCTAAATATTTTATCTCCTTCTTGAGGACTTTTCTCTCTCACAATTGCAATTATGTGTAATTCACTTGTTTTATATTATTAATCTACTTTTCTATAGGTGATCTCTCACATTTTATAAGAAAAGCTATTGGTAATGGTGCATGATCAAATATAACAATATGCAATGGTCTAGTGAAAATAGAAATAAAAATCAACATCAAATTGTTTGTCTATAAAAGAAAAAAATGCAAGTCATAACACCACTACATCACTCTACAAAACTAAACACTTGATACAAAATAATTAATAAACAAAATCTACAACCTCAACAAAGGACTTAGATATCACAAATAAAATTGTTCCAAAATAAAATTCAAGACACATCAAAATATACATGTACAATTTGTCAAATGATGCATTTCAATGGTGGTATTCTCGTCCTTGTTAATTACACTAGCTATAACATTTTTCTTTTGTCAGTTTATAATTTTTTTGAAAACTATGTTTTGTGCTATTCTAAAATGATAAAATTAATTTGCTACTTGTTCTCTACTATTATCACTTATATCCATATATTTCTTACATTAACAATCTAGACATTGACATCATATTCAATATCGCAAAAATCCTATCATGGCTCTCATATGACATGTAATGACGAAAGATAACACTCATTTTTCTTCATGTAGAATAAATATTTTGTTTTCTCTCTATTTTGAACTTTATAGTTGAAAACCATTTAGATTGCTTTTTTTTTTTCATGAATAGTAGCCATTTCTATTAAAAGAGATAAATTACACCGTTCACTAGAAAAAAAAGTAGGGGGATACAAGATCACCTCTCAAGAGTCAGATGGGTAGCGCCCATATAAACAAAAAACTCAACAACACGAGTTGAGCTCAGAGAGCAGAAAACATAAAACGACTGCTCTTTTATTCTTTATGAATTGACAAAGCTACTTATATAGTTGTTCTATTTGCACTACATAGCTATAGCCTATTTACACATCGACTCTATGTTTTTGAATACATGTACTTACTACTAAGAAAGACTCTCAAAATATATATAAAAGACTTATTTCAAACATTTAAAGAGAGTTAATAGTTCTCCAAATGTATATCTACACACCAACCACGTACATTGTTCTTTAACTAATTAGATTATCAAATAGATTGCAATCTTTGTACATTAATTAGAAACAAATGACAAAATTCACATAATTTGCCACAACATAACAAAAAAATTAACCCTATATTGTAGACATTAAGTTTCCATAGTCCATAATTGTTATGGTGTATTTGAGCTTCTGGGTTTGGCTTTGTGTGTCTTTTTTTCATCAATGTTTTGAATCATACTCTATGATTCATCAGCGTTCTGAATCATACTCTATGATTCATCATTAGGATAGTGAGCTAGAGAAGAGAATCATACAGTATGATTCGAAATGTTGATGAAAATAAGACACACACAATCAAATCCAGAAACTCAAATACAACATTAACCCAATATATTTTTTGTTTTATTTTTTACATCTTTCAACATAAAACAATTTTTTTTTCGTAAATCCCTAGTAATTTGAAATACTAAAACCTACAAATATTCCACACAGAAATTGTATGTTTCATTTAGGAAGCAAAATGACAAATGGAAGAACAAATGGGACATCTATTGGCAAGATTGTCCTAATTCTAATGAGGAGATAAAAGTTTGGGTGCTAGAAAAATTTAGGACTGCCATGTGGACAAAGCAAAATGGTTGGAAGAAGACTCACTATGTTAAAGAATTTAATCCCATGTGGACGCATGATGAAAAGGCTTATTTAAAGGCTAAAATCAAGGGTAAGGCTAGGATCTTAATGGCTCAGTTGAGGATTGGATCGCATCATCTGCGATGTGAAATGGGTAGATGGTCAACTTCCAAGGAAGAATGGGAAGAAAGGACTTGTATCTTTTGCAATAAAGGATCAGTTGAAATGGAGTGGCACTTTGTCATGGATTGTGTGGCATACGAGGATATCCGTAAGCAGTTTGAAAACGATTTAAAGATGGACAATTTGAGTAAGCTGTTTGAGGAAGCAAGGCTACATAAAACTGCGAACCTCTTAGTCAAAATGCATAAAAAGAGAGCTGACATAGGAAAAAACCTAAATTAGTTGTTTGGAGCTGATCACTTAGAACATTTGATCGTAGACATTATTAAAATCCCTTCATTCATTTATTCATTTACCTTGGGTGTAAAAGCCAATCCCTCTAGTTTCGAACATGTAACCTTTTTGATCGAGTACATTATTATCGTTGAATGAGGGACAAAATCAGCTATTCGTAGTGACATGCTTGTCCCCGAGTCAATTCCAAGGTCAGTACAGCAGGTCTTTGTTTTGACTGGGGCAACTGGCAGATAATCACGGCAGATCTGATGGTTTTAAACGAAACAAGTGGCGCGTTTGGAGCCCTCGATTAGCTATAATGCAGTGTGACTTTCAAGTGGAACAAGGGCGACGAAAGCAAAAGTCATGGGTGTTTCGATTTCATGGATTTGGAATAAGATTGTTCAATCCCAGCTGAAGAACAATATTCTCAACCTGTGCTGCCGGGTTCTTGTAAAGCGATATACTCGTTGATTATCTCTACCCACAAAAGTAAAAAAAATTAAAGAGAAAAATACATTGCAGACACGAATCTCATGAAGGTTGCTGAAGTAAAGTTCAATGGAAGGAGATTTGTGTACATTGACTTTTAGACCCACACGAGGATGCATATGTATGTTCAAGATGAGATTTTTATTGAGTATATCCATTTTATGGTTGTCTTCAGTGACTGTCCATGGTGTAAGCCTATTTTCAATCACTCCAGGCAATCCATCACTGAATTCCCAGATTGCCCAAAACTTTTTTGAGGTGCTGCTTTCAAAAGGAACACCCCATACCCTTTCACCTCAACAATCACCCCAAGGATCACCCAATGCCTCTCCTAGTCCTAGCCCATCAACCAATCGTACTCCTCCACGTCCACGCCATCATCATTTTCCAGTTCCACCCTATTTCCCTTCAATCTCACAAATAGGTCCTCCTAAGGCAGTGAAGAGCAACGGGCTCAACAGTGGTCAAAGGACAGGGTTAGTGTTGTTAGCTGTTGCAGGGCTGCTCCAAATAGTAGTTGTTTCATATCTCGTTGTCAAGCGGAAGCAGATGCTCCAAGTTGTAGAGAAATATGAAGTTTAAGGGTGCAATTTTTGGGGTTGTAAGGGCACCCACGTTATCTTCTGTTCAAAGAGAGATCACAGGTATGTTGCGTTTGACGTGTTTATTCATTGTTTGGCTCTTGAGGGCATGCAATGTAAAAAGTCCATGTGTATTGAAACCCTGAAGGCTCTTTAGAGGGTCTGTAATTAAATGAAATACATGTACAAATTATTTGCTCTGTGATGGAACTGAAGGGCTAATGCTTTGTAAATTAGTTTAAATCTTGTCTGAAGTTAATTGGTGTGTTCAGGGATGCTTTGTTTCTCTGGACCCGTATCTCAAACTGCCCTTTATTGTGGTGTGACAGATTAATTAAATCTTGTTTGGAAATTAATGGGTATGCTCAGACATGCCAACTTGCCCGGTTACTTCCATCACAAATTGTCCTTCATTATGGGTGAAAGATTAATTGATTTTTCGGATGCAAATTGACTAGTTTTTTTAATGTCAGATTACATAAATCACAAGGCCATCCATTCATTATTTATTCTATATATTGTAATTTGCATTTTTTTGGCAATGTGAGGTGAAGCTGCCTTTTTCTATGATACTTTGCGAAGCTTATATATGGCATACTATATCTCAATTGAATTGTTTGGTGGAATGGATTTAGCAGTGCCCTTCCCTTGTGCATATCATAATCTGTTGTAGTTAGTGGCAAATGCTAAATTTCATTAAACACAAGTAGGTCAAGGATAATAGAAGAACACGTCCTATAAACCATGTCTGCGAGGATTGTAAGTCGATGAAACTAAAGAGTTGAAATCCCGAATTCCATTGGTTGGTGGAATACCAAGACCCTCTATTAGTGTGACATATCAAATTCAATTTTCTCTCTTGGTTCAACTTATTATCATTATATAATTATTGGAGAAGACTCACTTGGGTGCCTTCATCCGGAAAGACAACATAATCTCTTTCCTGGAATATCTGAAGAATGAAAACAATGCTGTGAATACATATTTAACAGCTTAAACAAAGATTTATTCTGTAGACTGTATCCTCTGTCAACTATGTTGATAATGATATATAGTTACCGTTTCTGGAAAGAAACAATTGTAAAGAATACATATTGTGGTCAATATCCACGGTCTGGAACTTCAATTGGGCTATACAAAATGAATTGTTTTTGCTCTGTGAGATGTGTTGAAAATGTACCCAATGAAAGCCAGGTGGGGTTTTATACCTTTTCTTTTTGCAAATTTTGCATTTTAAAATTGATTTTCAAGGCAAACCATTTGTAAACTCGTGGCCAAACTTGATTTGTACTGATTGCTCTGCTAAAAATCCGGGCAAAATCAGAGGACACTACACAGAACAAATTTCTGTCTTTAAAAGGAATGCAAACTGCAAAGAGAAATTATTAAAAACACAGTGAAAATAATTTGCAAATGCATCTCTATTAATGCAGTATTATGCAACTTGTATAAGGAATAGTTCTCCATCGCCAGAAATGCTGAATTACATCCATTTGCCCCACTGAGCTCTGCTCTCCCGCCAGGGATCTGTAACATTTTGATTCCAGCAAACTCCAAGAGAGGAGAGATAAAATGCAATGGAAATTTATAATAACAGGTATATGATTCATATGTTTCTTCTCATCGCATGTATGCAAGAAAACAAAATAAACTGGAACTGATATAGAACTAACCTAAACATGAAGATTGCTTTTTACCAACTCTCCTGCATAGGCTGATGTTGAGATGACCTCATCTTCCACCACAGATTACTTAAAATTCTTTTCTGCAAAATACAAAGTTATCTTTTGCTAAAGCCTTTGTTAATGAATCAGACATCATTTGCGCGGTCTCCCAAAATTTAATCTGTAGATGCTGCTTTTCAAGTTTATTATGAACATAATGTGACTGCCCCCGAAATTGCTTTAATCTTGATCTAACCAGGGAATTTTGGCCCTATCTTAAAACTATGGGGACCCTTTTGTGGTATTCCAACTTGCTTGAGAATTTTCTTGGACTGTACTAATTGTTTAGTTGCACTGCAGTCTGCCACATATTCTACTTCACATTGGACATTAAAACTATGTTACTGGTTAGGTCCCCTGAACCTACTGGTTTGGGTTTGATCTGGCCCGGATATGGATCTGGGTTCGGTTCACAGGAGGATCCATCTAGGGTTCTGGAAAACACTGTGGGTTTGTTCATATTTAGAACCATATCTCTTGACAACTTCTGTCCAACTTCAATTAATTTCCTTGGAGGCTTCACTTGTGCATTCCAAACCTCCAAAGGGTGTAATGTACCTCTTTTGGTTGGAACAAAACCATCTTTTATTTCCATCTCTTTCCACTTGAATTCCCACGTGGAAATAGTTTTCTCGAAGATTGTTTATTTCAAATTCTATTCCCAACTTTGACTCGAAAGAATCTAATAAAGACATTTATTTTCCCAAATGACAAAAAGACTTACTAATCTCCTTGGCATATACATTTGCTTGACAATCTATGTGCTGCCAACTTTCTTTTAGATGATAGTTGAATAATGTCCATCTCATTTTTTCATCAAGCAATTGTATTCCCCATCCATGGCCTGTTTCCATTCTTCTGCTTCTTTGCTTCAGTGCTATTTCAAAAAATGGTGGTTAAAATCTTCCTCATTTAATACATAGAAATCACATAATTCTTCAATTGGCGTGGTTTCTTATTGGCATTTAAGTGTTGGTGGATGAAGTAGCTGCACTACTATTGGTGTTTCTTTTGAGGGTTGTATGCTTTTCCTAAATGGCAGATTCCCTTATTTCAAGATATCTTTCCTATTAATATTCAGCAAAGACAATGGTGGTGATTAAGAAAACCAGAGTCCTATTTTTTTCTATGGTTTCCTCTATTTTTGGTTGAGGGAAAATCCAACAATCCAACACCTGCACTTTTTGGCTGATTGACGATTATTACTTGTGACACAGGAGCTGGCCATTGGAATGCTGTAGTGATGCCACAAATTCATCAAAAACACTGCTCTTGCTTCTTATAATTGCATATGATTTGTTGTAGCGCAATCTATAAATAGCTGCTTCATGGGATCTTAGGGTAATCATGACTTAGGCCTACCCCTGTGTAACAAACTTCAAGCTATACGATTTTTTTTTTAATTAAAAATTTAACCAAAGTTTTTATATATTCTTTCATTTATATACTTAGGTATTCATATATCCATCTAGGATAGGCATATATCCATATGAGATACATATTCATCTACCCATATGGGGCAGGTATCTTTCAAACCACTTGGGATAGTTATCTATCCATATGGGATAAACATTTTTGTTTATCCAGAGATGTTGACTCATCGGGATAACTCTGTCTCTCATTGAACAATGAAGACTACAGTTCCCTAAAGGAAATGCACCGAGGACATCATCATTTAGGAGTATATATATTAAAAAGGCTTGAGATCCACCTCGGAATTTGGCTCAAACCCTTGAGGAGTCAAGCAAATCCATCTATTGGATTCTTTTGAGTATACAATGAATTTTATTTTTATCTGTAGATTTAATTTACTTAAATGTTTAGTGCAAGTTGGTATATTCAATCTTTGAAAATATTATCAACCTCACTTCAGAAAAACTACATATTGAGAAACTCCTTTGTTTACTTGAATTTCCTACATACCCATTTCCACGGGATCAAGGTGTAATATACATGCAGTTATGTTTTTGTCTAAGTTTTGATGTGAACTGTTACGAGTGTGTACATAGCTTCGTTTAAGTAAATTATGCATATTGTTTCAAAAAATCCTTGTCTTTGACAGTTTTTCTTGTTCTATCCTGTGGTTATCAATGGCATCATGCAATTTCACCTTTAATAGAAAGTGATATACGATGAAACCATAATCATTATACTGTGATTTCTATCATAGGGTTCTTCCATGCAATTTCTTAATCGACTATTTTGCTCCACAAATATAATATGAAACAGTTTGCTCCACTTAATTCCTTTGTAACTCTGCACAAAATCTCTTGCAATCTTCATTGTTTAGTCATCCCCATTGTCATGCTGTAACCTATTTGATGGTTTATCAGATTGATTCTCTGCAAAGACCTTAACCTTAAAATTTTTAAAATGCTTAAAAACTTGTGATTTGTTTTAAGAAACTAAATAAATATCCTTTTTGAAAAAATATTTAGCTCCAGTATGTGACAACATCTGTATTACTATTAATCCACAAATTTTTCTGTCTTCAACTTGATCAGCTCACTGACTCTAGATGTTTCATCCTTTGAGACTGTATGCCTCTTCTTTACAAGTCTGCATCCTTCACAAATCTCCAATTCTGTATTCCAACATTTTCTTGTTGGTTTAAGCGTCCCTGGCTTGTGCACCAGCATGTTGAATCTGCAATGCTATTTGTCAATCTTAGTTGCTTAATTTTCCATATTTGCTGTTCAGATTTTCAGAGTATTAATGTGTACGTTGTTTCCAAAGTCTGTATCGTTTGCAAAACCCTAGTTCTTCTGTCCACCATGTTCAGATTGACCAAATCTTCTGATGCTTGTGCACCAAAATTCCCAAATCTATGATGGTAAGTGTTGCTTTCAGTCACTTATAAATGGCATCTACTGTGTTTCTTAAAGCTCCTTTTACTTATCGTGCACTAAAATTATATGAACTTTAAGTTTTAATCGTCTTTACTATAACAACCACTTTTCCTGCCAAATATTGAAAATTTAACTGGTTGAAATGAATTGCACAAACATATCTACATGATTTATTTTTGTTACTGCTAATAGGCTGCTATTGAAGACTGGTGTATGTGTGACATTCCAAATTTCTTTATATGTATCATCAAGCAATTGGAGTCCTTGGGCCATGAACCCATGCTTTCTATCATTAATGTATGTGCCATATCTTCCTTCTAGAGAAGCTTCACAATGCACAAGTCCAGGAGAACGTTTGCAAAACCTTAACCATCTTTTATTACCCATTTTCTGATATCATTTGTTAAAATGGTAACATTGGTTTCTGTGCCATCAGCTCCTTCCTAAAGATCACGACAAACACTTTCATTCGGAACTTCTGAAGATTGAAACCTTTACCATCAAATTAACCACTGGTTTTCTGCCACAGTTTTTGCTATCTGTCAATCTTTTAACCCCAAAATTTCTTCCATTTTTGTCAGAAAACTTTCTCAGGCAGAAATCAACTTGTCCTGGAAATCTTAATTGGGTGCAAAATTTGAGAAAAATCAGAAGTATTTAACAGATTTTACATAAATAGAAAAAGATAAAAAACAAAGCATAAACAACTACAAATGAAATTTTTACATTTGAAAACTTGTCTCTAAAAATACTGAAAACTGCTTGTCTGCTCCATTGAGCTTTGCTTCTCCTTCAAGCAGCCCGACTATCCAGTTTTCAGAGATTTCCAACAAAAAACAGGATAATTTGATAGCTGAAAACCTTTTTAAATTTTTTATGGTATAGTTCAATGTTGATCTGTCTCTCTCTCCCCCCCCCCTCTCTCTCTCCCCTTAAAGCTTAATCATCTTCAATGTAGACTTTTATTGCCTACTCACAAGTTATTTTTATACTATACGTTTGGAAAAAAAATTGATTGGTAAGATGTGGGTTCTATTGGGGTCCACTCCCTTAGATAAAAGAAACTACAACGAGAGAGAGAAATACAAACTGCTCAAATTAACTAGCACACAACTTGCTATCCAACCTATTTTTCTTATGTGATCTCAGCATCATCTGAGAAGAAGCCTCCTTAATAGGAATAGATTTCTGATTAGTGATAGTGTTCCAAACTTCCTCCTCAAGGACATCTGCATCATGGGCAGAAATTTATTCCAAACCACAAGGGGAGTCCAAAACCAAATATGTAGGCACCAAAGAAGGAATACAAGCAGGCAGTGAGGCCTGAACTTTAGGGTACAGGGACCCTACATTCAAATAAGGCATAGAGAATTAAGCAAAGCATCCACAGAGGGCTCATACCAGGGGGAGTAGATACAGAGTTCAAAAGCACCATGAGAGGATGGTGCAAGCTCCAAAACTGAAGAAGCCACTGCTTCCCCATCAGAGCACTCCAAAAGCAAGAATTTTGTAGATTGGTCTGTTGGAATCAAAACAGGAAGTTAGGATGGCAAACACACAGCTGTTGCAAATGGGCCATCCACAGAGGGAGTGGAAGCAATCATAACAAGCAAAAGATGCTTTAGTGTGGGAGAGACCTCTTGAGAAACCAAACCTGAAGTACCTTGAAGTGACATATGACGCAGCTTAGCATCCTTCTACCAGGCAGCTTGACTACGGGACTTCCACTTATCTTAGTACAAGCATCAGACATGCCCAAGGCCATAAGACTTATGACACCTGAAACTCATCCTTCATAATCTAGCTGCTGTTTCCAAATACAATTTTCTACTTGGAGCCAAATTTCTGCCAGAAGTCCCATCGAAAAATCCATCTTACCTTGGATGTGAGCATAGGTTGGATGAGAGAGGGCAAAAGTCTCTTAAGAGAGAGACAAAAACTGCCAAGAGAGTCACCAATATATTCCAGACCAGAGTCAAATCCAAAATTTCATTGGAAGGTTTGGCAGACAAAACCAAATCAGCATCACTGTGAAGGATTATGAGGTAGGATTTTGAAGTCGGATACCATGGCTTCCTTAAAAGTGCAGCCTTCCCCAAAGACAGTGTCCCTCAATAAGCAAATCCCTGTCTTCTTTTGACTCACAAACAACAAAAAAAAATTCCTATGCACACGGATAAATTTCAACACCTTGCTTCAGCCAGAGTGAAGATCTGATGAGGTAAGCCAAATTGATCGAATCTCCCAATTAAACCTGATCATGCGAGGCAAGTTTTCTTGCCCACAACATGCATTCCCAAAAGAAGTTGAGTCTTATCAGAACTGGGCATAAACCCTTTGACAACAAAGGACAGCCCACTGCCTCCACAGATGAGGGAAAAGCATTCTCTGACAAATAAAATGCTTCCTTCAAGATTCCTAAGGCTGCAGAAGCATAGGAGATTAGACAAACACAAGATGAGCAGCATTCCCATGGCTAGGACGAACAACGGCGTCATCAGGCGCAGCAAAATTTGTATGGACAAGAGTGGGTGTGGCCACACCAATGCCAAGGAAATGGCAGCCAAACCAGCTACATAAAATAAAACATGTCTGCTAGAAGAGTTGGAGACAATGGAGGCACAAGCACCAGGTGAAACTGAACTAAAAACCTTAGGAACCAGACCATAACCTTCAGTAGGGTTGAAGGAAGAGAAGCCACAAAATTGCAAAAGTGGGTTTTAGTAGTTACAATTTTACTTTCAAAAGAATTCTGTCATTTTTTTCTCGTCGTATTTTCTGAATCTTATTGCTTGAATTCTGACTATGTTAAAACTATGGAAATATTTATAATGAAGAGAAACAAGCATATGAATAGGACCCTTATTTTTGTTACTGACATATTTATAACTTATTAAGTTTATGTAGAAAAAAGTAGTTTTCCTTCGAGGAGAGCCTTTCAAACTTGTTTCTTTTTTCCAAAGTTGGCATTTGTTCTGGTACATCTTGATCCAAGCTTCATCTCCCCAAGCCCATTTTTTTTGCCAGAGGTGACACCAATTCAATTTATATGGTTTGTGGTAACACAACCACCTCCTTTGGTTGACAGTACGCCCAAGATCAGTATTCCACCCTTACAGTACCCCCAAGGTTATCATTCCGCTCTCACCAAATATCAAACCTATAATTAAAAATCACATGAGCATTCTTGGAAGATTGGCTGTGACCATTAGAGTACACCAAGTCTGATGAGACACACACCATTGGACCCATTGTGGCCTCAGCTACCTATTGTTGAAGTCACTCAGTTTTTACTGTACCATAGGGTTCCAAAAATGTTGTTCTCATCCTTGATAAGCAAAGTGCCTCATAAGATTTAAGCACTTCCCGCTGCAGAGAAACTGACTATGGCCTAGGTTTGGCTGTTACTGTTTAACAAGGCTCAACCTAACCCCTGGAAGAACTTTTTTGTCTTCTGTAATGGATCTCTACTCCTCATGGCATTGTATGATTATGTATATACATCTAGATGCTTGCCATGATAAGAAAGAAATAGATCGAGAAAGATAGAAAATCATGCATTTTTTCAAGAGTATATCATGTATGGAATGTTCAGGTAAGTAAAATATTTTCTATTATAGTTGTAATATCTTTCCTATGCATCATTCCATGAACTTAATTTTATTGTTTCTAATCATTGTTTAAACTTTAACATTTCATATTTTGCCCCCTATTATACGTCATCTAGGTTCTAGCAATTTAGAGTAGTGTCCTCCAGATATTCGTAGGTTCCAGATCACATTTGCTGCTTGTTTGAGCTTGCAGTTTGCAAATGAAAATTGCATTGCTATCAATGTTTTGCTTAACGTATGCTTCAACAAGTTGATTCTCTTCAGAAAAATTATAAGCTATAATATATATAGAAAATGCTTAAATTTCCAACTTGGGTTATAACTTATAAGTAGTGCACTTAACAGAATGCTATAATCTACCTCCCAGGCAAAATGACTTGCATCAAATTGTGTGTAACTGTACAATTACACTTTCAACCTATAAAAACCTTACATTGTATTCACATCGCTTCTAGACACTCAGTCATGGACTGTTATGAGGACATGCTGCGTGTTTAGAAATTTGAAGAGGTTAATTTGTTCAAATTTTTCATTTAGAGAATTAATGGAGAAACTTTATGTAAAAAGCATGATAAATGTTCATTATGTTATGTCATACGCACATTCTTGCAAAAATATAAATGATAGGGATATTTTTTTTTGTGAGACAATGTATGAAAAGAGGATATCCTAAAAAAATGAACTGCTTGAGCTAAATATTTAATGATTATGCCACCAAAAATTCTAGTTACAAGTTGACCTACCCAACTTTTTTGAAAACCTAAACCACAACCACCCAATTTTTTCTGATTAAATCACAGTTTGTTGAAAAAATCTTTCTTTTGGTTTGGCGATTCGTTCCTGAGAATAATATTTGCTGCTGTGGTGTAGAATGTAGAGGAATGATATATGCTCAGCAACAGTATTTCTTGACATTCTTTGAGTTGCTTGATAAAGAATTTTCCTCGAGAGTTCAGTCATCTATGTTTTTGTCTATTTCTATTCTATTTTGATTTTCATAGCAAGCTATAAAAATCAACTGAAATATTTTGTTTTAAAATTGGTGCTTATAGCAGCATATGTAAGAATTTTCCATGATGTTCTTATAGCTCTTATATCGGTTGCAGTTTTCTCAGAATGCTTGCTCAATCATATTAAATATTTGTTCCGCTTTTGTTCCATTCCTGTTGGCATGCACTCTGAAACAGGAGGTTGGCCATTTTCTGGAGTTCAAAATTTTAGAGATTGAGAACATAAAACCAGCTCCAGTCAAGTGAGAAATTCCAGTTGAGCCTGTTAAAATTTTCCTTTAGTTTAATAAATTCATTTGTGCTTTTATAGCATATAAAAGGATGTTGGTATGTGTGCCGTTGCGCCAAAAGCTCAAGCTCTCAACAAACGCCACAAACACCAGACTTACCCAGATCCACGGGAGGCAGTTAAACCATGTAGCGAACCCCAAAGGAGGTTCTGACCACCAAGTCAACAATCTCCCCCTCAGCACCAACTGAGGGTTCCGCACCGACGGAATGAAGGAGACCTCCCAGGATTCGAACCCGTGACCCAAGGCTCTGATACCAATTGTTGGTATGTTTGCCGTTGTGCCAAAAGCTCGAGCTCTCAACGAACGTCACAAACACCAGACTTACCCAGATCTGCGGGAGGCGGTTAAGCCATGCCGCGAACCCCGAAGGAGGTGCTGACCACCAAGTCAACAAAGGATGCTCCAGCAAATATAAGATATTAATCAGCAAGCTCATCTGAAATTTAAGCACCTGCATTTGAGTGAAAAAGTAGGGATTAAGCTCTAAACAATTATCTATGTTACTTAGGTGTGTTTACTGTCACGAAAAACTACTTCACTACAATTATACAGTACTTGGTGTTTCTGAGACTTTCTCTGATTTAGAGGTGCATTCACTGAAATGTGGAAAGACCAATCAACACATTGGACGATGAACAAAATAGTCTTTAGGACTATTGAAAACAAACTCACATGCTGAAATCCTGACCTCCCCAAGTATGGACTTGTTCTTGCTCCTGCTGAGCATGTTCTTTGTTTATGGCTTCTCATGACGAGCTTTTTGCATTTGATTCATCTAACCAGAGTAGATGTCCATACAGGTGTTGATCCCACATCTAAAGGGATCAATGCAAACATTTTCTTTGCCTTTTGGTATCAGTAACTTAAAAAGGTTTTGTATGTTTTTGCACGTTCTGCTACCTAGTGCTCCTTTGGGTTGATTGTTTCATGCGATAGGAGACGTTACAACATCATTTGTCCATTTTGGAGGAGGAAACATATATGCCTTGCTCGTCTGCTTCTATTAATAAATTGACCTTCTTGGCCTCTTGATGCTTTGTTTGAATCATACCAGGAATGTGTTTTCTTTGAAGGTGGTTGAAACTAGAGATTAATTTGCTTACCATTTCCAGGTCAACGTAAGGTGTTAGAATACAAGCATTCAATTGTAGACAAGATTTTTAAATTTGCTTCGAATTGCAAAATGTAACATGTGAGTTGCTTAGGATATGTTGATTTTTTCTTAATTATTGTAGGGTCATAACTACAAATACAGCTTGAAATAGTTTCGAAAGGGCAAACTTTCCTTGTTTGTTCATATCTCCCAAATTATTATTCAGATTTTCCATTGCGATGACTTGTTGGAAGTCTTCAAAGACTACTTGCTAATAGCACAATAAACTTTGATAGACCATTCCAATCCCAGATATATTTGAACTAGACGTCGTTTTTCTTCCCAAATTGTTACACTATTTAGATATAATGATATATTATATTTTAGTAGGCACGAGTTTTCCACATTCCATGAAGTTAATGTAAGAGTACTTTTGGATTCAACTGTATATTTGTTCCTGGTGATGTGGAGTGATATGAAACATCGATGCGAAAATATACACAGTTGAATCCAAAAGCACTCTCACACAGTCTATATTTTAGAAATGGATTAAAAGAGATCCAATGTGATCTCAATAATCAATCCAAACAGAAAGAAAAGCACATACCCATAATATTGGATAATAGCAGTGTGCCAAACTACTAAATTACATAAATAAAAAGCGGAGCAATGTCATGATCTGTAAGCTTGCCACAGAATACTCGATACAAATGCATAAGCTGCTGAATTTCAATCTATGTGCGCTGATTTTTAATTCCTGATAAAACCATAAGTTGCCATCTACATCCCTATCCTGATTACTTCAAGCATGAGTACTAAAAATTGATGTGCTATTTCAAAAAGTTAAAGTCATTTTGTGACCACAAAGCATGAAAATATTAACAAGGAGTAATTTTTTATAGTGTGCCAAATTATGATGTTTTATCAGATGTTCGACTGCATAGTTTTTGAGGCAAATTTTTTAAACATATTTTACGAGTAGTGGTTCATATGAATGGTCTACTCAGCACTCATTATATCTAGATAAAGTCTATGGGGTGAAGCATCGTATCTTCTTAGAAGGCCACCCACTCCAATAGTACTTGATTCAAACACACATATCTATGGAGTTACCCTCAAGAACAAGCACATTGTGATAGCAAGCTAAGTGGACTTGATCTTGGGGGAAATTCTATAGTTTAGCATGTTTGAATTGGAATAATACTAGGATGGGTGACATCTTGGAAGTCTTAATGCATCAACTCTATGAGTATCATCTAGATGTAACAAAATTAAGTGGACCACTCATGCTCATGAAAAATGGGTTCATGTGAACCACTACTCATGAAATATGAGAAAAATAAATTTGATTCAAAATTTATGCAGTTAAATCATCATAAGATAATGAAAACAAATTTTTTAAATGCGCATACATAAATATCACCCATACTAGAGATTAGCCCTGACTACTAGTTGGCAAAAATTCCAGAATGGAATAGCGGCATGCCTCTATTCTTTGATAAAGTGCCCTCTATTGAATCAACTAACTGGTGTGCCAGAGATGATTATTGATTTTAAAACTAGTTGGAACCATTCTACATTCTAAATTGTCTTTGTACAGCAATTATTTGAGCTTTCTTTAGTGTTCATCATTCTTCTCTCAACTCTGTAAGCAGAGTAAGTGGATTGTTGCAGTTAGCATTTTAAGACATTAAAATGGTAATCCGATTTACCTTAAAAGGATATTTTCAATGGGATTTCTATATGTGATGCCTAGAAAGTTCTTTGATGTTTTGGGATATCAAAGTGATGAATCTGGACCTGATTTTCAATGGATATGTAGACGTGCTATGACGCTCAATGTCAATTTTGAAAAATAATATTTTGTGCGGTCATTTGCCCAAGTTATCAAGGAAGTACATCACTGGGTCAGATTAAAATGAATTGAACTTCAAGCAAGCAAGTTATCGTTAAAACTCAGTTAACTGTTCCTACATATTTTTCAAGTTCATAATCCACATGATAACATTTTAACATGAAATTGATTGTGCACGTTGAAATACATGTTAAGAACATCCATCAGATACGACTTACTCAGGTGTTTACCTGAATATTTATGGCTCTTACACCTTTTTGTCCATGCTTCCACCAAATAGCTAACTGGGCATAGCCATGTGGCACTGGCATTTCACTGTGGCTTGACTTATATTTAAGAATATCAGATTCATTAATATCTCATCCACCTCGTCCACTGCAATCATGTCACGAGGGAAACACACGAATTTAATAAAAACTGCGTACCATTGGGGTTTATTTAAGGTCAAGTACCAATATCGAAAGTATATTGTACTTTTAGAATTAGGGTTTGAATTTCAAAATAGCAACATCTTTGCCTTATTCAATTGCCATTTACTATTCTAGGTGTTACTGCTAATTTCAATAAAGGAAGGAAAAACACTATTGCAAAGAGTAATTGACCAAGTTATTATGTACCATTTTTTAGTTTGTGATTTTGTTAAATTTATGGTCTGATTGTTAAGATTGAAGTTGAAGATATAATTAGTAGAGGTGGAAATATTTACTAGCATATTTATATTTTATAAATAAAATTCATGTAGAGAATGTTGAGAGATGTCAAATTTAACAAAAAAAAAAATAGCATTCATAAATATAATCAAATGACAAGATTTACTATTTAAAACAATTAAAACAAATATAAGGAACCTATTTCATTGATCAATTGATGAGACATTGAAGCCTTATTTACAAGATAGATATACATGTAAGAAATTGAATGTGATAAAATCTACAACATAGCACTAAAATATAATAAAACATTGTTTTCAAAGGAATAAGTAATCAATCTTAATCTATTAATCACTATGCCCTATGCTCTTTTCTTATCACCATTTTAATTTTATTATATATTTGATTATGATAATCAATTAATATTAGTTCATGATTCAATCATATCATATATTAAACTAAATATGCAATCAATTTCATTTATAACATGGTTGTATTTTTTATTTAATATTGCTTAACTGAACCTAACAATGATTCCAAAAATTCATCAAACACAATCGTAGATTTTGGAAGGTCAAATACTCTAAACCTTAGAGTAGATAAACTTGATGATGATGGCTTTAATATTTAGCATTATAGTTCAATTTAATGTTCAATTAGGTTTAAGGTTAGTGTTTAATTTGTGTTAAGGTTTTATAAGTGCAAGTATGTAATTTAGGTTTGGGTTTAGAGTTAGGCTTCAATTTGGTTTAGTATTAGGGTTCAATTTTCTTTGGTGTTAGGGTAAAGGTTTAATTTGGTTTAAGATTTATGATAGATTATTGGAGTAATTTGGTTCATAGTACTTTTACATTTTCCTTGGCAGACATTCATATTTGCCAGTCATTTTCCTTGCTAATAGGGAACTTCAATTTTTTGCAAGATCTGAATGATTCATTTTGTCGAATCAATACATTTTGTAATGTCCCCACTCCAGCAGATTGACCAAGTATATGTGCGTTAGCTTAGCTCTACATGGTCCCGAGGGCTAACGAAGGGTTTAAAGGGATCCTGGAGTGTTTTGGCCTAGTCATTTCCAGTTTGGGCCAAAACGAAGTTGATTTACTTAGTTTCAGGCATACTATTTTTAGTAAGTCAGCAGGACACAACGGGGGCTAGTTTTGGTGATTGGATTTGATACTCCTTGGCGAGAGCTTTCCGATGAGCTATCACTCACGCTATTCGGAGTTCGATTGCTAATATATTTTAATGCCTGAAGTTTTATTAAAGTAACATTTAATTTAATTGTAAAATATTAAAGTGTTACTTTAATATTTATTTTATGGAGATATGTGTAAATCAAAGGGGCAACCAAGGGAGACATAAGTGAATATTTTAATATGTTTTATATTGAACATGTTTTATCTCACATTGCTTGAGTGAGTTGGGTCGCCCCTTGGAGAAAGAATAAAAGGGAGCTTTTGTGGCTTCATTGGGCAGGTGGAATATGAGAAGAATTTGGTGTGTGAGTTGCAGATCCGTTCTTGGCATTGGAGGACGTCTATCCTCTCTTGTGACATTCTAGACGTCATTCCTTTGGGGTTTGGCTTTTGGAATCCTTTGCTATCAGCTTCATTTACAGGCAGATTGGGTGCTTTTCCAGCTACAAGCAGCAGCATTATTTGGTTGCATTTCCAGCTACAGGCCGCGACACTATTCACATGGGTACTATTCACGTGACACTATTCACGTGGGTACTATTCACGCGACACTATTCATGCGGGTACTGTTCACACGGCACTATTCCCGTAGGTACTATTCACCTGGCACTATTCACGTGGCACTATTCACCTAGCACTATTCATGTTACTGTAGCAGCAGAATTAGAAACTTTGGTTGGAACATTATGTCAAAATGCTGGAGTATTTAGTGAGTTGAAAATAACTTGCTATGTATTTGATTTTTGTTAATTCTGGAAATAATATTATAACAGCAGTAGTTCAATTTCCAGCTTGCCTATTATTGTAAATTCTTTTTAGTTCATATTATGTGGTTTCATACCTGTGCAAAGACTTAAAAACAAAAAAAAAACATTGAAACATTAAACGGATGAATAAGGAGTTGGCTGCAATCTGTTTGACTAAATTCCTATCAGCAGTGGGGTTAGTTTTTGGGCATTCTAGGGTGTCCACTACAGTGGTATCAAAGCAGAAGATTCTGCCATCTTGTGGGAAACTTTCACCAAAACATATTGCAGAAATAAAACAGGTCCAGAATGTATGATTGAGCATGCGACAGGGGCATTATAATTTTCGCAATACCAGGGCCAGACAAAATAGAAATCCGGATAGTCAGAGTGAGCAGTCTAGTTCATCCGTGCAGGTGGACATAGAATCCAGTCATACAGACATAGAGGAAATATTCTTCGATCAGGACAGCAGTATGGGTGATCGAGATGAGAGGAATATCGTTCCAGATCAGGGGGAGGTAATGTTCAGACAGTTGTTGGGTACGTTAGAGCAAGGGCAGCGTATGCAGCAGGAGCAGAATAGGCGAATGGACATGATGTTGCAGCTTATGGCTAGACAGATGGGCGTTAATATTAATCCAGGTGAGGCCAACAATGGAAACAATAACAATGGGGGAAACGATAACAATAGGGGCAATGATAATAATGGAGGCCGAGGCAACAACAATGGCCCTGAGAATAACATTAATGGTAATAATGGACATGGCAACAATGGAATTGAGGCGGATAACTTTAGACACATTGCACACCCAGCTCGAACAGCGAGCTCGAGACCTCTTCTACCCACCTTTCCACTTAGGGATCCGGTTCAACCAGTGAACGAACCGCAGATTATTGAGTTACAGGGTCAGTTTAGGAGGGACTGGGAGGCCAGTGGACCCGAGTTTCAGGAAAATATTTCCCTCAGAGATTATATGGACTTGAGGATGAGACATATGCCTAGAGTAGGAGGGAGGAATCAGAATTTTGAGCTAAGGAAGAAAGTTGGAAAACTTTCCTTGCCTTATTATGATGCTTCAGGGAAGATGACTGCACGAGCTTAGGTGCAGAAGGTAGATACATACTTGCAGCTAAATCCTATGCCTGAGGATGAGGCTATCAAGTATGCGGCTATGCATTTGGACGGCGTTGCGCATGAATGGTGGCATCATGGCATGGTGACTCTGGGGCATAATCAGATTACATCCTATGAGGAATTCACAGAAAGATTGATTGAGAGATTTGACACTAGGGATCCCGAGTTACATTTCAAGGAGCTAGCACAGTTAAAACAGTCAGGGTCAGTGGATGCTTACATCGTCGAGTTTCAGCGTTTGTCTGTACTTGTTACTGATATCTCTCCTAGGAGATTGGTGGTGTTATTTTGTGATGGGCTTGCTGATCCATTACGTGGTTGGGTGAAGGGACATGATCCACTCACCTTAGCAGAAGCAACTAAAAAGGCACGAGATTTAGCCCCTTCGGTATACAAAGGAAAATACCATTCAACAGATTCTTCTTACCGCAAGGACAAAGACAAAAAACAATTTCAGAAAGAGTATAACAAACCCAAAGAAGGATCAAAAGGACTAGGCAGTGAAACCTTGAATGAACTTCGAAAGAAGAAACTGTGCTTCCAGTGTAGAGAGCCTTGGGACTTATCTCATAAATGCCCTCTCAAAGCTAAGGCAAATCAAATGGAGTATTTTTCAGCAGAGGAGTCAGAGTCAGAGGGGGAGGATCAGCACTCCGATTCAGATGAGGGGAACATGATAGAGGAGAGCAGCATTCCTAAGGATGATAGATCGTTGGCACGCTTGACAGGGGCCCAAAAGGCAATCACATTTAAGGTCAGGGGTACTATCCAGGGGCAGAAAGTGATATCTCTCATTGACACTGGGGCTACACATAACTTTATAGATACACAGTTGGTAGCCAGGAGAGGTTTACAGACAGAGGAGCATAATGGTTTTAGGGTTATGGTGGCTAATGGCCAAAAGCTATTATGTACTCAGAAGGTTTCAAATCTTCACATTAGATTTGGAGATGGCTATGAGTTGGAGGATGATTTCTACGTTGTGGACATGGGAGATTACGACGTCATCCTCGGTATGACATGGATGGCATCGCTGGTTGAGTTCACTTTCAACCTAGCAAAGTTGGAAATGAGGTTTCAGCATGAGGGTAGGACTGTTGTTCTCAGGGGACTTTCAGATGGGAGTTGCAGGGTAGTCTCTTTGAAGAGAATGGAGAGACTTTTTCGACATAATGACATAGAGTGGGCAACAGAGTGCTTAGTTATGCCAACTTCATCGGAGCCTCGGGTGAAGAGTCATCCATCAGATATACAGGAGATTCTTGACAGGCATGCCAAGGTATTCAGTGATATTCCTCACGGGGTTCCTCCTGACAGGGGTGCAGAGCATGTTATTGAGCTCGAGGAGGGAGCCAAACCAGTGATGATCACTCCCTATCGTCATCCTAAGAAACATAAAGATGAGATAGAGAAGGCAATTAAGGAGTTGTTGGAAATGGGGCACATCAGGCCTAGCAAAAGCCCCTTTGCTTCAGCTGTAGTTTTGGTAAAGAAGAAGGATGGGACAATGCGCATGTGCATCGATTACAGGGCACTGAATAAGAAAACAATTAAAAACAGGTATCCCATTCTTAGGATTGATGAGTTGATTGATGAGTTGCATGGGGCATGCTTCTTCACCAAAATTGATTTGCGATTCGGATACCATCAGATTAGGATGAGAGCAGAGGACATTGAGAAAACAGCCTTCCGATGTCACTATGGCCACTTTGAGTTTATGGTTATGCCATTTGGACTAACCAATGCACCCGCTACATTTCAGAGTTGTATGAACCAGGTATTCAGGGAGCAGTTGAGGAGATTTGTCTTGATCTTCTTTGATGACATCTTGGTCTTCAGTAAGACCTGGGAGGAACGTTCACAGCATTTGGAGGAGGTATTATCTATCCTAGAGAGAGAGTCTTTATATGCCAAGGAGTCTAAGTGTGAGTTTGGTATGACAGAATTACTATACCTTGGGCATATTATTAGTGCAGATGGAGTTCGGGTAGACCCTGAAAAGATTAGAGCTATAGTAGATTGGCCTACTCCCACGAACCTCACACAACTTAAGGGGTTCTTTGGTTTATGCGGGTTTTACAGGAGGTTTGTTAAGGGGTTTTCACAAACTGCAGCACCTTTGACAGACCTCACTAAAAAGGGAGCCTTCGTATGGACAGAAGCAGCGCAGCGATGTTTTGACCACTTCAAACAAGTGATGTCATCTTGTCCGGTTTTAGCTCTACTAGATTTCACGAAGCCATTTGAACTTCAGTGTGATGCTTCAGGTGATGGGATAGGGGCAGTATTGATGCAGGAGAAACATCCCATTACATTCGAGAGTAGGAAGCTCCGAGGTGTTGAGAGGAGCTATTCTATCTATGACAGGGAGATGTTGGCCATAATGCATGCATTGGCCAAATTCCGATCATACTTAGTAGGCGGACGATTTGTGATCAAAACTGATCACAATAGCATAAAATATTTCATGAGCCAGCGTGATCTTAATGACCGGCAACAGAAATGGGTTACTAAATTGCAGGCTTATGACTTTGACATAGAGTTTGTCAAAGGTAAGAAAAACGTGGTGGCTGATGCCTTATCTCGGAGACCTCACTTATGTGCTCTGGCAGAGATTTCAGGAAATTGGAGAGATCAGATTATAGCAGAGTATGTCGGAGATGCTTGGGCTTCTGGATTGATTTCAAGTACTATACAGGATGATCGCTATGAGGTGATAGATGGATTGATCAGAGTTCAGGACAGGGTTTATTTGATTCCGTCATCACATTTGAGAGAGGTGATACTAAAGGCATTTCATGATGCACCCACAGCTGGGCATCCGGGGATCTTCAAGACCTACAGGCAGATCCGAGAGCGGTTCTCATGGAGAGGGCTCAAGGATGATATTCAGAGGTATGTCAGGGAGTGTGCGGTTTGTCAACAGAATAAGGGAGAGCACACATTTCCTACAGGTTTATTACAGCCCTTGCCCATTCTTGATAGGAAATGGGAAAGTATTTCGATGGACTTCATCACTGGGTTACCACGAGTGCAGGAAAGGGATTGCATCTGTGTGGTGGTGGACCGCTTGACGAAGTTCGCTCACTTCTTTGCTATTCCGTCCATTTACACAGCAGCACAGGTGGCAGATCTTTTCTTTAGAGAGATATTCAGGTTACATGGGTTGCCCAGATTCATTGTTAGTGATCGGGATAGTAAGTTCTTGAGTGTTTTTTGGCAGGAGCTGTTTAGGTTGTGTAGTACAGATCTTACACCTAGCACTAGTTATCATCCGCAGACAGATGGGCAAACAGAGATTGTGAATAAATGGGTGGAGGGATATTTGAGGAACTATGTAACTGCACAACAAAAAGCTTGGGTCAGATGGTTGCATATGGGAGAGTATTGTTATAACACCACTTATCATATGTCCATCAGGATGACTCCTTTCATGGCACTCTATGGTTATGATGCACCTAGCTTCATGGATTTAGTTTTGGGGGACAGTAGAGTGCCCAAAGCCAAAAACTTATTGCATGATAGTCAGGACATCCTGAAAGTGCTCAAGGAGAATATACAGCAGGCCCAGAATCAACAGAAATTGTACACTGACCAGCACTGAATAGAGCGCAGTTTCGAGGTAGGGGATATGGTTTACTTGAGGCTACAACCATATAGACAGTCATCACTCTAGAAGAGCGGAGCTGAAAAGTTGAAGCCTAGATTTTATGGTCCCTACAGGGTGATTCGCTGAGTGGGCGAAGTCGCCTATGAGCTTGAGCTTCCAGAGGGTAGTCGGGTGCACAATGTATTTCATGTGTCTAGGCTTAAGAAAGCTATTGGTTAGAGTGTAGTACCTTCTGCAGATTTACCTCCTTTGGATGAGGAGGGGAAGCTCGTGTTTGTACCTGAGGCTATTCTGGACACCAGAGAGAGGAAACTCAGAAACAGGATAGTGAAGGAGTATTTGGTCAGATGGAGAGACCTGCCGGAGGAAGATGCTACATGGGAGAATGAGCAGGTGATACAGCAGGCTGGACTGAGATTGCTTGAGAACAAGCAATTTCAAGGGGGGCGGACTGTAATGTCCCCACTCTAGCAGATTGACCAAGTATATGTGCGTTAGCCTAGCTCTACATGGTCCCGAGGGCTAACGAAGGGTTTAAAGGGATCCTAGAGTGTTTTGGCCTAGTCATTTCCAGTTTGGGCCAAAATGAAGTTGATTTACTTAGTTTCAGGCATACTTACTATTTTTAGTAAGTCAGCAGGACACAACGGGGGCTAGTTTTGGTGATTGGATTTGATACTCCTTGGCGAAAGCTTTCCGACAAGCTATCACTCACGCTATTCGGAGTCCGATTGCTAATATATTTTAATGCCTGAAGTTTTATTAAAGTAACATTTAATTTAATTGTAAAATATTAAAGTGTTACTTTAATATTTATTTTATGGAGATATGTGTAAATCAAAGGGGCAACCAAGGGAGACATAAGGGAATATTTTAATATGTTTTATATTGAACATGTTTTATCCCACATTGCTTGAGTGAGTTGGGTCACCCCTTGGAGAAAGAATAAAAGGGAGCTTTTGTGGCTTCATTGGGCAGGTGGAATATGAGAAGAATTTGGTGTGTGAGTTGCAGATCCGTTCTTGGCATTAGAGGACGTCTATCCTCTCTTGTGACATTCTAGACGTCATTCCCTTGGGGTTTGGCCTTTGGAATCCTTTGCTATCAGCTTCATTTACAGGTAGATTGGGTGCTTTTCCAACTACAAGCAGCAGCATTATTTGGTTGCATTTCCAGCTACAGGCCGCGACACTATTCACGTGGGTACTATTCACATGACACTATTCACATAGGTACTATTCACGCGACACTATTCACTCGGGTACTGTTCACGCGGCACTATTCCCGCGGGTACTATTCACGTGGCACTATTCATGTGGCACTATTCATGCAGCACTATTCATGTTACTATAGCAGCAGAATTAGAAACTTTGGTTGGAACATTATGTCAAAATGCTGGAGTATTTAGTGAGTTGAAAATAACCTGCTATGTATTTGATTTTTGTTAATTCTGGAAATAATATTATAACAGCAGTAGTTCAATTTCCAGCTTGCCTATTATTGTAAATTCTTTTTAGTTCATGTTATGTGGTTTCATACCTGTGCAAAGACTTAAAAACAAAAAAAAAATATTGAAACATTAAACGGAGGAATAAGGAGTTGGCTGCAAACTGTTTGACTAAATTCCTATCAGCAGTGGGGTTAGTTTTTGGGCATTCTAGGGTGTCCACTACACATTTACTATTGTTGCCCATATCATGTGCTATGATACAACATCAAGATTTGATCTCAGTTTAATCATGGGTCAAATTTGTCTGCCTTCATATTCAATGGCACCGAATCTTGCGTGTGACGATTTCATGGAAATGTTGTTTGTGAAAGTGGTTATGAGTATTTGGGTGGCATGTAGAGCCACCATTGGACCCTACCACTGCCCTACTTATTGGTTCCCTTTTTTGTTAGGGAGGGGGGGGTGGATTTTTGTTGACTTGTTGAGTTGATGGTTGCATGAAGGACCAAACGCTTGCCCCTTGATGCTTAAGAGGGGTGGGCCATTTTTTTTGCCTTTAAGCCCTAATCACGTTTTTTCTTCAAATGGCCATAACTTGGACTTTCAGAGTCTATTTTTAGCAAACAAAGTATTAGACCAAAAAGGTGGTTTTGTGCACTATTCATTGATGCAATTTTTTTTGTAAGCACATTCTTATAGACACATTGAGATGCAATTCCACACCATGTATTTGTGGATTTTTCGCAAATTGTGCCATATTCTTGTACTCACATTGTACTATAAAGTGGCGTGGGGGGTTGTGTAGAGCCTTTGTTGGTTGCCAATCATGGCTTTCTCAAAGCAAGTGTAACTCGGTGACAACAAATGAACCAATGTGATTCATGCCTCATGTGTGTAGTTTGGTGCACACCCTTTGTTTAGTTGCAAGTACTATCTTGGTTGCTTTAGACCTTGAATTGGTTGGTGACATGATTTCAGTGAACTATCATGCTTCTCCCTAGTTAGCATTGTGAGGGATATATATTGTTCATGTCAATGTTGCTTTGGTTTCACTTGAAGTGAGTTGACACTCTCTTGCATTCCTGTTTTGTGGAGGCAATCATCCACAGTTGATCTTGGATATTTAGACTATTTTACTTGTATTTTCACCTTGAATTTGTTGTGTAGTGATGATGGGATCACTCACGCAACCTCATTGGTTGCATAGTGATTTGAAGGTCACTCATGAAAATTTATTTGTCATCTGTATTTTTGATTGACAAATGTTATTGCCATTGTTGTCATATGATCATTGTTCGAGTAGTGTTGTTTGGGGCACTCATGCAGATTGTTGTCTTCATGATCTTGATCGCCATCTTTTTTAGACGAGGATCTTTAGTTACAACACCATATTAGTCTTTGACAATTGTCTACAACTTTGAGCTTTAGTGATGTTCTTCATACTTTTAGGACATCATTTTGGAGGCTTCTTAGTCTTTAAATGTTGCTCTTTTTGAAGAGGAGTTTTCTCCCACAAGGTTTTTCTCCTTTTCTTTGTTTGTGAGAGAATGATTTGCATTGTAGTTGTACATGGGTACCTAACATGGATTTGTTTCCAGACCCATAAGGCATCTCATATCACATGGGGGTGTTGGGGTAAATAGTTTTGACTATTTAACTTTACTTAGGTTTGACTTAAGTAACAACATTTATCAGGTAGAAGGATAATTGTAGTTATATTTAGACTCTAACTCTTCTAGATGGAGACACTTCTCCAAATCCTATGTACTCTCATCATAGATACTCTTTCCTATTTAAGCAAGGCTCCTTGTACATTTATGCTCACCTTATTTCAATACAATCTCATGTGTTGAATCTCTCTTAGTTGTGGAGGACTGATCCATGTGGATATTTTCACCAAAAATTTAAATGTTCCAAATGCTCTAAGAAAATGGCACCATGTCAAAGTGCTTGGTGAAACGAACCAAATGCAACTTGAAAGGATCAAATGGAGTTCATACGCAAAATTTATGGCCAATCAAAGTTTGGTCAAATAGGGAACTTGGTAGGAACTTTAGCCAAAAATTTGAACATCTTGGAATCAAGAGAAAGTGACCCTAAATTGAAGGGCTCATCGAGACAATTCCAATGTTGTTTGAATCACGTCAATTGGAGTATGTATGAGCAAGATATGTCCAATCAAAGTTTCCAAAAGGAAGGGTTGACTAGAAACAGATATTGATGTGGCAGGTAGAGGTGTCAGTGATGTGGTATGTACAGTTGGTATGATGATGTGGTGGGAGCAGTGAGTTGGCGCTGACATGGGCCCATCGGAAGCCATTTTTCAAAAATGTAGATGAGCTAATTTCTATTTATCCCCTATTCAAAGATTGAGTGAGTTAAATGGGAAGGCAACCTCCCCCTCCCCTAATAGCACTCTCAACCACTACATTAGTAGTCTCTTTAGAAACATAAGGGGTAATGATTATTTTAATTCATCCTAGTGAATGGTGGTCTGATAGCAAAGGGTTTGATCTCCTCAAATAGCATTAAACCCTTTATTCATGCAAACTCAAAATTGTAATATGATAATGATATAAGGGGCTCAAATTAAGTGGAACCATAAAAACATATAAGCCCAATTTTTAAAAGATTATAGGGGCTTAATTTAGGAGATTGGCAAAATATTTTGTTAACCCTTATATAGAACATAAAAGTGTTATATAAGGGGAAATTGTGAGAGTTTGAGGAGAGAAATACTGGAGATCTACACAACTTTGAGAAGTTAGCTTGTGATAGTGAATTGTTCATCTCTATGCATTGGGAGCTATGCCAAGCTTGTTGTACTTGAGAGAGAAGGACTTTTGTAATTCATTATCATTTGAGGATACGTGTGGAGACTTTGTACTAAGTTGAAGACCTTGTAACCTTTTTTTGGAGCATAATCAAGGATTGGTCACTCTGTTGGAGAGGGACCTAGAGACATAGTCGTTTGGTGAACTCTATTATCAATTTGTGTTTCCTTGTCTTCTCTTCTTTCTTTGTTATTAATTCGTTGTTCAATTATTGTGATGTTTATTTATTTAAGCATTCCAATTTCAATATCAGTTTTTAAGACCTTCAGTTACTCGTTTCAATAAGTTAACATTTCACATACAACTATCATAGATCCTAATAAGTAGATCAAGGATGTTCTATAGATTGTCTTATGGGTTGGGTGGAGACACCTAAAGGATTAGATTAGATTAGTTTAAAAATATTTAATGAGGATATATTAATTAGAAATAAGATCACTTGACAAGACACTAATTAAGGTTGTCATTTAATTAAAAATCATTAAATAGGGTTAGTATAAGGCTCAATTCAAAGTTTGGGGTTAAGGTTAAATTTGGTTGAGTGTTAAGGTCAGGGTTAATTGGTTTAATGTGTAATTTGGTTTATGGTTAAGGTTAGGGTTCAATTTTGTTCACTATTAAATTTGGTTTTCAAGGTCATTATTTCTATATCTTCAACATAATTCTCTATGACCTAAAGATTTGGGTTTAATTTCGTTTAGCGTTTAGGCTCAATTTGGTATAGGTTAGTTTGAATTTGATTTCAAATATAATTTATCTTAGGGTTCAATTTGGTTTATTGTTAGGTTTAGAGTTCAATTTGGTATAGGATTAAGGATAAAAGTGGTTTTGTCTTAGGGTTCAATTTGATTTGATTAGGATTAGGATTGGAGTTGGGGTTAAATTTGATTTATTGTTTAGTTAGTTTTAGGGTTAGGGTTCAATTTAGTTTAGTGTTAGGTTTATAGTAGATTTTGGTTCATGGTTAGGGTTAAAGTTTATCTAGGTTTGATATTTTATTAAGATTATGGTTAGAGGTTGATTGAAGGTTAGGGTTGCAATTAAATTTGTTTTTGAGTTAGGGTTTGATTTGGTTTAGTGTTAGAGTTAAGTATCAATTTAGTTTAGGATTTGGGTTCAATTTGGTTCAGGGTATACAACAAACCTAGTAATTGTCCTTACTATTGTTATCAATCTACTATAATATAATGTATTGAGTTGATGCATGCAATTTTTTAGGCTATGAGTCATAGGAAATTGTCATACTTCTATAAACATTTTCAACCTTTGCAACATGTAATTTATATATGCATATATGTAACATTAGCTTCACAAATAGGTAGTTAGAAACAATCAAACTAGAAGATAATAGTCATACATCTTTCTTAAGAGTATATCATATTGAGGACAAATAGATAGACAAAGCACGTCCATTTTTAAAAAAATTATGTTTCTTGTTGTCTTTGTACTACTCTTCTCATAATGCTTCCCCACACACACCTAACTTTGATTAGATCCTCATCTAGAGAGTTGTCCACTGAGTTTCAACTTAGGCCACATGTCATGGATAATAAAATGGTTCATCTCCTTCTTGCATGATCTATCAAACACAACCAAAGTATTTGAGCCTTAACATTGAACCTCAAGGTCCATGAAACACTAAGGCATTCGGACAAAATGACCACAAACAAGTGCAAGAGAAGACCCACACAATGATTAAGCACAAAATTATAAAAACATTCATTGACCAACATAATTTATTGTTTAGATAGTTTGTAGAAGTCTTTGAATGGGCAATTCTATTAGATTCATCATTAGGTAAATCTTTCGATGGTTAAGTAACCCTAGGTTTGAAGTAATCTTATATTTTTTAATGTTTGAAGTCAAGGATAATGAGATACATTAGATAACTTGTTAGATATGTTAGAATCATATTTTTGCATGGAATTCCTTTTTTGACAAAGTAAAGATCAAGTTAACACTTCTAGAAGTCTTCACCCATCAGAAGTAATGGCAAGTGCATGCACTTTGGGAGGAAGACCAAATGAGAAGAAAATAGAAGCCTATTTGGGAAATTTTCCTATAAGCCTAAAGGATGAAGACTATTTTGAAGATGTCTATGATAGGCATTCCACTTAATGGTCACAATTGTGACAAAGACATGACCAATCGGTCCAAGCCTATACTAATGCTTTCCATGGTTTGTATGCAAGATTAGGCTCATTTGAGTTAGAGTGGCATCAAGTCCTCAAGTATTGCAACAACTAATAACCATCCATTCAATCTGAATTAAAGTTGGTTAAATTTAAAATCTTGGGAGAATCTTATTGCTATGTAACAACTATTCAAGAGGAGATTAAGTAGAAAAGCAAACCTAAAATAACCTTTGCACTAAGCACATGCCTACTTTAGAGGTCTGGGGGGTATATAAACAACATTTATTTGTAGCATCATAAATTGTATACCCCTCACAATTTCACATAGTGTTTAGCACTCATTTTGGTCCTTGTGATTGATCATATAAAAATTTGCATGTCCTAGGACTAGATTGGGAAATGTGATAACATCCTATAGTGCTTGGCCCTTTGAATTGTCAAATAGGGTTGGAAACCAATGTCCTCTCAATTTGGAACTTTGAATTGTCAAAAAGGCCCTCAATTTGGGCCTTTGAATTATCAAAAAGGCTAGGACATTGGCACCCAACACTTGTGTCCTCTCTATTTGGACCCAATTTTAAAAGTTTAAATGTTGGCTTTGGGCCCTTAACGAAAATAATCTTGTCATCAACCTCTCTTGAAAATTTGCTCATGAAAAGGTGTTAGTTTCATATAAAAAGTAACTCCCTTTCTCATTTGCAACATCTTCTAAGAATCTCTCTCCAATCCTAAGAATTTAAGAGCAATCAAGTGAAGAAGTCTGAGGGCACTATCAAGCATGCTATGATTTTCTAACAAGTATCATTTGTTTTTATGATTCATCATTATTATCATGTCTTCATGAGAGCAAGTCAACATCACCTTTCATGAGATTCAAGCAAGGGTGTCATGCCTAAGGTAATCATTTCAATTTATGTTGTTTGTTTGCCTTTACTTCTAAGGGAGCACACAACAATTTTCATTCATCACCATTGTTGTTGTCAAGGTGGGAACACCGACATGAGGTTTGAGTTAGGCAAACTCGTATATGACACAACCGTTTCCCCTCTTTTATATGTAGAAGTGTAGATCTGAAGGATTTCAATCAAGACAATGATACAAGTGGACAAAGAAGATAATGATGAATAGTCTTAAACTTCGAACAACGAAAAACCCTCTGACACAAGAGCTAGGTGCAAGCGTTTGGACACTTTTTCTTGAATATTGAGGATAACAACCCAGTAGCTTCTTAACCCCATTTTCGACATTAGCTTGTGATAGAACAACATTGAGGACTCTAGCACCCACAATTCTATCCAACACTATTAACACCAAATTTCAGCACTAGGTTCTCCTCTGTATCATATTTCCATATCTCTTTTGCATTTTTGTTTTGTATTTTTTGTATTTTGTCAATCTTGTTCAATTTAGCTTTCTTTACCCTATTTTATTACACATACATTTTGCCAATCCCAATCACATGCAATCAACATAAGTGTGAGTCCAAGACAACATAGGTCTTCCTTGTGGACAACAAGCCAAGTCCACTCACACCTCTAATGTTGTAAGGGAGAAGGATTGACCTAGGTTAAAGCACATGTTAGTCTAGGTTTTTTGTTTTTTTTCCTTTATTACACTCTCCATCCCTTTTTCATGTAATATTATAGACGAGGGTTCAATATCTCAAAAAATTTAACATTTCTACTATACATAAGTCTCTTAGCCAAAGTTCCCAAAGCTTCTATCCTTTTATGATACCATATTCCATGAAAATAAACATCACTCCCTTAGTTTTTAGTTTTGACCACTTCTCTTTAGACACATGCATATACCTTGAAATTGAAGAAATTGTAACAAGGATTCTTTTTAATCCATGCCTACATGGTCTTCTCAACAAGAGTTGAGGTAGGAGATGTTAATAAAATAATGTCATAGGAACTGCTTTTGCCTAAAATTTAAATTCCAAGTTGACTCCATGGAGCATATTTCTAGCCCTCTCCAACTACAACATGTTTATTCTTGTTGTAAGTCCATTCTATTAAGGAATATATGGAGTTATCTTATGCCTCCCAATCCCACCCTCCTTACAAAATATGTCAAAATTCATGGAACAAAACTCACCACCATTGTTAGTGGTCAAACCCTTAATCTTCTTAGTTGTCTAATTTTCCAAATAACCCTCCAAATCATTAAATTGACTAAAGACTTTAGATTTTCTCTTGAGGAAATACACACATCGTTCTAGGATAATCATTTATAAAATACATACTACAAAGACTTCAAAATTAAAGAAATGTTACTATGAAGAAAAATATTTAAATGAATTAGCTCCAATGCGTTGGAAGGTTTTGTGTGAATTAATGAAAAATTAAATACATTTTTCCTCATACAGATAATGTTCATAGAAATAAAATTTAAGAGTACAATCTTTGGAGTAATAGCTTCAACTCCACAAGTCCCAACAATCACCTGCAAGCAAAACACCTGGCATAAATGGAGATAAAAAAGATAGATTTGTTCAATGTTACCCCCATTTTTTACTACCTCAATTTTCAAACTTTTGTATCAAATTCATTATTAGGTTGATCAAGAATGTATATTTTTCAAGTGTCTTCAAGTTGATGAATATATGTGCATGTTATAAATTGTTTGAAAAATCTCACCATGAGTTAGTGTCTCCTTCAAAATTTGTTGAACCCATTTCAAAGCATCAAAGTTAATTATTTGGAACAGATTGATGGCATCAAATTGTATGTTAGGTGTCAAATTGAAAATTTCCTATGCATCATTCCATTCGTACCTGGGATCGATTATGTGCATTGGAGCAAATAGTGAAAATAATTACATTTCAAAATTATGAAGGTTTGTGCAAATCCAATTTAAGAAATGTTCCTGATGGTATTTTGTCAAATGCAACTAATTTTTGCATCAAACCAACTCCTAGGTTTCAAGTTATTAAAGCTTTTATTTTTATTAGCCAAATCATGAAAACTATAATATTAAAGGTTTATTCACTAGAGATGAAATTATATTTTTTAGATTTTGGTTATATTGATATTTTCATCAATTTCGCAAATTTTCTTGACAAAGCATTCATCCAATCAAAAGTTATGCCTCTTTTCTCTCACAACATTTGAGTTTTGTTAGAAAGTTTGTCAATATGTTCACGAGATGAATTGATTTCAAAAGACATAACATTATCATTAAAATAATATTTTTTTGAGCCATAAATAAGTTAAATCAATTCAAAGAAATAAATGATTGAATGGAAGGGTTGTTAAATTGCCAAAACCAAATAAGTTAGGAATTGGACCTTAATTGTACACTTTTTCTCCATTTCTGATTTATGCTCCTTGCTCAACTTTTTTGTTTTCTTACACGCTCAACTTTTCTCACTTATTTTTAGCATGGGTGAAGAAAAGCTCATTTACTCAACTTTTCTTGTTTTATAGCATAAAAAGGAAAGTTTGCTACATATAACAGCCCATGTGAAGTACAAAACAATTGCAAATGTCATGGCAGACATGTTTGTTGAATGTGGAAGCATACACAAAGCAAGGGACGTGTCTATTCTGGCTTCAAAACAGTTGCAATGGACTAACACATCGCTATCACGCTGTACCAAAGATCCGTAAGAGCCAGAATAGCTTCAGCGCAAAGCAAGTGAACTATTTGAGAGATTTGAGAAAGTGCATGGAAGAAGTATTGTCTCTTGGAATGCAATAATGACAAGGTATGCAAGATGCATTGATTGAAAAAGTTTTTAGAGATTTCAAGCAAATTAGCAAACGTGAAGCGCCGATATGGAAGTTCTGTAACAGCGTATTTTCATCCATCGACGCATAATGGAATTTTCGTATGTTAGATATTATAGTTTGAAATGCTCTGCTCAACTTATATTTTGAAATGGAGGCATAGACAAGGAGTGTGAAATGTTTTTGGTCTTGGAAACTTCAAGAAAATTTAACTGGTTAGCATGTGGGCATGGACGTAGAATGTTTAGGTGAAGTCCGTGAATTGTTTGACAAAATTCCTCAATGGTTAAACTTAATACCTTGTGAAATGCAATAATTGGAGGATATGCGCAGTAAAGGTTTAGTGTAAAGGCCGTAAAAACTTTCAAACAAATTCACCTGGCAGGTATAAAGCCAAATTCCATAACCCGTGCCCTGCTAAACGCACATGCAAAATGTGGAAGCTTATACAAAGCGCCTGAATTGTTTGACAGAATGTTTCAAAGAACTGTTATCTCATGGCATGCAATTTATTGCAGGATAAGCGCAAAAGGGCTGTGTGGTTGAGAGGGCAATAGAAGATGGCAAGCAAGTGTAATTGGCAAGCATGAAGCCAAATTTCACAACCTACCTCCCATGGCAACCTCTCTCTCCCTTATGTACTACACAAGGCAGTCAATTGTTTGACAATATGTCTCAAAGAGTATGTGCTCTTACGGAAAAAAAAATGACGGCAAGGTATGCACAAAATATATTTGTTTAAAATATTTTAGAAACTATCAAGCGAATGCGATTGGCGAGTGTAAAACCTAATTCCACTACCTTGGCGCTGTAAAGGCGTGTCTCCACCCATAAAAGCATAAAAGACAGAGAATTCTGTCAGATATTATAACTGGAAATGGACTGGTGGACATGCGCACCGAATAAAGGCCAAGCCCACAAAACCCCTACAAATATGAAAACATAGATTCGCCATTTAAATTGCTTGGCATACTGTCTCAACAGAATATCATCGTAGGGAATATACAATGATTTGCTAAACACTCACAAAATGATAGCATTGGAAAGGATTTAGAATCTTTCTAGAAAATGCAATGGAGAGAACGCTGGGTGAAAATAGAGAAGCATTGATAAGGCATATAAATTGTTTGACATAATGCCAATTCCGAAATGGTTCGTGCCATAAAATGGTTCGTGCCTTTTATGTAAGAGACAGATCACATCCAAGAGACTGGAGATTTACACGAAGTGGGAGAAATTGACTCGGCAAATAAAGGCAGCATGGTATTTCCAGATTCAAGACATTTGGTTAGTTAAATACCTAATATGTTCCTATGGAGATTAATGGTGATGCTGAATGAAGCGATATGATAAATAGGCCAAGTCCAGGCCTGGAATTTGACGGTCACCCCTACCTGTCATATGAATTTTTTATGACGGTTTAGTCATTTCAATGTCTTTCATTTGACGTTTTAAGAAAAATATTAACTGTCAAAAAATATAAAAGTAGAAGATTGAAGTAATGAAAATCAATTTTCTTGCGAAGAAATGAAAATCATTATCTTAATGAGAAAATAATGATAAATTAGTAATATATGCAAAAATCTTAAATCTATTAAATAAGTTTCTATTTTTACACTAATATATATTATATATTAACATTAAATGATAATCAATTAATAATTACTAATTTAGTAATAATAAACATTTAAATTTGAAAATTATATATATTATGACAAGTTTCTATAACAATCTTATTAAATATATTTAAAAAATTAAATTCATTAATTTTCTAAATTCATATATAAAAAAAATAGAATATATTGTAAAAATTCATATTAAAATATTTTATCAATTATATTCTATCATTTCAATTATGACAAGTTTCTAAATTCATATGAAAAAATAGAACTATTCTAAAAAATCATATTAAAATATTACAAAATTAGAAACAACTACATCCTTCCATTTCTAAATCCTTCCATTTCAAAATATTCTAAATAAATTTGTATTTTTATAATAAACATTCTAAACTAATATATATATTACCTACTATATTTTTTTACGGTTTATTTATAATTTGAAGTGTCGTCTATACGGTTTTAGAAAAAAATAGCATGTCAATGCATACGTTCTACTAATTTTTTAAGCTGTCAAATACAATTCAAAAGTGAAAAAACGGCCATTTTGCCTGTCAAATTCCAGGCCTGAGGCCAACAATATGATAAGCAGTATGCTGGGTTTTTTTTTGGGATTTTCGACATATTTTATTCAAAAAGGATTTAAAATGTTTTAAAAAATTAAAAGAAACCCTTAATAACAAATGTTCAAGTGTTATTGAGGTTTTACAACAAGGTATGAGTTTACTCATTTCACCCTTAAAGATTAAAGACTACGCATAAGACACTTCATGTTGAAACATAATTTAGATTTAATACATGCACTTCGAATATACCAAAGAAGGATATATGCTATAGTGAAACTTATTCAAACTTGATGATTGACATTCATGAAATTGGGATTAAAGATCACAAAGATGCTATAAACATCATCATACGACAAGTTAACAACAATGAACACTTAACACCATGAAACACCTCCAAAAAAATTTAGCATTCATTTTGCGGAGTTGTACAACTCAAAATTCTCGTTCTCCCAAAAACTCATAAAAGCCAAAAAGTCCTTTACAACGCTACAAAATCCCTTTATACAGGTTTCTAGGATAGCCACTTTGTAACTACTAACTACTTTTCATTTTCGGGTTAATAACTAACTCACTTTTGCATAAATAGAGTCAAGTTATTAACCTTTCAACTTTTGTGCAAACAGGAATGAAGTTATTAACTATTACATTTTCACGCAAAAAGAATCAATTGCTTACCTTTGACCAAAATATGACAAGAGGTCATAATTACTAAAGTAAAGCCAAAAACTATAACTAGCACGACCTTTTATGACTAATTACACAAAGTAAAGATCTATACAACTTGATCCATATGAAAACATTTAAGTTTATTCCGCTATGCTACCTCTAACATCTCTTGATGAAATATTCTGACTTAAGGTTTGTCTTTGCTGAATTGAAGATTTTGCCTTGAAGGTCCTATAAGACTAAAGAGCTTTTGTCTTGGATTTGTATCTAGAAATAATCACGATATTCATTTTTGGCTTTGAAATAGTGTGATTATCTTGAATATCAATCAAATCTTGATGATAACCAAATGTACTGGAAGCATCCAAAGTAACATAAACAATACTTAATACTTTCATTATGTTAGCACGAGTGGCTTGCTTGTTGGCCAACTTTGCAGCGATCCTACTCTTAAATTTGCTTTGGATCATTTGAGTTTCTATGTTTTGAAAAACATTCTTCACTGATGCATTTGCAATGAGTGTTGTGAAATAATTTAGAACCTTCATTTTTAATTGCTCACAAGCTATCAATAACTTCTCTTGTTCTACCAAATTGTGGCTAATATTTGTAAGTTTCCAATTTATACTTTTGGACCACATGCTTGACTGATTCTCTTCACCATTTGCAAAGATCTTTTCAACAATAAGACATTGATTTCAATCTTATTCACCTCTTGAAATTCCTTCAATATCCCTTGTCAGGTTAATTCTTGTTATTTGACACCCTTTAGTTCCTTTGAAATTTTTTGTTGCTGAAAAACATTTTTTTCATAAATATCTTTTGCCTTACTAATGAAGTCCAAAGCTTCTACTTTCATTTGACTTATCCATCCCTCAATCATCTTCCCATAAGATCGATATTTATGCATATCTTCAATAACCTTTCTAAACTATTGAGTGTTGAAGTAGCAGTTGTTTCTATGGGCAAATTAGAAGGATCTACAATAGATTTGATGTAGGATGACAAAACTTGTACTTCTTGTTTGAGCCAATCCTTTAACTATTTTTCTTTCTCTATTCTTTGCATCAGTGTAATTGCCGATATTTGAAAATTATGCATATCTCCTTCATGTGTTGAAGGGCCAAGATCCACCTTGGTGATATCGAAGCCACCTTCATTTGCTTCTTTTATATTCTTCTTTGAAGTGGGTCGAGCAACTTCAACACATAGATTACACGATGAAGAATCAACTCTAGTAACCTTGAGGCAACTTTGATCTTTTTTTGTTTTGTTGTCTTTTGGAGTAAATTGGCAACTGTGTCAAATTCGGGAACCGACAACTAAATAATTCTCTTTTTCTTTTGCAATGTCTATTGCAACCATGAAGAAGATTTCTATAGAGGTTCTCAAATGTCAATGAAAGATGAGTCCAATGGCATAGGACCATTAGGCACAAATGGTAAAGGAGTTTCATCATGGCAAACATTTCCAATTGACATCTCGAGAGAAGCAAAATTATCATGAGGAGGTGATGTGATAATAATAGATGGTGAAATGAAAGGAATTTGTTGTTCATCATCATTAAGAGGTTGTTGAGAAATTGTATGCTCTCTTTCCTCTTCACCTTCCTGAACTAAGTCCATTGCCCTTCCTCTTCGTTTTGATCTTCTTTTCTTTATGGTAGGATAATTCTCACATGCTCTGGAAAGATCTCCTTTTCTATCTAGATCTTTCTCATCACCACCATCACCTTGAGCAACTCATTGTGAATTCATAACTAAGGTAGAAATTCATAGATTAGCGAAAGAAGAAGCTTCATGACCATCAAACTCCTCTTTCTTGAAGTGTTTTCTCTATTGGAAGGTTGTGTGGCTATGACTTCAAATATTTTCCATTCAACCCATTCCTTTATCCTTTTAACAATATAAGATGTTCTTTCATCTATACTTTTCGATTCTCAAATTAACCAATCAATTGGCGATAGTGGCAACACTTGAATCTTCTCAAAATAGGTAGGATCAATCAAATTCGATCCATCTTCCTCAATGCCAGTTACATCCAATTCCAATATGAAATCAATAATTTGTTGCATTGTAAGCCTCATCCAATCCCTTCTTCGAACTTCAAAATCATCTTCGTAGTCTTCCCAGAAGTCCTCAATGTTGGGAAAATAATGAAAACCTGGGTCAAGATTCAATCCATTTGTAACATACCCCTTGCTATCAAAAGGGAATCTCATGGTGAAAGGATATAAGCTAATTTTGATGACTGACCTTTCAATATTTTGGGCATTTGAATTTGATTTTCAACTATTATAACCAATGCCAATCGGGAAAGGGATGCCTTCCTTTCATTTATTTGTGCATATCTTATCAATTCGACTAACTTGCTTGCACACCTCAATTATGACCAATTTATCATTTACAAATCTTGGTAGCATGAAGGGACATTCGTCATAACATTCGATTTGAAAATAACTCTTAGGAATTGGATGAAGTAACTCCCATACTATTGAACAAGAGCAACCGATTGCTTCTAGAGATATTCTAAGCTCAATGTTTCCTCGAAGTTCCCTTACCATTAGCATAGTGAAAGCATCATTTACCCTTTGAAAATGATGATAAATTTGTTCTAATTGCAATTGTGAATGGTAGTCATAAATGACTCACTTATTGACCCCTAGCCAACTTTTCATTCCTATGATGGCATAGAAAAGATACGATGCCATGTAGAAGTAGTGATTTGCCTCAAGTCCAATCAGTCGGTCATGTAGATTATTATTGATGATTTCCACCCAATCAATGAAGAAAATAACTTTGTTGCAAGGTTGATCAGAATGAGTTGTTTATGTGTTGTCATTAATGTCAACATGCTTTGGTTGTCATTAGTGACTGGTTAGGATAAGTGATGTTGAGCTTTCTGTGCAATTCTGCTAAGATATTTTCTCTCCATATCTTCTATGTTGCATATCTAGCATTGTGGTTTGGAGATGTTATAAATCTATGTTTAGAGATGATATATTCTAGATTTGGTGCTCCGAATTGCTATGACAAGGAAGTTGTGTTTACCAGTATGTTTGACAGTGTTTGATAGTGTTTTGTATGAAATGCATGCTCCTCATTTTTCCACGTTATGGTTTATGGTGTTGCAGTTGTGGATTTAAGTTGATAATGTCCTTAGCTTCATTCTATTTAGTTGGTACGTGTTCTTGGGCTTCAGAAGCATGGTTTCAAGTTCCAAGAATGTGATAGGAACTAAATGTGTATTTCAGAATAAACTGGATGAGGATGGTCGCATAGTAAGAAACGAGGCAAGAATTGAATGTAAAGGATATTCACAGGTAGAAGAAATAGATTTTGAGGAGACTTATTCTCCTGTACCAGGAATGGAAGCTAACAAAATGTTTTTATCTTTTGTGACACACAAGGATTTCAAGGTCTATCAGATTGATATGAAGTCTACATTCCTAAATGGAAAACTGAAAGATGAAGTATACATAGAACAACCAGAAGGATTCAATCAATTAGACACTCCAAATATGGTTTGCAAATTGAAGAAGACATTGTATGGTTTGAAGCAAGCTCCAAGAGATTGGTATGCAAGGCTTGACAGGTATTTGTTGAAGCAAGGATTTAAAAAGGTACTACTAACAGTAATCTCTATTTTAAGGTTGTAGAAAATGACATCTTGATTGTAGTTGTTTATGTGGATGATATAATCTTTGGAGGAAATGATGATATGTGAAAAAAGTTTTCTGATGAGATGCAAGAAGAGCTTGAAATGTTTATGATTGGGGAGTTGGTTTAGAAGTTAATTAGAAGGATGATGGTATATTTATTTCACAATCTAAGTATGTTAAAGAAATGTTGAAGAAGTTTGGAATGGAGAATGTTAAGCCTGCATGTACTCTTATGGCTTCTGTTTGTAAATTGAGCAAAGATGTTGAATCATCAAAGACTAATTCGAGCATAAATAGATCAATGATTGGAAGTTTATTATATCTTGCTGCTACTAGACCAGATATCATGTATGCTATTTGTCTTGTGGCGAGATTTCAACAAGATCCCAGATAAACACATGTTGTTGTTGTGAAAATAATTTTTAGATATTTGAAAGGAACAAAAGACTATGGTCTATGCTACCCTAAAAGATCTAATTTCACTCTAATTGCCTATACAAATGCAAACAAGACCGATTGTGTGGATGACAAAAAAATTACTAGTGGGGGTGAATTTTTTCTTGGACCCTAGTTGGTTGCTTGGTCAAGTAAGAAATAGAATTCAGTATCTTTATCTATTGTTGAAGCTAAGCATATTGTTATTGCTACTTATTGTACTTGTATATTTTGTGATAATACCAGTGCAATCAACATTTCCAAGAATCAAGTACTGCATTCAAGAATGAAACACATTTCAATTCGTTACCACTTATTAAGGGAGAAAGTTTTGAAAAATGAAGTAAAGTTTGATTATATGCCTACAAAGGAACAAATTACTAATATATTTACTAAAGCACTTGCTAAAGATACTTTTGAATATCTCAGGGAGAAATTGGGGGTTATTTCCTTTTCTTTTCTTAACTAAATGCATATATAGAGATGCATTAGTCTAGTGAACTTCATGAATACTATTATTTTGGACTAATGATTTGATGTTGCATCTTAGGGGGAGATAGGTATAGTTGTAAGTTTCTGGAGAGTTAAACAAAATGAGATGATAGTTTGTGTATATGTGCCTTTGTCCTTAATGGCAAAGGGGGAGAGAATGAGAAGATGATATGTTTGGGAAAGGGGGAGATAAATGATTTCTTGATTTTGGTATGAGAGTTGTTGTTGTCGTTGATATGTTGCCATCAATGACAAAGGGGGAGATTGTTGCAAGGTTGATCAGAATCAACTATTTATGTGTTGTCATTGATGTCAACATGCTTTGGTTGTCATTCGTGACTGGTTAGTATAAGTGATGTTGAGTTTTCTATGCAGTTCTGCTGAGAGATTTGCTCTGCATATCTTCTATGTTGCATATCTAGCATTACAGTTTGGATATGTTAGTAAGCTATGTTTAGTAATAATATATTCTGCATTTGGTGCTTCAAATTGCTATGACAAGAAATTTTTGTTTGCTAGTATGTTTGAGAGTGTTCTGTATGAAATGCATACTCTACATTTCTCTACGTTATGTTTTTTGGCATTGCGGTTTTGGAGTTAAGTTGATAATGTCCTTAGCTTCATTCTATTCAACTGGCACGTGTTCTTGGGCTTCATAAGCATGGTTTCAAGTTTGATGGTGGTTACTCTTGGTTTGGATGACCTCGAGTGTTTACACTTCATATTGTTGCTTAAATTATTATTTAATTATTGTTTCTTCAATGATTATTTAATTGTTGTTGCTTCAATGATTATGGATTGTTGTATAACATGTTTTATGATTATTTTGGTTCTAGTTAAGATGTTTTGTAGTCCACTTTACATTCTTTTCCACCATGGGAATGTTTAGTATCAACCTAATTTGAATTGTGCTTGGTTAAGTTGCTTAGCTAACCTTGAGAGACTTTGCATATGTGAATATGATATATATAATGGTGCATGAGTGTTGTGTATGTGAAAAAAAGTGAAATGTGATGAAGGTGTGTGAAAGAGGATCTATCTTCCCGACTGTTTGATGATTGATGGTTGAGTTGGTGAAAAGTGTTGAGTAGTGTGAACTTTCATGTGCTAGCTACTGGAAGCAATGAGCTGAAGGTATCTATAGATCTCATGGTTGCAAAGTTGTATCAGTGGTGGATTATTTCTCTTTTATTCTTCTTCATTCTGGTAGTGAGCTCTCCAACAACCAATCTCTCTTTCTTTCTCTTGGGCAGTGAGCCTTTCTAAAAATCACCTTAATCGGTGTCACTCTAACAGGTGTTCATATCTCAAGAATAAATTCTTTGTGGTTTTCCCCTTAATAGGGTTTTCCACATAAAATCTAGTGTCTCATTGTGTATGGTGTGCTTTAGTTTTCATGCTCATATCTTTCTGTGGATTATGCGTTAAAGTTAAGTTGTACATATCTGATTAAGAAATAGATTTTGGATTTTATACAGCTGATTCACCCCCTTCTCAGTTATCTTGTGTGTTAAAATATTCAACAACCTTCACATATAATGTTGATGAAAAGGAATATCCATCCCTCAAAGTCATGAGAATTCTTGCCACTCGTTTAATTTTTGACTTGAAGTCCTAGTTGTCAACACAGTTTGAGATAAAAGATTTAGGTGTAGCTAGGTACATTTTGGGGATGGAGATCAGAAGAGACAAATCTAATAGAAAGCTTTGGTTAAGCCAGAGTAAGTATGTGAATTCAATATTGGAGGGATTCAACATGATAGCTTGTAGAGCTACGATAATGCTTATTGAATTGAGAACAAAATTATTGGTGGAGGATTTTCCAAAATCTCCTTTTAAGGTGGAGGACATGGCCAATGTACCATATGTAAGTGAAGTTGGCAATCTCATGTATGCTATGGCTTGTATAAGACTAGACATTGCCCAAATAGTGGGAGTCCAAAGTTCATATATGGCTAATCCTAAACAAGTGCATTGGGATGTAGTTAAGAGAGTGTTCAGATATTTGAGGGGTACTTCCAAGTATTCCTTGTGCAATCATGGTTAACCTATTGGACCTAAACATTCTGTAAGTATTTGTAGATATGTAGATTCAAATTAGGTAGGTAACATTGATAGTAGAAGATCCACCGATGGTTATGTATTCACCATGAATTGTGGTGCTATTAGTTGGACGAGTAAGGACAAGTTGTAGTCGATTTGTCCATGACTAAAGTAGAGTATATGGCAACTACTCATGCTTGTAAGGAATCCGTTTGGCTTAGATGGTTGTGTTCAGATATTGGGTTTGATACAGTATTGATTACTATCTATTGTGACAGTTAGAGTGTTATTTGCTTAGCAAAGAATTCAACTTTGCATGCCAAAACAAAGCAAATTGATGTTTAGTTTCATTTTGTTCAAGATATGGTCGAGGATGGGAAGATAAAATTGGAGAAGGTTGACACTTTGACGAATGTTGCAGATGCATTGACGAAACCAGTGAGCATAGAAAAGTTCATATGGTGTTCTAGTTCTATGGGCCTCTCAATCCCACGCAATTGATCTATGGGTTATTTGAAAGGTCTTCAACAAGTGGGATAATATTGGGATTAAGGTGTCTTAGCCTTTGCAAATTGTAACATTGATTTTGCATTTGTTTATTTATTATTTGCCTACAAATGTCTAGTCATCTAGTGGGACCCATAGGCTTGGTGGCATCCTACTTGGCAATGATTGTATGACACATATATTGCACATGTGGAGATAGGCTTCCCACTTTGAGGATCTTGAAAAGTGTTAGTCTATGGTAGATTATGAAATATTGGACAAGTGGTAGGACATACCTTTTGCATGGAGAAGGTGGGTGCCCAAGTTGGGTTATGAAGCATTGTAAGAAAATAAGCTAATGTTAGTCATTTTTAACAGATTCTCTTATAGTTGTAAGTTATGATGGTCATAAGATGCGTAAGAGCATCTGTCATACGCCCAAACAATAAATTTTGGGTGCCCAACTTAGGAGGTTCAAATGGAGTCATTTGGAGGTGTACTATGTCATTTGCATGCTTTTTGGTGGCTAAAAAATAGTAAAAATTGATTTGCACAACCCCATCTTCTTGCTTCATCTAGAAGCATCCTTTGTTGTTGTATTTCTCTATAAAAGATAGTCTTGGAGAGTACTAGTAATGTGATGTTTTGCAGGTGAAGTGTTATGCTATTGGAATTAATCTATATTGTGGGTCGTTAGTTGTAGACCCCTGTTGAAGAAGCTATGTGATGATATTGTATTACAAGAATTTGTTTACTGGAATACAAAGTACTATGCTTTTGGAGTGTGGGGTTTTTTCGTCCGAAACGGTTTTCCCCACGATATATCTTGTGTTCATTGTGTTTATATTTATGCATGGTTATCATCTACTTGTGAAAGTGTTTTTGATTCTATAATAGAAGATTTGTAAAGTAAATTTGGACTATTTGCTCCACTAGATTAGTGTTAGGAAGTGTTTTCCACACCTTAGCTTTCTTTCAGTTGGTATCAGAGCCTGACTAGTTTTGGTTCCTTTGTTTGGTAGCAAGTTTTTTGTATTGATCTCAATTTGAGTGGGTGCTTTTGTAGAGTATTTTCAAAATCTTGTTGTAGGAAGAAGATGGCAAGCACATCTACAAAATTTGATACGGAAAAGTTTAGTGGCCGCAACTTTGAACTTTGGAAGTTTAAAATGGAGGATATGCTCGTGGATAGAGATCTATGGGATGCAATATCTGGAACAAAACCTCAGACCACGATGCAAGATGTTTGGGATAAAATGGATGAGAAAGCCAATGGTTTGATAAGACTCTGTATGGTTGATTTAGTGCTCTTGAATGTCTATGAGGAGAAGATTGCAGCTGCACTTTGGAAAAAGCTTGGTGATATTTATCAAGGGAAGTCCTTAGTAAATAAGTCATTCTCGATAAAGAAGTTGTATTCTCTAAGGATGGAGGAAGGAGGATTTGTTGCAGATCTCATGAATGCATTCAATATGTTGGTTACTTAGCTAAATTTTGTCAGTGACAAATTTGAAGATCAAGATAAATGTATGCTTTTGTTATTTTCTTTGCCAGATTCATGGGATCACCTTGTGATGGCCATTGGAATCACAACAACCACTTTTAAGATGGAGGATGTGGTTGGTTCATTATTATCTGAAGAGATTTGAAGGAAAACTTTCGAGTCAGCTAAGGAGGCTCTTGTGGTTCATGATAGATCGAAAGAGAAAGGCAAGAAGAAGGACAAGAAAGAAAAAAGAGGTAGATCCAAATCCTACAGGAGATCTAAGTCTCCTGGGAAGTCCAAGGAAAAATGTTAGAATTGTGGCAAAACTGGTCATTTCTATAAAGAATGTAAGGAGGAGAAAAAGAAGAAGAAGAAGAAGAAGAAACCCTCCGATTAAGATTCAGACAAATCCTCTCAAAATGGTGGTGAAGCATTTATTGCAGCCTTGGCAACACATGCATCAAAAGATGTGTGGCTAATAGATTCAGGTGCATCTTTTCACATGACCTCTCATCAGGGTTGGTTTTCAAATTATGAAGAATATGATGGTGGGAAGGTGTATTTTGACGATGACTCTCATTTGAAAGTTGTTGGTCGTGGAAGAGTCAAGATTAGATTCCCTGATGACAGAGTGAAGGGAATCATTGGTGTAATGCACATCCTAGGTTTGGCATGAAATCTACTCTCTATAAGTAAGTTGTGTGATGTGGGTGTGCAAGTTGTTTTCTTGCAAGGTGGATGCAAGATGACTAGAGGTTCTATGGTGCTTGCTAAGCGTGTTCAGATAGGCACCTTGTATAAGCTAGATGCATGCATTGTAAAGTGCAATAGTGCTTCTATGGAGTCCAAGAAGAGTGCTCTAGATTCTTCATCCTCATCATTAGATTGAGCTATGAAGAGAACTATTTCTTCTACATCTAATGGTCGTGCTTTCTAGGTACCTAAGGGCGCCAATGTTTTGGATATGAAACTCCAAGCTGAGAAGACACCAAAGACTTTGTTACATTGACTAGTGAGAAGAGTCTCAAAATCCTAAAAAATAAATGCCTTATAGAGGGGCTTGATGATTGTAATCTTGAGTTCGATTTCTACAAAAATTGCATCTATGGTAAACAAAATCATGTTCAGTTTTACTCTATTTCTCACAAATCTTCTAGCTTGTTGGACTTGATACATTTTGATGTTTTTGGTCTTATTAATGTTCCTTTGATTTCAAAATTTGTGTATTTTGTTTCATTCATTGATGACTATAGTAGAAGGAGATTTGTTTATTTTCTCATATGTAAATCTAAAATCTCTAGTCAATTTAAGGAGTTTAAGGCTTTTGTTGAGAATCAGACTAGCGGGAAGATTAAGTGTTTGAGGACTAACAATAGTGGTGAGTTTTGCTCAACAAATTTCAACAGGTTTTGTAAGAACCATGGGATTAATAGGCATAAGAAAACTCCATATACCCCTCAACAGGATGGGGTTGCAGAGAGGATGAATATGACGTTGATGCAGAGGGTAAGGAGTATGCTTAGTGGTGTTGGCCTTGAACAAAAATTTTAGGCTGAAGTTGTAGCCACTGCCTGTTATCTACTAAATAGATCTTCTACATCAACACTTGTTGATAAGACACCTACGAAGGTGTGGTTAGGAAAGAAGCCCTTGATGAGACATCTCAAAGTATTTGGTTGAATCCGATGCTCATGTTCCAAGTGAAAAGAGGTCTAAGTTGGAAAACAAGGCAGTGAAGTGCATCTTTATCCACTATGGCGTCATTGTAAAAGGGTACAAGCTTTGGGATCTAATGACAAAGAAGGTTATATATAGCAAGAGTGTTATTTTCAAAAAGACGAAACCTTTCACTATTGAACTACAAACAGAGAAAGAGGAGAAACAAAGTAAAGAGGTAGTTTAGATTCCTTCTACCTTTGAGAAAGAATAACTATGAGCTCTTGGTAGACCCGATGATGAGAAGAGTTGGGTAAAAGTATAAAGTTGTGTCACACTTTTATAAAAGAAATGGCCAATGCTGATTCAACTTTTTAAATTGAATCAATAGAAAGAGAAATATATGTTTTGAATTCTGCAAATGATGTAAACTAATAAAATGTATATCCTTTTGTATATTTTATGTTTGTAATTTTAATTAAAATTTAAAAAATAATTTGAATATAGTTTTGTATAAAGTAAACACTATAACTTAGTTGCTAATAAAATGTTGAAATTGAAGTTATACAAGCCACCACACTTTATTTAATAAATTTTTTATTTTTTTTCTTCAATTGTTTTGTGTATATATTGATAACTTGTAGCTTTAAAAATTCAAAAGAAGATGAAGAACCTCAAACTCAGCCTTTGAGGAGGTATGTTCATGATAGGTGACAACCTGATAGATATGGGTATTCACTAGATATGTTTGGATATTCATTGTTCGATTCTAGTTGTATTTTTGCTTTGATTGCTAACACTGATGAGCCTAGGACTATTAGAGAGGCTATGGATATGCATGATGCACATTCTTAGATGGAAGCCATGAATGATGAGATGGCATCTTTGAAGAACAATATTTGGGATTTGGTACCTTTTCCTGAAGGACGTAAGCCCGTGGGATGCAAATGGGTGTTCAAGAAAAAGTTAGGCCTTGATGGTAATGTTGAGAAGCATAAAGCATTGTTGGTCACGAAGGAGTATTCCCAGGTTGAGGGAATAGATTATGATGAGATTTTCTCTCCGGTTGCAAAGTTGACAGCCATTCGGTTCTTGTTATCACTTTGCTACAGTTCATGATTGGAGAATTGAACAAATGGATGCGAAGACAACATTCCTTCATGGTGATTTGGAGGAAGAGATTTATATGTCACAACCAGAGCATTTCGTAGTGGAAGGTAAAGAAAATCTGGTTTGCAAGTTGAAAAAGTCTTTGCGTGGTTTGAAACTATCTCCTAGCATGTGGTACCAAAAGTTTGATACCTATGTGTTGAGGTTGGGGTTTTAGAGGTCTAAATTTGATCATTGTGTTTACTTCAAAATTGATAATGTTCGCATTCTCATTATTGCATTATATGTGGATGATATGTTGCTATTTGGGAATGGATATTTAATTTTTGACTTGAACTCCCAGTTGTTAGCACAGTTTGAGATGAAAGATTTAGGTTCAGCTAGGTACATTTTGGGGATGGAGATCAAAAGATACATATCTAACATAAAGCTTTGGTTAAGCCAGAGTAAGTATGTGAATTCGATGTTCGAGAGATTCAACGTGATAGCTTGTAGATCTATGATAGTTCCTGTTGCATTGGGAACAAAATTATCTATGTAGGATTGTCCAAAATATCCTTTGGAGGTGGAGGACATGGCTAGTGTACCATATGCGAGTGCAGTTGGCAGTATCATGTATGCTATGGTGTGTACAAGACTAGACATTGCCCAAGCAGTGAGAGTCTTGAGTTGATATATATATGACTAATCTTGGATGGGTGCATTGGGATGCTATTAAGAGAGTGTTCAGATATTTGAGGGGTATTTTCGAGTATTCCTTGTGTTGTATATCATGGTGATCCTATTAGACCTTGACATTCTTTAAGTATTCATGGATATGTGGATTCAGATTGGGCAGACAACATTGACAACAAAAGACACACCAGTGGTTATGTATTCACCATGAATGGTGGTGTTATTAGTTGGATGAGTAAACGATAAGACATAATCACTTTGTCCATGATAGAAGTAGAGTATATGGCAACTACTCATACTTGTAAGGAAGCCATTTGGCTTAGACAGTTGTGTTCAGATATTGGGTTTGATGCAGGATTGATTACTATCTATTGTGATAGCTAGAGTGTTATTTGCTTGGCAAAAATTCTGACTTTCCATGCCAAAACGAAGCACATTGATGTTCAGTTTCATTTTGTTTAAGATATGGTAGAGGATGGGAAGGTAAAATTGGAGAAGGTTGACAGTTTGACGAATGTTGCAGATGCATTGGCAAAACCAGTAGATACATAAAATTTCAAATGGTGTTCCAATTCTATGGTTCTCTTGAGCCATTGCAATTGATCTATGGGCTATTTAAAAGGTCTTCGACAAGTGAGAGATTGTTGGGATTAAGGGGTCTTAACCTTTGCAAATCCTAACATTGATTTTGCATTTATTTATCTATTATTTTATTCATTATTTGCTTACAAATGTCTAGTGATCTAGTGGGACCCACAGACATGGTGGCATCCTGCTTGGCAATGACTGTATGACACATATGTTGCACATGTGGAGGCAGCCTTCCCACTTTGAGGATCTTGATTGGACAAGTGACAGGAGATACCTTTTGCATGGAGAAGGTGGGTGTCCAAGTTGGGTTATGAAGAGTTGTAACAGAATAAGTTAATATTAGTCATTTTTTATGGATTCTCGTACACTGTAAGTGTTGCAAGTTATGATAGTTGTAAGATGTGTAAGACCATCTGTCATACTTCCAAATAGGAAATTTTGGGTGCCCAACTTAGGAGGTTTGGATGGGGAGTCATTTGGAGGTGTACATGTGTCATTTGCATGATTTTTGGTGGTTGAAAAACAAGACCAAATTCTTTGCACAAGTCATCTTCTTGCTTCATCTAGAAGTTTCCTTTGTTGTTGTATTTCTCTATAGAAGGTAGTCTTGGAGAGTAGTGGTAATGTGATGTTTTGCAAATGAAATGTTATGCTACCGCAATTAATCCAGATTGTGGATTGCTAGTTGTAGACTCCTATTGAAGAAGCTAAGTGTTGATATTGTATTGTAAGAATTTGTTTACTAGAATACAAAGTATTGTTCTTTTGGAGCATGGGGTTTTTCACCCAAAAGGGTTTTCCTCATGATATATCTTGTGTTCATTGTGTTTTTCTTTATGCATGTTTATTATCTAATTGTGAATGTGTTTCTGATTTTGTAATAAAAAGATTTGTAAAGAAAATTTGCACTATCTCCCCCACTAAATTAGTGTTAAGAAGTGTTTTCCGCACCTTAACTTACTTTCATTTCCCTTGTTCTACAAGAAACTTGATTGAAAGATAACTTAACTTTGCTTGCAGGTTTAACCTTTTTATCAAATACATTTGTTCATATACTATGCATCCATATTTCTTCAAAAGATTTTTTGAAGCACATTACATGTTGTTTTCATTCCATTTTGGCATGAGTACAACATATATCAATAGTTTTGCCTTAAAATATTGAACAAACTTATTTCCCGGGTTCTTGCTTGGAAACAATTCAGTCAAACATTATGCAAACACCATCGACTATACTCCCTTACATAGCGTGACTACCAAAATATCATTACTCTATAAACTTTTTAATGTTTTCATTCTATGTATTAACTGCAACTATTTCACTTCATGAGATATCTCTTGGAGACACTTTGTCAAATAGTCCACATGCCTTGTTTTTTCTTCTACATTTCATATGCATGTGTATCAGAGCATTTCCAATTATAATATCTGACAAAAATTTACCTTTTGCACGCTTCGATAGACATCCTTACAATGTGGAACGCACAGAGAGAATGCTTAACTTATGTTATGATTCTTTCCTTAATCATTACACTTGCAGATCGTGTTTTTCTTTGGAGTTTCTAAATCATTTACATAGAATTCATCATGTGCACATTATTTATGTAAATGGAATCCACACGATGACACCTCTTTCATCAATCTATATTTCCTTAAGACATTTGTTACACAGGTCATATGCCTTCTTGTGCGTTTATATCAGCACCTTATTTTATGCATTGGAATCAGATTTACTAACAATCATCGCACTCCATGAGATGTCATTTCCTTGAGGCATTTGGTCAAACAGTTTGCAAACATTGTATTGCTTTGCAACAGGGGTTATGGCATAGAAAATGGAGTAATTTCTAAAGTCCCTTCAATAAAACTATTTTGTGGATGCCCTGTAATCACGACATGAATGAAGCCACATTTCTTTAAGACATTATCTTAAACACTATACGTGCCTTGTATGTTGAAGCAAAGTATCTGCACCACCTATAATGTCTGACAAAAATCATTTTCCACAATACTTCGATGGCTATCCATAACCTATTTCAAAGCCTTTGTAACGGTACGGCTGGGAGGATGTTGTGAAAGGTTGTGGGATTTCGATTTACACCTGCATATTGCCCTTTGCTTGAAAGCTCCCAGAACCTTCAAAACAAATCTTTTTTGTGTATATAAGGCAAGAATTGCAGTCCATGAGATGACTGTTCATTCAGGCATTCTGTGATATTATATTTCTTTGAAACATTTCTATCAAGAATTCACATGCCTCACCCAGGCTTCCATATCCACATTATGCATGTCAAAACATTTCCGACTATACTATCTGACAAAGATTCCCTCTTCATTATGCTTTAATGGCTATCAATGGTTATTTCAAAAACCTCCAATCCGACAAAGACAAGAAGTATGCTAGCGAAGATTATGGAATTCGGCTCCTCAACCGGCAGGTAGTTCTAAATAAATCCCCAAACCAAAGAGGTTAATAGGTTTTAGAAAAAATGCATAAATGAGGTCTCTTTTGGAGTCAGAATAGCTTAGGCCAATGACAATAGGCTATTAATTTGATTAATTGTTTCAAGTTTTTCGCATTAAATGGAAGTGAGCATTAACCATTAACCTTGGGAAAGAGGTTAAGCATTTTTACTTTTTTTTAATTTTTTTTGGGCATCAAATGAGACAATGGATTAACCATTAACTTCAGCAAAGAGCTTAAGAATTTTAATTTTTTTTGTGTGAAATGAGACAAAGGATTAATCATTATCTTCAACAATTGTGCCAAATAGAAGTGAGGATTAACCATTAACCTTGGGAGAGAGGTTAAGCATTTTCATTTTTTTTGTGCAAAACAAGATGAGGGATTAATCTTTGAGTATTTTTGAGGGAATGGGATGCTTATAGAGATTTAACTTTCAAATCATCAAAATGGGATTAACATTAAATTAATTAATTGAAAATATTAAAATTATTCAATTATGGTGTAGATAATCCCTTTATACTTGCAAGGCGTTCAATAAGTGGGATCATATTAGGAAAATGGTGTCTCAACCTTGCATTTACATAAGGTCACCATTTATAGTAAGCTTACATTTGAGCACAGATTGTTTTGAATTTTTTCTAAAAGCTACAAATTGGCTAAATAAGCATGTCAATAAATTTTTATTGCAAGATCATGTCTAGATTTGAAGATATTAAAGTTTCTACTTCTAAAAGTTTTAAAGCCAAATTTGAAGGCCTTAAAGTCATTTTTTGGACTCGAAAGTGGTTGTAACTAATGTAGTGAGTTATAGCTTGATAGTGCACTCTATGAGCTTTCTAATGCTTCAAACAGTTTGTTAATAGGTGTTCTAGATCAAAAGTTATGACCTATAGAAGTTGGGTCTCCTCAAATGGGAAATATAAAAAATGTCTTGGACACATAGATGAGTTGTAAAAGGGAGTTACACGTATTGGTGTATTTTTTGACACATCATAGAGCATCTTGGATTGCAGATAAGGTGGGCACCACTTTTTCTATGGTTTTAGCTCATAGTTTTGTAATGTTGTTTGACGGTTTCATGTATTGTATCTCCTATATATTAGATGCATGAGATGGTGGCTACGTGTAAGAGCCTTATAGATGTCGAGTTACCTCCAGATCTCTAGTTGGTAATACTCTTGTGAGAAACTTGTTCTACAAGTATATTGTATTTTGTTGTTGATTTTTGAATAATATATTGGGAAAATTTTGGATTGCGGGGTTTTTCTTTCAAAAAGGTTTTCTCCACATAAATCATTGTGTTGTGGTATGCATGCTATTTATGTTTATTTCTATTATGTTTTTGTAATTGTTGTAAAGATCTAAAAAAAATTGTGTAACCCTCCTCTCAACGCTAGTGTAGGAAGTTGTTCCACTACCTTAACTTCCTTACACTTCGAACAAAGGTATTACCTTCGTTTGAAGGTACCTTTGAACAAAGGTACCATGAGTAGAAATTAACCATATGAAAATTCATATGGTTAATTGCCGCTACATTCAAGCAGTTAAAAACCTTTTCTCAAAGGTGTATCTTTGGTCAAAGGTCTTTATAACGAAGACACTTCCATAAGTTTTTCATGTTTTCTTTCAAAATCTTGATGTCCAAGTTTCAGACCCAATATTGTGTGATGACCTTGATTTGGAGTTTCATATTTTACATTTTTGTGTTGTTGGGGGAACTCAAATGTGTTAAAATTTATATATTTGAATGCAAATTTGTTTCAAATATAAAAAATGATAAAACAATGGTACAAAATAGCTATAGTCCATACAAATGTTTATATTTACTTGTATTTTTAGTTTGGTGAAATTTCTATCTGACTTGGTTACTAGATTATCAAAATCGGGTGCATAGTTTGTGAATAATATTGATAAATATTTGTGGATATTTCAACTTATGTTGGAAAAATAAATTTATGACGGTTTGAGAATTAAATTTTCTTATTGACTTTTGTAAAAAATTTATTATAATTAATTTTGTGTAAAAAAATTCAATTGGAAGAATCAAACTATAAAACCTTAATCTCCAGCATCCAACAAAAAAACAAATATCAAACCAAAAATTTAGTGTGGTTTTCAAAAACCATGTGCTGAAACTATGACCCAAAAGTGGTGTCATATTGAGTCCAAACTTTGTTGCTTAATTTGTAATGGTCTTCTAGGATAAAAATAGAATATGATCTAATATATTTTAGAATCTATCATGTGTAAATCCTTAAGTTGACAACATCATCAATGTATGTTCAAACTCATTCAAAGATGTCTTATTAACATGCATTATAGACTCATAGTTTTTGTCAATATTTCAATGCAGTTGCCCCATAATCATGCTCTCATGCATCATAAAATTCATCATAAGGAAATCCTATTTTAGAATGTTAGAATATGTCCTTATATATCATAGTGACCTTAGATTCATTTATAATTTTTTACACACATTACAAAATACCTAACATATGGTAGAGTGCCACCTCAAAATGGAATGCCCTCTTCTCCATATGAAGATTTAAAAAAAAGACAAATATTAGTATGCCATGTTGATACACCTTCCTAATAGTTCATTACTTGCCAAAGGGAAAGGACCCAGTAGTCGTGCACCCTAACTTCGCGCTTCTCAAAATCCTACTTGGAAATTTCAAATCACTCCGATTTTTTTACAGCAGCTTACTTGGCAAGTCCCCTGCTAATAACTAAGGTTTCAGGGCCACGTCATCAAATATGATGCCACATCAGCATGCTTTTTGCCAAGGTGTCCAAAACAGCCCCAAAAAAAAGTGAGACCAATAGGCGTGCAAAAGAGACCCCAATAGTTGTGCAGCTGACATGGCATCACCTGATTGGTTACTTTTTACAATATTAGTACATTTCTTAACAACTATTGGTACATTTCCTAACAACTGTTGGTACATTTCCTAACAAAAATTGATATTTTTTGTTTCAAACAATAGGTTTTATTTGTTCAATTTTTGGAACAAAAGGTATCAACAACCCTCACAACAATTGGTACATGCTCAACTACTGGGTCCTTTCCCCTAGTCATCCTAAGTATATTCAAATAGTCGTATAGGACATCCATAATCACTAATAGATGTACTACATCAACATTAAGGTATTTTGGACAACTGTATTAAATGTTCTTTTATTCTCGAGGTTCGAATAAAACAAGTTCTAAACTTTAATCCTCTTATAGAAAATCCTTAAGGTGTTTATCAACATCACATTTGAGTAAAAGCATAGAGTTGTATCACACTTTTGACTAATGAAATAGTTTCTAACGAAATATTTTTGCCTGAAACCATGTGGTCTATATGTGGCACATACCATTTCAGATGAAACACTCTCAGTCGAAATTATAAAATAACATTTTTGCATTAAAAAAAGAATCATGACTAAATTTACATGTGAGGCTTTAGGCGAAACCCTTTTGATCAAAATAGAATCGCTTTCAACCGAAATTGTTTATGTGGCATTTTAACCCCTCTTTAGGGGCAACTTTAAAAAATTCAATTTCAACTTTGAATTCGCCAATGAGGGGTATTTTCATGAAAATCTAAAAATACTCTTTTGTAGAGCTTGAAATCTAGAATCCAATTTCTTTAATATTTTGATTAGTTTTATTATGATTTTTTAGAATTTATTTGTGGGTCTGGTTTTTATAATTAAACATGATGCTAATTCAAAATTAAATATATATTAAAGCATATTTAAAAATATTGAAAAACATATGGTGTACTAGAGAAGAGAATCCTTCCCAAAAAAATATACAATTTGTTTTTTAAAATTGATAAAAAAAATTAGACAAAAGTTGATGCGTCATGAAAACTATGAAATTCTGATGAAATTTGACTTTTAAATGTTATTTAAAAAACATACTCATAATTTTTTTTCCATGCACTAGATATTGAAGTTATCTATTTGGAAAATATCTAGAAATAAAATGTTTACTTTTTTTTTGTGTGACCTCCCTTCAACCTCACTTTTTGTTGAAATTTCCAATAGTTCAAATTTTGCTCATATATTTACAAAAATTTAAATGAAACCAATTTATAATTTTTTTTTAAATTATAAATATAAACTTCATCAAGAGTTCTACATGTGATTACCTATGCTATTTTTAAATTCAAAACACAAAGACTACTTTTATGTAGTGAAAGTTGAAATTTTGTATTTGTGTTGACCATTTCATTTATAAAAGTGTGACATAGGTTTGTACTTTACCCATTTATCTAAAAATTAGATATAAATGAAGACGAATTGTGAAAAGTTTCTTAGATTTGGCACTAATATGATAAATAAATGCTTAAACAATATATAAATTTCACATAACTTTATTTTGATACCATGTAAAATTTGCATAGATGCCCATGAAATCATCAAAAGATTTGTTGTAAAGAACTAGTTACGTAACCAAATTTTTCAAGAAAAGAATAGAAAAGCCTAGTCTATTCTGTGTGAAATTTCTTGCTTTCATTAGTCGTTTTCAACCTTACCCACCAGATTTTTCAAGGAAAATATGTGTTTTAAAAAGGAAACATGATAGATAGGAGGTTGTTCAAGCCAAAACGAAGGAGGAATAGCTTAGATTGATTTTTTTATGGGAGCTCATAAGGGTGAGTAGCTTCTGGTATGAAAAATGCTAAGGTGAGCTCGAATCTTGGAGAAATTATCATTGATGTCTCCCCTTCTACTACTGATGCACATATTGGAAAGAATGTTGCTCTTATGGACCAGTCTATGGATAGGGCACACAATGAGGAGGGTGTGGCAGGCAAAGAAGTTGTAGCTGGGACTTTGGAGAGAGATGGAGGGTCAGGGAAAAACAAAGGTGCTAATCCAATAGAGCAAGCAAAGAATGTGGTTTTTGACAAAGAAATGGTGGAGAATATGAGCACAAAGTCAAATCAAAGAGCATAAATAAAAGGAGATAATGGATTACTAGTGCATAGCAACAAGGAAGAAGGTAAAACCTTAGAATTTTTATTGCCTGATGATGTGATTGAAAGCATTATAGAATGTTAAGAAAGGTTTGTGATTTTATTTTTCTTGAGAGGCATTTCGACTGAATCTGATTTTTACAAATGGGCTTAAAATGAATTGGGAAAACAGGGGGTGGGAGATATAAACTCTGAGAGGATTGGGGAAAGGGTATGTGTCCTGTAAATTTAAAAATGTTGATCTTGCACAAACTGTGTTACAGTATGGTACTTGGGTCATTTGTGGCTAGGTTTGTTATTTATAGGCATGGTCCTTAGAGTTTCATCCTAAAGGGCCTTCCCGATTCAGGTACCCCATGTGGCTTAAATTCTATTTTTTAAACTTGGTTTTTAGACCATTTCTAAAGGAAATTGTCTCTCAGCTCAAAAGAGTCTTATGGTGCAAGAACAAAACAGAAAAAATTTCTAGCCTACGAGTTCACCCAAGAGTGTGTGTTGAAATGGACCTCAATAATAACCTTCTAGAAAATATTAATTTGATAGGTCTGGGATTTGAGTTTACCCAGCCAATGGTATATTTGAATAAACCTAATGCTTGCTTCTTTTGTTGCCAGGAAGACCATTTAATTAGAGGTTGTCCTGTTAGGAAAAGCATATATAGTTCATCTCAAATGAATGTTGCACTACTATCAATCATGTGAATCCACAACCCCATGATGAAATTATGCCTACGATATAGCCACAATTGTGTCAACAAAATGATTGCAATCCACAAAGGGAAAGCCAAATTTAGAATGCTAACTCTACACCTTAGAAGAATGCTATCATGACAAATGGTTGGAGAATGATTAGAAAGAGAAAGGAACCATCAAAACCCATTGACTCTCAGAACAAGAAGACATCATCACAAAGCCCTTCCATTACCCCACCTCAACACAATGTGAAATTTAGTGAAGTTGTTTCTCGTTCTTCTCCTGAGAGAATGACGTTTTCTTCCCCTAAATTGAGTCAGGGTTCTTTGCCTTCAGTTGTTAGACAAAGATACAGGTCTCCTACGACTATGAGACAAAGATCTAGGTCTCTTAATCATTCTGGAAAATAACACAAACAAACACAAGATCTTGTACTGGCCAACCGATTTGATGTTTTGCCACAAGAAAAGGATTTTAACAACCATGTTCAATCATGAAGTTTAAAGGCTTCTCTTGGAATGTTAGGGGGATCATGCTTCCCCATCATAATTATGAGGTTAAGGATGCTTTGAACAAATGGAAGCCCAATATTGTCTTCTTACAAGAAGTGAAACTTAGTGGTACTTTCCTTCTTTCTTCTTTATCCAATTTTTGGAAAGGGTCTTCTTTTTTCCTTACGTTGCATTATGAAGGAAGTGGGGTGCTATGAATGGTGTAGCTTCTTGGGCCACTAATTTTATCATTGATAAAGGGGAGGACCCCTCTCACAGTTGTATGTGGGTCCTTTTGTTTATCAATGAGCAACTTATTGGTTTTTGTTCGGTATACACCCCTAAAATTGTGAAAGGAAGATGTGAGTTGTGGAAATGGATGCAGAATATACCTCAAGCTAATTGTGTGATTGTTGGAGATTTTAATATGGTAGAATATCATATTGATCGTAGATGTCATACTCAGATGAAACTAAGTAATGAAGAATTTGATAAATGGCTATTTTGTAGAAATTCTTTGGGTGTGCTAGATCCTATCCATAAAAAAGTTCTCTAGCTATTATCAAAACTGGTTTACTTAGACTAATTGTAGATTGGGAGTTGACATGAAAATTAGTAGATTGGATAGGTTCTATATCTCTCCCAATTTACAATCATTATAGGTTTCCAACGGGCTTTTTGTGAAATTTGATTATTCTACCTTACCTTTAGATCATTTTCCTATCATTTGTGTTATTGCAAGAGATAAGGTCAAGGATTATAAGTGCCAACTTCCTTTCAAGTTGAAAACTTCCCATCTAAATACCTTCATGTGCATCTTCTTTAGTTGACATTTGGAATTCCATTCCCAAACATGTGGAGGGGGTTCTTATAGTGACGGTGGCAGGTTACAATATGCAAATGTGCTAAGTTTCTAAGATCATTTGGTAAAAAATTGGCATGGCGGTGAAAAAGAAAGGAGAAATCCCTTCGAGGAAAGTTGGAACTAAATAGAAAACTATTAATTTCAGACCCAACCAATTTAGCTATTCAAACTTCTATTGCTTCTTTAGAAGCTTAGCTTCGTAAAATAGATATCTACAAGGGGCAAGGGGCAAGAATTTGAGCTAGATTACATTGGATCAAAGAGGTTCAAAATATTTCCTTAAACACTTAAATTATAAACAAAAGAGAGAAATAATTGACGTAATCAAAGATGAGGATGGACAAGTTCATGTTGATCCAGAAGCTATTGAATCTTTGTTTCATAATTTCTATGGAAGATTATCTAAATAGGAGCTTCATTGGCAGGATGTACAATTAATTTTGGAAGATATGTTTGAAGAGTTCATACCAAGGAAGGTGGATTATGAATATAGTAGATATATTGATAGAGAGTTGTCAATAGAAGATTTAGAGCATGCATTATTATCTATGGCTCCAAACAAGAGCCCAGGATTTGATGGGTTGTCAGTAGAATTTTACCAAACAATGTGGCCTCACATGAAGGATGATTTTTACGTGGTTTACCTTGAAGCTTTGGAATAAGGTTCGTTAGTGGATGATATTAACAAGGGTCTAATCAAGCTATTCCCTAAAGGGATAAATTTTGATTCCATTTCCGGTTGGCATCCTATCACCCTTCTTAACACTTCTTACAAAATAATTGCTAAAGCCTTAGCTACAAGAATCAAGCCTTTGGCCAAATGGATAGTTAGGCCTGAACAAACTAGATTTCTTGGTGGTAGATACATTTTAGATAATTTGATGCTAGCATGGGAAACTAGTGATTGGGCTCAACAAACCAGTCAGAATGCTTTGTTTGCAAAGTTAGATTTTGATAAAGCTTAGGACATAATGAGATGGAGTTTTATTATTAAAATGTTGTAATGTTTGGGTTTTGGTCCCAAAATATGTAAACATGTTCAAATGCTATTTAAGGATGCTAATGCATATAATCAACAACTCATTAACCAAACCTTTTTATGTGCAACGCTCAATTAAACAAGGTTGTCCTCTATCACCGTTTTTGTATGTTTTGGTTGTTGATGCATTGGGAGACAGGCTGCAAAAATATAATTAGATGAATTTGATTAAAGGAATATCCATTCCAAATAATACTGCTATTTTGAATTGTCACTTTGCTGATGATAATATGTTTTTCATTCATTTTCATTCAAAATTCAAAATTTGAAATCAACAATGTTTTAGAGGTTCTTAATTTATATTGTGCAGTTTTAGGATCTAAATTAGCACACAACAAGACTAAATTTTTTATGATCAAAGTTGATCTAGTACCTCAATGGATTCCTAATAAATAGAAACATATTAAACATGGATAGATAACGTGGTACTTAGGCATTCCATTTGGTCTGGGAGTCAATTTGTATGACATGTGGAATTGGTTTTTGTTGGCATGTGCGCACTCCAATGAGACATTGTAGGTGATTGAAGGTTTTGTCATTGATGGCAACCTTACAATCCTATGACACCAGCAAGGCATTCCACTGGCACTAGCAAGATCAGACTCTACACCGGCACTCAGACCACCGACACCAGCAGTGAAAGAAAGCATACCGACATAGAGGCCGACAGGATTTTTTGTTGAAATATATTTTGTTTCTTATTGTAAAATCATTGTAAGCCGACTTGGCAAGTTGTAAAATGACTTTTATATAAGAGAGATCATTATAAAACATTTTTTAAAAAGTAAGAAAGAGGAATGTAATTAGGCGAAATAAGGCAGACCTATTATGCGAATTATAGGTTAAGGGTTTATGTAAGAAGCAGAGCAGAAACCGGTACTGGATCTAGCATTATAGATGCTACTTTGAAGCAGTACAAGACACTGTATTTATATAATCCATTTTGTAAGTCAGTGAGACTTCCTATTTTGTATTTGAGCAGTGAGCTCTATGCAATTGGCCTTCCTGCATGTGCAGGCCCCTCTTGTAGCAGTAATATTCTCTTATTGGCCAGTAAGTGAATATTGTGGGTCACAAATCCCACCGAGGTTTTTCCCACACTCGGTTTCCTCGTTAAATCCTTGTGTTATGGTGTGTTTTTCATGTGGTTGTTTTTATCTTTGTTTATTGTATTACTTTTTGTTTACTGGTACACAATATTAATATGCTCTACATGTTTTAAGTTAAGAAAATCTATTAATCGGTTAGATACTGATTCACCCCCACCCCCCACCCCCCCTCTCTCAGTATCTGTGGGAATCCTAACAGTTTTTAGCCCAGTTAAAAAATAAATTGTTTAATTGGGGTAGAAATTTCTATCCTTTACAAGAAAAATGTAAGTTGCATGTCCCTCCTAGACTTGCATTTTGATTTACGCATTGATAGACCTATTTAGACATTTGGTGGATGCTTAGATGGCTACTTATGACTCTATAGATATCATATATGGTATTGATGATGCTAGTTACTTTATGTGGATTTATGTTATTTGATATGACTCATGATGTTTGATGATTTATATGATTGATAATGCTAGACATACTATACGGCATGTGGTATTTGATGATTCTTATGGATGTTAGCATGTAGGATCACCATGATGCTTGGATTTATATGACTTGTGGATTCATATGTGTTCATTATTCATATGTGGAATATATGATTTATAATGTTATGGTGGTACTAACCCTATTTCATGATTATGGCTTTATGCGATGTGTTGATATTATATTGTGTGATTGTCTTTGTGAAAGGGATGATGCCTTATCACTCGTTGTGAGCATGATATGGTGTTGCGATTCTCTTTTCACTTTTTTTTTATCATGATGTATATATATGCGGTATATGTATCATATCATGTGGTTGCAAGATGACAAGTACCACACATTGACTATGAGGCAAGTTTTGCAGTGTCTTCATGAGAACTAGTTGTACGCCAATGTGGTGAAGTGTGAGTTCTTCCAGTCAGAGGTGAAATACCTTGGCCATGTTATTTCGGGAGAGGGTATCGTAGTCGATCCTTCTAAGATTTAGGCAATTATGGATTGGCTAGCACCCACCAATGTGGGTGAAGTTCGTAGCTTCATGGGTCTTTCAAACTATTATCATTGATTTGTTCAGGATTGCTCATCCTATTACTTCTCGTCAGAGGAAAGGGAAGATGTTCGTTTGGTCAGAGCGATGTGAGACAACATTTCAGATCTTTAAGGAACATTTGACCAGTGCACCTATTCTAGCAGTTCCAAACCCTTTGGGAGATTCTATGGTATGTACAGATGCTTCTTTGGAGGGTCTTGGAGCAGTTCTCATGAAGGACGAATGTGTGATTTCCTATGAGTCACATAAACTCAAAGATCATGAGTTGAATTAACCCACTCACGATTTAGAGTTAGCGATAGTGGTTCATGCGTTGGTTAGATGGAGACATTTTCTTCTTGGGAATCGATTCGAGTTGCACAGTGATCATCGCAATTTGCAGTACATCTTCACGCAACCAAATCTGAATGCTAGGCAAAGGCATTGGATGGAGTTCTTTTGCGAGTATGACTTCAAGATGAAATACATCCAGGTTTACAAGGAGAATGTGGTAGCAGATGCATTGAGTCATAGGAGGCATGAGGTTTCTATAGCGTCGTAAATTGTACGCACTTGCTAAAGCAGTACAATTTCACACCTAGTTTAGCACCCGCCTTGGCGCAGTTTGCATTTTGCATTGCATTTCCCCTTTGGCACTTAATTAATCAAATTAATTAGGTCTAAGGTCCTATTTCATCATCCTCCACATCATAAAGTTGGGCCCTTTCATTATAGTGTGCCCCTTCTCATTTTATTCCTCCAATACATCATCTAATCAAAAACCCTAATTAGGCCTTCTTTTGGACTTGGGGGCTTGATTTCGGGGGTCAAAACATCTCGAAATCACCTGTAACTTCGGGATTCTCTCTAAAATCATCATATCCGACGGCCCTGAAAATTTGGTGAAAAGTTGTCGGGACCATGTCACCTGAAGTGCACACGGTCCCGGACATTTTTCTTGAAATTTTAGGAGCACGATCCAATCATAAAATAAAGCTTAACCCCAAGAAATTGGCGGGATATTCAATCTCTAGGTCGGCCAAAAGTTGGAATTAAGACCTAGGGTTTCATACATAAGAGCTCTCTTTCTTCCTTAGAAAGGATCGGAATTTTGTTTTCAGGAACCTCATATGCAGTGAAAGAGCAGATCTTTGAAGACTTCAACAACTCTCAACATTCATCCTCCAAGAATTCATCAAATCCATTCATTCACTTAGGGCTTTGAAGGCATTGAAGAGCAATAAGGGATCACCGACTGAAGATTGGCTTGTACCCCTCCCTTGTGGTTGGGTATGATTTCATGTTGTTTTCATGTCTTTGCATAAGCCTCATTATGTCACTTACATTCATGCTTTAGATCACTTGACATCTTGATTTGGAGCATTTACATTGTCATTTACAAGCAATTAGGGTTTACTTTCTAGGTTGCTCTAGTTTGCTTACTTGCATTTTAGATCTTGCACACACACAAGGTCTGCACACACATTACTTTTACAATACAACTTGGCTATTCGTGGAGGTGGAAATCACCGAAGCGGGGGTTTGACTAAGGCAAAACCCTATATAGCCGCCCAAATACCTTTTTCAGATATAAGTGTAGATTTCGGGATTCAAACGACGCTGCAAGTTGCAAATCCGAGAGAAGCAGACAGAGACAGAACCATACACCACGTTTCGGAGCAAAAGACTAGGACAGGGGCGTGGGGCACCCTGGTCCTGCCAGGACAGGGGCGCTAGGCGCCCTAGTCCTTGGGACAGGGGCGCTGGGCGCCCTGGTCCTCCTAACAGACAACAATTTTTAAGCATTTCCGACAATTTTCCAGATTGCAAAGTGGCAGTTTCAGGTGCAGAATCAAGACAGTGGCGCCCGCACCCCCGTCCCGAACATTTTCACTCAGATTTTGACTTCGGGTACGCATCTGCATTCTTGTCTTGTCCTTATGTTTGCAGATTTCCATTGTTTAAGTTCAATTCTGCAATCTTGTTATTAGTTCATACTTGCATTTTGGGGTTAAGAATTAAACTTGCATAATCTTACCTTTCAATTACAACAAAGGAATAGAAACCCTAATAGGTAGCCCGTGGCTCTCTCTTTCACCAAAAAGAAGTAGCCAATTGTGCGATACCTCTAGGCTCTTTTGTATTCTGTAATGTGTGACAAAAGGTAGGATTAGGACATGTTAGCCTAGTCTCGCTTTTTTCCCCCACACATTTTGGTGAACCCGACGTGAACCGAATTATTTCTTTCTCTCGCATTGCATTTGTTAGATCTAGATCTAGATTTAGTGTGTTTCATTTAAGTTTCATTTTCAAAAAAAAAAAAAGAGAAGAAAAAGGAAAAAGAAAAAAAAAAGAGAGTGTGTTTCTTTGTTTCTTTGCATTGTGTGTCTCAGTTTTATGCAACTTTTATTTCAAAATGTCAGATTTTTATTTGCAAGATGTTCATATTTATGATGATGTATGCAATTATGCTGATTATGAGTATAGCCAAGATGAATTAGATGAAGCTTTAGATGACTTTTTGAATCCTAAAGAGGCCAAACCTTTGTTTTACCAAAAACTCATAAACCTTGTTACTATGCCATTTCGTTGTGATGAGAAAGATAAGTTGAATGATTCCTCTCAAGGGTACATTCCTATCAACTCTTCCACTGAATCTAGTAACATGGTTGTCTTCAATAATCCCCTCTATGAGGAGATGTCTCCTTTTGAATCAAAAGATAAACCTTTTAATAGATATGATCATGCTTTGTTGGATGATGCTCTTGATGACTTTGTGGCTTTATCGAAATCTCTAAACAAAAACAAAACTTCTAAATTAGTTAACATGATAAACCTGAATGAGCATAATAAGCCTCTCTTTGAAGTCCAAGGTTCTTGTCCTTCTCCCATCTTTCAAGTTCCTAAATCACCTCTCCTTACTGTCCAAGGGAGGTATGATTCCTTTCTTACTCCAAATAAACCTATCATCATTGTGCAAGGAAGAAAACCTATAAGTCCTTATAATTATGCCAAGCAATTAACTAGAGAGAGTTATCATGCGGTTGCCCATACTTATCATACCAGAAATAATAGGCAACCTAATCCTCCTCCGGTTACTCCAGTTTCTCTTCCGAATCCTCAACCAATTCTTCCACAAGCTACACGCATTTCACAAGTTCTTAGTAAGGAATATGATCTCATAGAACAACTTAAAGCTACCCCTGCTAAGATATCCCTTTGGGATTTGATTCAAACTTCTTCTGCTCATCACAGAATGTTACAAGATGCTTTGAAATATTTGAATGTTCCTCCACCGAATACATCTAGTAATATAGTGTCTTTGGTTAACTCTGTGATGAATCCTAAAGCTCATATTATGTTTACTCAAGATGAGTTGCCCACTAGTGAAATTCAACATCAATATGATCCCTTGATGATTGTGGTTATCATGAAAGACACTGCTATAAGACGAACACTAGTAGATAATGGCTCTGGTCTTAATGTGTGTAGCATTAATCTTTTGCATAAGATGAATGTGGATACATCCCTAATTGAGCCTGACTCTCGTCCTATTCGAGGCTTTGATAATGTGGCTAAAACTTCATTAGGTACTATCACCTTGCCCGTCACAGTGGGGCCTATTACTTTGCCTACTCCTATCCATGTTATGTCGGGAAATCTAACATACAACTTCCTATTAGGGAGACCTTGGATTCATAGTATGCAAGCGGTCCCCTCTACATTGCATAGACAAGTTAAATTTATTTATAATAATAAAACATATACCTTGATAGGTGATACTAATTTCCAAGCTTGTTTACAAACATCTACTTCCAAAGGGGGTTCTTCTAAGCCTTCCTCGTCTAGCGATGACTCTTTAAACAAGATACCTATCAATGAATCTTCGCTCTCTGATGATCGAAATTCTTTGGATGAGTCTGGAGCTCCTGAAGAAGATTCTTCTCGACTTGAATCTACACATAAGAAGGATTTTGATCCTGAGAAGGTTCTTGCAGAAGACGATTGGGGATCTCTTGATTTTAATCCCACCTTTGTAGGTGAATATAAGGTTCCTTCTAGAGAGCTTAAAGCTGAAAAGAAGGAAGAAGCTAAAAATCAATCGACATTACCTGAGCCTATGAGCAATAACTTCGTGGCCGCTTCTCAAACTTCTTCTCCTCACACTTCCAATTCTGAAGGGTTTGATTCTTTGTCTTATGAAAAACCACCTTCTCTTTTTGAAATGGCTGATCGTTATGGTCGTGGTTTTCGTATTCTAGCTAAGCATGGGTATAATGGAAATGGCTGTGGCGCTCACGAACAAGGAATAAAGATTCCTCTAGAGAATAATCTTTATGATTATGCCTTTGGACTTGGTTATAATCCCTGCAAGCGCACTAAAGCTTCTAGAACACCGTGTATTAGTGTTAATGTTATTTCTACATCTCTACCAATGAGACACCCTGAGTATATTGATCCTTCGTATGCCTGTGCTTTGGATGTTTTACCTAACTATGATGCTTTAGCTGAGTTTTTAGGAGCATATGATACTCTTCCTCGTTATCATCACAATAGGGGATTCCCTTATTGTTTGAACACTGAAGCCTATTTTGGAAAAGAGACTGATAACGATGAGATTGTGAAAGAATTTCCTCAGTTAAAGGATACTCCTCAACATAAGATGGATTCCGACAATGAAGAAAAAATTATTAAAATTGGAAAATGTCTGGACGAAGAGGAACAAAAACAATATGAAGATTTATTGCGTGAATTCCCTGAGATCTTTGCTTGGACATATTCTGACATGCCTGGTATAGATCCTAAGATTGTCACTCATAATATTGTCTTAGTTCCTGACGCTAAGCTGGTGAAACAAAAGATCCGAAAAATGAATCCTAAGGTGACTTTGCTTGTTAAGGCTAAGATTGAAAAATTATTGGAGGCTGGATTTATCCGCCCTATTGATTATTCCCCATGGATTTCAAATATTGTCGCTGTGGCTAAGTCAGATAATAAAATAAGAATGTGTACTGACTTTCAAGATTTAAATAAAGCTTCTTTGAAAGATGATTTTCCCCTCCCAAACATTGACATGATAGTTGATTCTACAGCAGGACATGCTTCGTTATCCTTCATGGATGGTTTTTCAAGATACAATCAAATTTTCATTAATCCTCAAGATCAATTCAAAACTGCTTTCACCACTCCTTGGGGTACGTTTTGTTGGGTAATGATGCCTTTCGAACTTAAAAACGTCAGCGCAACTTATCAACGAGCGATGACCCTTATCTTTCATGATTACATGCATAAGATTTTAGAAGATTATGTTGATGATGTTTTAGCTAAATCCATTCTCCGCATAGATCACATTAAGATCCTTCGTCAAATCTTTGAAAGGATTCATAAATATCACATGCGCTTGAATCCCCGAAAATGTGTTTTTGGTGTGGATAGTGGAAAACTATTAGGATTCATAGTTTCGCATCGTGGGATTGAGGTGGATACTAAGAAAATAGATGCTATTGTCAACATGCCACCTCCTAGAAATGTGTCTCAACTCAAAAGCTTACAAGGAAAGATTCAAGCTATTCGTAGGTTTGTATCTTAACTTGCAGATCGTACTTTTCCTTTTACTCAACTTCTCAAAAAGAATATCACCTTTCAATGGAATGAAGATTGTCAGCAAGCATTTGAAGATTTAAAAGTGTATTTGGCTAATCCTCCTATCCTTCAACCTGCCGAACCTTCTAAACCCTTCCTTCTTTATATAGCTGCTTCCTCTCATGCTCTTGCAGCATTATTGGCACAACATGATAAAGATGGTAAGGAGTGTCCGGTTTATTATATAAGTCGTACCTTACTCGATTATGAGACCCGATATTCTGCGATAGAAAGACAATGCTTGGCCTTGGTGTTTGCGACTCAGAAATTGAGACATTATCTTTTAAATTCAAGTGTCCACGTCATGGTGAAGTTTGATCCGTTGAAACATCTTTTCTCTAAAACTGATTTATCAGGACGCCTAGCTAAGTGGGTTATGATGTTAACTGAATTTGACCTTAAATTTGTTTCACAAAGAGAAATTAAAGGGCAAGCGTTGACCGATCACCTAGTTGAGGCCCCTTCACCTTTCTCCTTCCCTAACCCTGAGTCTTTTCCTGACGACTTCATCCTTTGTACAAAGAAAGATGAAACTTGGGAGTTATACTTTGATGGCTCTAAGTGTCGTACGGGATCGGGGGCAGGTGTTGTTCTGATTTCTCCTACAAAGAAGTCCATTCCCTTATCTTATCGTCTCAATTTCCTATGTACCAATAACATTGCTGAATATGAGGCTCTTATAGCAGGAGTAAAGGCAGCCTTAGCTTTGAATATAAAACACATACATATTTTTGGAGATTCTCAACTAATTATAAGACAAGTAACAGGACTATATCAAGCAAAACAAGACAAATTATCACAATATAAAGACCTTGCTATCTCTTTGTTACAAAAGTTTGATTCTTACACCATGGAACCTGTTCCTCAAAAAGATAATCGACATGTGGATGCAATGGCATGTGTGGCTTCTCTGGTATCTTTAGAGGACCCTGTGGTTGATCTTAAATTTGTTATTCACAACCTTATTTCTCCAGCTATTGTAGATGGTTCTAGCTTGGTGACATGTTGTGACTTTATAGACTCAGATGAATGGTATTCGCATATCATAAGATACTTGACCGATGGTACCTTTCCTGATTCCACCAATAGGAACACTAGGGCTAGAATTCGCAAGCTGTCCGCTAGATATATCATTCTTTCTAATGTTCTTTACCGAAGGGGTTATAACAGTCTTCTCCTTCGTTGTCTTAACAAATCAGAAATCCCTATTTCTCTTGAAGAGGCGCATTCAGGTGCCTGTGGGGGGCATTTTGGAGGCAAATCCTTGGTTCAAAGGTTACTCCGTATGGGATATTATTGGCAAACTATGCAGCAGGATTCTTTTTCATTTGTTAAGAAATGTCATCAATGTCAACAACACAATAATTTGATTCATGCTCCTGCCCAAGAACTTCGTTCTCATGTAGCTTCTTGGCCTTTCTCTGCATGGGGGCTGGATCTTATCAGTAAAATCTCTCCTCCTTCATCTCAAGGACATACTTTCATTATAACCGCAACAGATTACTTTACAAAATGGGTAGAAGCTATTCCCCTTCGCTCTACTACTGCTGAAGTGATTTGTCGATTTCTTCTAGAAAACATTATTTCTCGATTTGGGATACCTTCCACTATAATCTCTGATAATGGGACATCATTTAAGAACAAGGACGTGAAGAAATTCCTCGAGAAGTATCATATCAAACATCGATTTTCTACACCATACTATCCTCAATCAAATGGTCAAGCCAAATCATCCAATAAGATAATTGAACAAATTCTTCGTAAAACCGTGAATAAGCATGGTAAGGATGGGAGTACTCAGCTAATCTATTCTCTTTGGGCCTACCGAACGAGTGTACGAATTGCTACCGGAACTACCCCTTATAATCTTGTTTATGGTGCTGATGCTATTATGCCTTTAGAATTAGAGATTCCATCGCTTAGAGTTTCTCTCAAAGGTATAGTAGATGATGACGCTTATAGAGAACAAAGACTTCAACAGCTTGAGATACTTGATGAACAGCGTATAAATGCTCTTGAGCATATTCAAGCGTATCACAAAACTCTACAACGAAGCTATAATGATAAGGTTATTCAACGTTCCTTCTCAGTGGGTGACTTAGTTCTCTATGAGAATCAGCGCAATGTGAATTCCTTACCTGAAGAAAAGAGAAAATTTAGTCCTAATTGGCTTGGACCGTATATCATTATTGAAGATTATGGATCAGGTGCTTATAAAATAGCGGGTGTAGACGGTACATCTCTTAAAGACCCTATAAACGCTATGCACTTGCATAGATACTATGCTTAATTCCTCATTCCTTATCATTCATCTATTTCCTTTCTCACTTGGATAATATGTTAGCACATCTTTGTTAAAGCAAATAGAATTAAATGATGTTTTGTTTAATCTATATTGCTTCGTTCCTGACAAGCGTGTTTCTTTACTTTATGGTTTGTCTTGAATTCATTTATGTAAATTGCAAAAGATTTACATTTTTTTTCATTATGTTGGCATATTATACAATATATTTATGTGTTAAGTTGAATCATGTCATGTTGTGTTTAAATTCAAATTAAATCACATTAGTTATATGATTCTTAGGCTTAACACATATTTTCTTCCCTATCATCAATGTAGTACTTGATCAAATATTTTAATTAAGTCACACATGTATCAATTTAATCATGGAGCATTGAGAAATCAATCACATGGAAATTAAATTCAGAACATACATGTACATCTACCAAATGTGTTAGCTTTAATCAAAGCAAAATATATACATTGTTTTAGGCATTAAAAATAACACGTTTAAGACAAAGAAGCATGTATATATATATATATATATATATATATATATATATATATATATATATATATATATATATATATATATATATATGTGGATCAATATACAAAGGTAGGTCACTATACATCCAAAATGTGACCTACCCTACATCAATAGATCATCTCCTATCCCTAGGGCTGGTGGCTGGAGAGTGACGACTAGATGCTCCCTCCTGATCTGGTTGTGCAGGTGGACCCATAGGCGTATAGCGTGATATGGATCGTGAATGGCTCCGAGAGGAACTCCTACGATCCCTATCCATAAGGATCGCGCGATACGAGGTAGCCTCGGCCTGAGCTACTGCTAGATCACGCTGTGCCCGCTGAAGGTCCTTTGATAGAGCTCGCTCTCTCGCCCTCCATATCTCTACCTGTACTCGAAATGGGGAAAACAAATCATCATGCCGACCCGCGTTCCCTTGAGGTCTATAAGCAACCTGTGAGGAACTAGGGATCTGCACCGTCGTAGAAATATCTGTCACTGCCTGTTGGATCAGGGAACGCCACTCCTGCACATTAGCTGTAGCAGTAGAACAGATCATGTATTAGTACCATTTTATATCATCAAAACATCAATCAATCAATATAAACCTACTATACCTGGATCTCCCTCGCGCCAGAAGGGATCGTGATATGGTAGCATCTGTGACTGGGAACTACTAGGCTCCCCATGCTCGAATGATCTGTGCGCGATGGGTACAGGTCTCCGGATCGCCTCGTGTTCCCCCTTTTGGGGAATAACGGGAGGATCTAAGGCTATGGTATCATCTCCTGAATGATGGGGAGCTGCATTTGACTCCTCCTCATCCTCATCTCTATCCTCCTCCTCCTCCTCATCCTCATCCTCATCTGCATCCTCGTTCTCCTCATTATCATCTCTATCTGTGTCATCTTCCTCTCCTTCCTCCTCCTCGGCACTGGGTTGATCTCCTATGGGTGGATCGGGCCCTCCTGTCTCCTCATGACCCTCTCCCTCCTCTGGCTCCTTCGATCTGGATCCCTGATCCTCATCTTGGTCTCCATGTCTCCATGGACCTGGATGGCCTGTCGGGTGATCTGGTGGAAAGATAGGCCCCGGGTATGATCTCATAAACCATGAGAGATACCTGCGCTATGCCCCGGGGTCTACAGCATAATCAGTGACCACATCCTGATCGAACCCCTCTATATCTGTGATCTCGATATCATCTATCGTAGGTCTCGCTACTGCTCTGGGTCTGGGAAGGACTCGTGAGTGTCGAGTGTAGATGGGCACATCGGCTGGAACACACTGCTCTAGCCCAAACTACCTCCGTACTCGATCAAAGTAGAATGAGACTATGATGTGTGGATATCGCCCTCTCAGTAGGCGGTTCCTCTGTAAGCAGGCTAACTGTCTCTCCATCCCATCCCATCTGTGCATCCGCAGATATGGTCTCCATACAGTCACCTCAGCTGTCAATCTGTCAAATGTCACTCTCCAATACAATAGATCTCCAAATCTCCACTCGCTGGTAAGTGGATAAGCAAATACCCTAGGTCGCTCGCTAGCCGCACTCTTCGGATAGCCGACAGGCCTGGTGCATGTAAAGTGCTCAAATATCCACACCTGCAGAAGTGTGCATGTCATCAAGTTGCAACCCTGTCCGAAAACATACTCCTCGAGGTCGTGATAGAGATGTGCAAGCATACTCCGACCCCAGGCATATACTCTCCTATGTCTCTCCATGGCCCTGATGCACCATGTGAGACCCCCATGCATGTGTGTACCTCGCCCATTAGGGCAGACAACTAGTGCAATGATGGCTATCATAAGACGTCTCATGAGGGGCACCTCTCCTGTAGGATGTAAGAGCCAGCTGACCATGATACGACCTCTCATCTCACTCGGCATGACTCTCCCTATGCAGTATACCTGCTCCCTCTGATGATCCTCTGCCGACCGATCGGTCGCATATGTCACGGTAGCTCCTCTGATCGGTAGGCGAAGAATGCGGTACACATCCTCAAGTGTCACCGTAATCTCCCCTACTGGAAGCTGGAATGTGCATGTGTCAGGATCCCATCGCTCCATGAGTGCCATCAGCATCGCGAGATGAAATCGAATGGCCGGCATAAGAATCATAGACCACAAACCTACTATAGACAATGTATCTCTCTCTGCCTGAGTAAGCCGGGGAATCTGATCTCGCAAACTACGAAGAATCTGCCCCGTCGTGTGCTCTCTCATGTATGGGAGATCCTGCAACACAAAAACACCAATGTAATCAGTAACCAATCATCAAAATCATCTATGCCAAATGCGCAAACTGACAAACATCGAAAGTTGACCCCTGTCGAGTCCTGATTGGGACCATGGTGCCCTGAGGGGACCATGGTGCCCTGAAGGGACCATGGCACCCCACAGGGACCATGGCACCCTGAAGGGACCATGGCACCCTAGTGGGACCATGGCGCCCTGGGTGGGACCCACGGTTAGATTCCAGGGCCCGCTTTCGATCACAGAAAATCAGAATCAACAGAAATGCAGAAAGTCAAAGTTCAGTCAACTCACCTCGTCCAGTGGCTCGTCGTCGATCACGGCCCGTCGCATGATCTCAATCCTCGCGGGACGCTCCGATCGTCGTGAAGGCATGATGATGGTTGTGTGGGCTCCGCTGCAATGAACAATACTCAGAATCAACAAAGTGACAAATGCAATAGTCACTTTCAAGGTATATACTTTCATTCCTTTTCCTTTACTTTCAAAATCCTAATTTTCCCTAAATCACTCATTTCATCATAACTTGAGTTTGGGAGATGCGATTTTCGAACTGTTTGTTGCATAGGAATCGTATTTTTGTTCCCTTACTCCCTTGATGTTCCAAAATGTGTTCTGATGAAGCCTTTGTAGTGAACATCTCTCATCACTAATCGTTCACACAATTTGTTGTCAGTAAACATGCTACCCTGTTTCACCTCCCTAATAAGCAAGCCAAAACAGGGGGGGGCATATAGCTACTCACAAATCTCATCACCTTCCTTAGTAAGCATTAGGTGATTTTGCGATCTAACGTGTGTTATGTAGGGTGCGGTTCCTAACTGTGTACTGCAGATACCGCTGGGGGCTTCGTTCGACGAACTTATGGATATATCCTTTTTCAAATAATGTTTACTTTCCTGTACTTTAGCTTGCATATGCACGTAGTACTCATATGACCGCTAAAGTGGGGGCTAAATGTAGCGTCGTAAATTGTACGCACTTGCTAAAGCAGTACAATTTCACACCTAGTTTAGCACCCGCCTTGGCGCAGTTTGCATTTTGCATTGCATTTCCCCTTTGGCACTTAATTAATCAAATTAATTAAGTCTAAGGTCCTATTTCATCGTCCTCCACATCATAAAGTTGGGCCCTTTCATTAAAGTGTGCCCCTTCTCATTTTATTCCTCCAATACATCATCTAATCAAAAACCCTAATTAGGCCTTCTTTTGGACTTGGGGGCTTGATTTCGGGGGTCAAAACATCTCGAAATCACCTGTAACTTCGGGATTCTCTCTAAAATCATCATATCCGACGGCCCTGAAAATTTGGTGAAAAGTTGCCGGGACCATGGCGCCCGGAGTGTACATGGTCCCGGACATTTTTCCCAAAATTTTAGGAGCACGATCCAATCATAAAATAAAACTTAACCCCAAGAAATTGGCGGGATATTCAATCTCTAGGTCGGCCAAAAGTTGGAATTAAGACCTAGGGTTTCATACATAAGAGCTCTCTTTCTTCATTAGAAAGGATCAGAATTTTGTTTTCAGGAACCTCATATGCAGCGAAAGAGCAGATCTTTGAAGACTTCAACAACTCTCAACATTCATCCTCCAAGCATTCATCAAATCCATTCATTCACTTAGGGCTTTGAAGGCATTGAAGAGCAATAAGGGATCACCGACTGAAGATTGGCTTGTACCCCTCCCTTGTGGTTGGGTATGATTTCATGTTGTTTTCATGTCTTTGCATAAGCCTCATTATGTCACTTACATTCATGTTTTAGATCACTTGGCATCTTGATTTGGAGCATTTACATTGTCATTTACAAGCAATTAGGGTTTACTTTCTAGGTTGCTCTAGTTTGCTTACTTGCATTTTAGATCTTGCACACACACAAGGTCTGCACACACATTACTTTTACAATACAACTTGGCTATTCGTGGAGGTGGAAATCACCGAAGCGGGGGTTTGACTGAGGCAAAACCTTATTGTAGCGTCCTAAAATTGCAGCACTTGCAATTTCGACTGCATTTGGGTCTTCACGATGGCAGCGCAACGTTGAACCTGAATGGAGACCCTGAAACCTACTTGCGACACTAAAAACTGCATTTCTCTGCACCCTGGCCTGATCCCTCCTTGCACCCTGCTGTCCCGGGAGGTGGGACCATGGTGCCCAGCGCCGTGGTCCTTCAGGACTAGGGTGCCCAGCGCCCTGGTCCCTGGCCCTATTTTGGGCCCGGTCTCTTGTGGGCATCAGGTCTTTAAGTTTGCAAATTGGAAAATAATGTTTCCTGGTCGGCCTAAGGTCGGAAAAATCAGTCTATCAACCCTAATTGACAAGCATATAAACTACATTTCCTCTCCCATTTTGGTAGATGGAAAAGAGGCGGAAACAACATTCAAGCATTCAAGCATTCAAGCATTCCTTCAAGCAATTGAGCATTCTAAGTCTCCATTCAAGGCTAAGTGTTGCATTCAAGACAAGGATTCAACCATTGAAGAGGAGATCACATACAACATACAACATACTACATACATTACACCTTCGCATGTAAGAATACAAACATTCTTACAACAAGGTATCAGTACTTGTTTACATTACAAACATTTACATTTACAACATTCTCATTTCTTGGTTAATTCCAAAACCGGGGTTTGACCTAAAGGCAAACCCCTCATCCCTAACCCCCCAATCGTCCTCTCTTTTCTGTGTGTAGGTTGTAGGTATGCGGCTGTAATTGAAGATCTGGAATCTTTGTGCAGAGACGAACAGATCCCCCTTCGTTTCGCGGATTTTTCGGAGGACCGTGTGCACGCTGGGCGCCATCGTCCCGTCAACTTTCGCTCAAATTTGTAGAACAACACCGTCTCGACATTTTACTACTAATTCCAGGTCCGCATCTTCATCCCATATCCCTATCTCTGTTTATAAGTGAATCTTTCCTACTTTACATACATTCCTAGTTCAATCATTCTATCTATATTCTTTACAAAAGAGGGTATCCTTGATGTCACAACCCTTGAAACTCATTTAGAATCCAATCCTGCATTGTGTGGGATTGGATCTTGTGGGTTTCAACCCCTCTTTTGGATGTAAAGTCTCTCCTAAGTGAAAACCATCAACCCTAGTGACCTCCTCTCTCCTTGGGGAGGGAGAACAACTAGGGTTCGATTTTTTCGCTTTACATTTTGGTGAACCCGACGTGAATCTATCATTGCTTCCTCTTGCATTGCATTTGTTAGATCTAGATCTAGATTTAGTGTGTTTTCATGTCATTTTCATTAAAAAGAAAAAAAAAAGAGTGTGTTTCTTTGCATTGTGTGTTTAAATTTCATGCAACTTTTATTTCAAAATGTCAGACTTTTATTTGCAAAATGTTCATGCTTATGATGATTATTATGAGTATAGCCAAGATGAATTAGATGAAGCTTTAGATGAGTTTTTGAACCCTAAAGATGCCAAACCTTCATTTTACCAAAAACTCATAAACCTTGTTACTATGCCATTTCGTTGTGATGAGAAAGATAAGTTGAATGATTCCTCTCAAGGGTACATTCCTATCAACTCTTCCACTAAATCTAGTAACATGGTTGTTTTCAACAATCCCCTCTATGAAGAGATATCTCCTTTTGAACCAAAAGATAAACCTTTTGATAGCTATGATCATACTTTGTTGGATGATGCTCTTGATTACTTTGTGGCTTTATCAAAATATTTAAACAAGAACAAGACTTCTAAATTGGTTAACATGATAAACTTGAATGAGCATAAAAAGCCTCTCTTTGAAGTCCAAGGTGCTTATCCTTCTCCCACCTTTCAAGTTCCTAAATCACCTCTCCTTACTGTCCAAGGAGGGTATGATCATGATTCCTTTCGTACTCCGAATAAACCAATCATCACTATGCAAGGAAGAAAACCTATAAGTCCTTATAGTTATGCCAAACAAATAACTAGAGAGAGTTATCATGCGGTTGCCCATACTTATCATACCAGAAATAATAGGCAGCCTAGTCCTCCTGCTGTTATTCCAGTTTCTCTTCCGAATCCTCAACCAATTCTTCCGCAAGCTCCACGTATTTCACAAGTTCTTAGTAAGGAATATGATCTCATAGAACAACTTAAAGTTACCCCTGCTAAGATATCCCTTTGGGATTTGATTCAAACTTCTTCCGCTCATCATGGAATGTTACAAGATGCCTTGAAAGATTTGAATGTTCCTCCACCGAATACATCTAGTAATATAGCATCTTTGGTTAACTTTGTGATGAATCCTAAAGCTCAAATTGTGTTTACCCAAGATGAGTTGCCTACTAGTGAAATTCAACATCAATATGATCCCTTGATGATTGTGGTTATCATGAAAGACACTGCTATAAGACGAACACTAGTAGATAATGGCTTTGGTCTTAATGTGTGTAGCATTAATCTTTTGCATAAGATGAATGTGGATACATCCCTAATTGAGCCGGACTCTTGTCCTATTCGAGGCTTTGATAATGTGGCTAAAACTTCATTAGGTACTATCACTTTACCCATCACAGTGGGGCCTGTTACTTTGCCTACTCCTATCCATGTTATGTCGGGAAATCTAACATACAACTTGTTATTAGGGAGACCTTGGATTCACAGTATGCAAGCTGTCCCCTCTACATTGCACAGACAAGTTAAGTTTATCTACAACAATAAGACATATACCTTGATAGGTGATACTAATTTCCAAGCTTGTTTACAAACATCTACTTCCAAAGGGGGTTCTTCTAAGCCGTCCTCGTCTAGTGATGACTCTTTAAACAAGATACCTATCGATGAATCCTCGCTCTCTGATGATCAAAATTCTTTGGATGAGTTTGGAGCTCCTGAAGAAGACTCTTCTCGACTTGAAACTACACATAAGAAGGATTTTGATCCTGAGAAGGTTCTCACAGACGACGATTGGGGATCCCTTGATTTTAATCCCACCTTTGTAGGTGAATATAAGGTTCCTTCTAGAGAGCTTAAAGTTGAAAAGAAGGAAGACGCTAAAAATCAATCAACATTACCTAAGCCTATGAGCAATAATTTTGTGGCCGCTTCTCAAACTTCTTCTCTTCACACTTCTAATTCTAAAGAGTTTGATTCTTTGTCTTATGAAAAACCACCTTCTCTTTCTGAAATGGCTGATCGTTATGGTCATGGTTTTCGCATTTTTGCTAAGAATGGGTATCATGGAAATGGTTGTGGCGCTCACAAACAAGGGATAAAAGTTCCTCTAGAGAATAATCTTCACAATTATGCCTTTGGACTTGGCTATAATCCCTGCAAGCGCACTAAAGCTTCTAAGAGACCATGTATTAGTGTTAATGCTATTTCTGCATCTCTATCAATGCAACACCCCGAGTATATTGATGAGGATCCTTCGTGTGCCTATGCTTTGGATGTTTTTCCTACCGATGATGCTTTAGCTGAATTTTTAGGAGCATATGATACTCTTCCTCGTTATCATTAGAATAGAGGACTCCCTTATTGTTTGAACACTGAAGCCTATTTTGGAAAGGAGATTGATAATGATGAGATTGTGAAAGAATTCCCTCAGTTAAAGGATACTCCTCAACAAAATAATCTTCTCATAAGTGACACCACTGATGTTAAGATGGATCCTTGCAATGAAGAAAAAGTTATTAAAATTGGAAAATGTTTGGATGAAGAGGAGCAAAAACAATATGAAGATTTATTGCATGAATTCTTCGAGATCTTTGCTTGGACATACTCTGACATACCTGGTATAGATCCTAAGATTGTTACTCATAATATTGTCTTAGTTCCTGGTGCTAAGCCCGTGAAACAAAAGATTCGAAAAATGAATCCTAAGGTGGCTCTACTTGTTAAGGCTGAGATTGAAAAGTTATTGGAGGCTAGATTTATCCGCCCTATTGATTATTCCTCGTGGATTTCAAATATTGTCGCTGTGGCTAAACCAGATAATAAAATAAGAATGTGTACCAATTTTCGAGATTTAAATAAGGCTTGTTTAAAAGATGATTTCCCTCTTCCAAACATTGACATGATAGTTGATTCTACGGCAGGACATGCCTTGTTATCCTTCATGGATGGTTTTTCAGGATACAATCAAATTTACATTAACCCTCAAGATCAATTCAAAACCGCTTTCACCACTCCTTGGGGTACGTTTTGTTGGATAATGATGCCTTTTGGACTTAAAAATGCTAGTGCAACTTATCAACGAGCGATGACCCTTATCTTTCATGATTATATGCATAAGATTTTAGAGGATTATGTTGATGATATTTTGGCCAAATCCATTCTCCGCATAGATCATATTAAAATCCTTCGTCAAATCTTTGAAAGAATTCGTAAATATCACATGCGCTTGAATCCCTAAAAATGTGTTTTTGGTGTGGATAGTGGAAAACTATTAGGATTCATAGTTTCGCATCGTGGGATTGAGGTGGATACTAAGAAAATAGATGCTATTGTCAACATGCCACCTCCTAGAAATGTGTCTCAACTCAAAAGCTTACAAGGAAAGATTCAAGCTATTCGTAGGTTTGTATCTCAACTTGCGGATCGCACTTTTCCTTTTACTCAGCTTCTCAAAAAGAATATCACTTTTCAATGGAATGAAGATTGTCAGCAAGCATTTGAAGATTTAAAAGTGTATCTGGCTAATCCTCCTATCCTTCGACCGGCCAAACCTTCTCAACCCTTCCTTCTTTATACAGCTGCTTCCTCTCATGCTCTTGCAGCATTATTGGCACAACATGATAAAGACAGTAAGGAGTGTCCGGTTTATTATATAAGTCGTACCTTACTCGATTATGAGACCCGATATTCTGCGATAGAAAGATAATGCTTGGCCTTGGTGTTTGCGACTCAGAAATTGAGACATTATCTCTTAAATTCAGAAGTCCACGTCATGGTAAAGTTTGATCCTTTGAAGCATCTTTTCTCTAAAACTGATTTATCAAGACGCCTAGCTAAGTGGGTTATGATGTTAACTGAATTTGACCTTAAATTTGTTTCACAAAGAGCAATTAAAGGGCAAGTGTTGACCGATCACCTAGTTGAGGCCCCTTCACCTTTCTCCTTCTCTAACCTTGAGTCTTTTCTTGACGACTTCATTCTTTGTACAGAGAAAGATGAAACTTGGGAGTTATACTTTGACGGCTCTAAGTGTCGTACAGGATCGGGGGCAGGTGTTGTTCTAATTTCTCCTACAAAGAAGTCTATTCCCTTATCTTATCGTCTCAATTTCCTATGTACCAATAACATTGCTGAGTATGAGGCTCTTATAGCAGGAATAAAGGCAGCCTTAGCTCTGAATATAAAACACATACATATTTTTGGAGATTCTCAATTGATTATAAGACAAGTAACAGGACTATATCAAGCGAAACAAGACAAATTATCACAATATAAAGACCTTGCTATCTCTTTGTTACAAAAATTTGATTCTTACACCATGGAACCTGTTCCTTGAAAAGATAATCGACATGCAGACGCAATGGCATGTGTGGCTTCTTTGATATCTTTAGAGGACCCTATGGTTGATCTTAAATTTGTTATTCACAACCTTATTTCTCCAGCTATTGTAGATGATTCTAGCTTGGTGACATGTTGTGACTTTATAGACTCGGATGAATGGTATTCGCATATCATAAGATACTTGACTGATGGTACCTTTCCTGATTCCGCTAATAGGAACACTAGGGCTAGAGTTCGCAAGCTATCTGCTAGATATATCATTCTTTCTAATGTTCTTTACCGAAGGGGTTATAACGGTCTTCTCCTTCGTTGTCTGAACAAATCGAAAATCCCTATTGCCCTTGAAGAGGCCCATTCAGGTGCCTGTGGGGGGCATTTTGGAGGCAAATCCTTGGTTCAAAGATTGCTCCGTATGGGATATTATTGGCAAACTATGCAGCAGGATTCTTTTTCATTTGTTAAGAAATGTCATCAATGTCAACAACACAATAATTTGATTCATGCTCCTGCCCAAGAACTTCGTTCTCATGTAGCTTCTTGGCCTTTCTCTGCATGGGGGCTGGATCTTATTGGTAAAATCTCCCCTCCTTCATCTCAAGGACATACTTTCATTATATCCACAACAGATTACTTTACAAAGTGGGTAGAAGCCGTTCCCCTTCGCTCTACTACTGCTGAAGTGATTTGTCGATTTCTTCTAGAAAACATTATTTCTCGATTTGGGATACCTTCCACTATAATCTCTGATAATGGGACATCATTTAAGAACAAGGACGTGAAGAAATTCCTCGAGAAGTATCATATCAAACATCGATTTTCTACACCATACTATCCTCAATCAAATGGTCAAGCCGAATCATCCAATAAGATAATTGAACAAATTCTTCGTAAAACTGTGAATAAGCATGGTAAGGATTGGAGTACTCAGCTAATCTATGCTCTTTGGGCCTACCGAACGAGCGTACGAATTGCTACCGGAACTACACCTTATAATCTTGTTTATGGTGCTGATGCTATTATGCCTTTAGAATTAGAGATTCTGTCACTTAGAATTTCTCTCAGAGGTATAGTAGATGATGACGCTTATAGAGAACAAAGACTTCAACAGCTTGAGATGCTTGATGAACAGCGTATAAATGCTCTTGAGCATATTCAAGCGTATCACAAAACTCTACAACGAAGCTATAATGATAAGGTTATTCAACGTTCCTTCTCAGTGGGTGACTTAGTGCTCTATGAGAATCAGCGCAATGTGAATGCCTTACCTGAAGAAAAGGGAAAATTTAGTCCTAATTGGCTTGGACCGTATATCGTTATTGAAGATTATGGATCAGGTGCTTACAAAATGGCGGGTGTAGATGGTACGTCTCTTAAAGACCCTATAAACGCTATGCACTTGCATAGATACTATGCTTAATTCCTCATTCCTTATCATTCATCTATTTCCTTTCTCACTTATTCAAAATTGGATAATATGTTAGCATATCTTTGTTAGAGCAAATGGAATTAAATGATGTTTTGTTTAATCTATATTGCTTCGTTCCTGACAAGCGTGTTTCTTTACTTTATGGTTTGTCTTGAATTCATTTTATGTAAATTGTAAAAGATTTACATTTTTCATTATGTTGACATATTATACAATATCTTTATGTGTTAAGTTGAATCGTGTCATGTTGTGTTTAAATTCAAATTAAATCACATTAGTTATTTGATTGATAATAATACTATCTCTGTTTTTGGTGTGAATGATAAAGGCAACACATCTGTAGCTCCTCCTAACCAAAATCTTAAGATTTTTACTGATCCATTGCCTTCTTACACCTCTAATGCGATTGATACTAATGATTCCTCTGTCTCACCTGATGATCTTGTGTCCATGACTCCGAATGTGATTAACTTTGTAGAGCCGCAGAAAATCCCTAAAGAACCTTCCATCACCTTTGATTCTAGTGAAACTATCAGGGCACCTGATGGTCCTTTATATATAGTTGCAAAAGTCAAGAATACACCTTGCCGTGGAGTGCTTATTGATCCATCTTGTATGGTTAATATCATTACTAAAGAATTTCTTTTTACTTTGCAATTGAATCAAGTGATCTATGATGAAACAAATGTGGTTGTGAAATTATTTGATGCATTTTCTTCTCCTGCAATTGGTTCTATTACATTACCTATTGAGGTCCATAACAAATCCCTTGATGTGGACTTTGCTATTATTCCATTGTCCGAACAATTTCCTGTGAAGCTAGGCTATCCTTGGTTGTCTTCCATGAAAGCTATTGCTTCTCCTATTCACAAGTGTTTGAAATTTCCCCATAATGGTGAAGTTGTTACTGTCAATCATAGTGTAATACCCCTGCCCTAATCAATTTCTAATCTCGGTTTAATCTTGTTCAGTTTATCTTAATATTATGATTATAGTCAGATGTTTGATTTAACACATAGCTATTGATGTGGGTTCCCACACTAGTTGTATGCAAGTTGTTTAGTGTTCCTATTTCGTGGTATTAATATCGGACTAACGCTTTCATTAAATTTTATATATGTATGCATGTATGACTCTTGGTTGCAGGAGATTTCAGGTACAACGCCGCATGAGTGCGAGGTTCGTCTTCACCTGAATTTGCAGGTTTGAGTGTACCTCTTTAATCCTTAGAGTTGGATTAGGTGGTCGTAAGACCCTAGTTGACCTTGGTCGTGCTCAGGTGAGCATCATCAGTCGTCGTCGGTAATCCCTTTTTTGTTCGGGTGTGCGAGTCGTCTGTTTGGTTGACTTTCTCGATTTGCGTGCTTGGTGTGTATGGTTAAATTGATTAATTAGTCCTTAGTAATTATTTTGATTAAATATGTATTCGTGCAGTAGAGATTAATGGACTTGATTAATCGGGATTTCGTTATGCGATTTTCGTTGATATTGGATTGCTCGTTTTAAATTGGGAGTAAGTTCAATTAAATAGCTGACTTTGAATATTAAATGCATTTTGTGTATGCTGTCGAAAAAGAAAGTTTTGTATTTAATTGCCATAGATTAAATTGTATTTTGTTGGCTTTTGATTAGAAAGGTTAAATTTCAGTTGAGTGGGAAAATCGATTTTGAATTGGAAAAGCAATTTAATTTATTGTAATAGTTGGAAAAAGAATTATTTTGAGAATTATTTTTAAATAAAAATTTTAATTCCAAAAATAGAATTTTTTTGGTCAACTCTTCCATATAACCTAAAATTTGGGGAAATTTTGGAGGATGGATATTTTTGGTTGGAAAAAGATTTGGGGATGAAATTTGGGGATTCTGGAAGGAGGAGGAATTCTTGAGCTTGCAGGTTGGGCTCTTCAGTAAATCTCTACCAGGATTGTGTATGAAGGTAGGACTCTGATTTGTTTTCTTGTTGCCAAAAGAATTTACTGTTCTGGTTGAAAGAAATGAATTTGTTATTGAAAAATCAGTTTGATTGATTAATAGAGTAGAATGGAAATAAGATCTTGAAATTATCCCTCTTTGATTTCATTCTTTGTTTTCAAATCAATTTCTGGTTTGCTAAGAATGATTTAAAATAAATAAAATTGAAATTTATTTGGGGGTTTTTGGATGGAGAAGGAAGGTTTTGGGAGCTGCAGATTGGGGCTCTTCGGCAGATCTTGCCAGGAATGCGAGATCAGGTAGGATCTGTTTACCCATTTGGTTTTAAAAAAAAAATATATGTATATTTCCATTCTTTTGAAATGGATTTTAGTTTTAATCTTGGATTTGTGGGTTAAGATCTTTGCCTATGCCTGGTGTTCTTGCTAGCATAGCTGAATCGTTGTGGTAAAAATAGTTCCCTTTTTGGCCCATTTGGAGTTTGGCTGGAGATTTTATTGGAGGTTTTGTTATTCCTCATCTCTTTGCTTGGGTGGTTTGATATCCCATTGTGGTTACCCAAAACATATTTTATTGAAACCGGATCTCAGTATAAACCGAAACTATAAAACAAATTTTGATTGTCGTTTTAAAATAATGAAAAAAAAAAAATATCGAACTGGGCGAAGTATTAATATATTTTTATGGGTTTGGGGTTTGGAGGGCGGGGAGCGGAGCTCCACCCTCTCCTCCTCCCCTTCCCCGCTCGTCCCTCGCTCGTTTTCCCCTAACCTTGCTTGCCGTTCAGTGGCCGCGGCTCACTGTGGTGGCCGTAGGGCGCCGCGGACCTGCGGGCACCACAGTGGCACCGCCGCGTGGTTCCAGCGGCTGGGGTTTTGGCTCGCCCAACCCCCGCGTTGGGAGGTGGGCCCGGCCATCGCCGCCCCCAATCATATTAAATGGTTTTTTTTTAAAATTAGTTTTTGAAAGATGTTTTTTTTTTATGTATTTTTTTTATAAAAAAAAAAGAAATATATAATATTTATAATGTTTAAATGTCATTTAATGGAAAATTTTAATTAAGTTTTTAATTATGAATGCGGTAGCATAATTCTATTTAATGACTAATTTCATATTGATTAATGGTATAAAGGAATTTTACCCGTTAATTAATATTCAATTTCATTTTAGGATTGGTGCACATTTTCTAATTAAATTCTAGAATTATTATTTTTGCCATTGAATATTAATTGGTCATATTTTGGACTATCTTGGATTAAAAAAATTTATATCTACCTTCTAGCTGATTAGAGTATTTGGCTAATTGAGGAAGTATTGTTAAAAACAAAATAGAATATTATGTTATTGGAAAACTGTTGAAATATGATATAATTACTAATTGATGATGTTAATATTATTCCAGAACATATCATTTGAGTAATTGAGAAGTAAGTGAAATATTTATTGTTGGATATTTGAATTTAAACGATGTGCTTTTGGAAATGATTATCCTCATTAGATCCGCTTCTTATATTTATATTTCTGTGATCCGTAAAGTGCATCTGGCTTGAAAAAAAATATGAAATTGTAGAGGTTGGTTTCGAACCAGTATGTCAATGATGTTTTATTGGAGATTAAATATCTTATTTAATTGATTAATGGTTGTCTGAATTTCATTAATATGAATTTGGTTTAAGAACTCATTATGGCTTTATATGTCTGTTCGATGCTTTGAACCTTAGAGAGTTAGAAAACCAAGAACAACTTATCCCTAGATGAGGTAGATAACTGTAATCTGATATAGATCTGGTAGGAAACTTGATCGACGTTTATTGTTTAGATCAATTCGGAAAGATTGCATCTGTTGAATATTGTCCTTTCTGTTTATTGCCTTTGCGAGTTAATTTCTGTTTTCGCTCTTAATTATGAAATGGCAAGTCGTGCTTTGTTTGTTAGGACCCTGTCGTATGGAATGATTTGGGGTACCTGTTTCAGTCCTCGGTTCCGAGTTGACTGTTGTATTGTGGTAGTGTCATATTTGGTCATATCCTCTTTGTGTGAGTCGAATGATGATTCGTGGTTGACCTTAGTTTGTCAGGTCTCTAGTTAGAGTACCGTCAGTAAGTGTACCATTTGTGAGTCGTGTTTGACCAGATGTTTGTTTCTCCCTTCTTGAACTCCGTTCGTCTGACCATGCCTATTCCCTGGTTTTGAGTTCGTCGGAGTTTAGTCTAGTGTCGTATGGGAAAGTGGCTTTCGATTGGGGGCCGCGCCCAAAGTGGCTGCTGGGTAACCCGTCGAAAGTGAGTCTAATAAGTGATAACCTTTAAGTAGATTAGAATGTAATTTCTAAGTAAGATAATGTGCCTCACACATGGGACGAGTGCTAGCATAGACCCGACATGCTGTGAGAAGGCCTGAAATGGCAAACCACCATCCTTGTCTTCATGAGAGGATGTGTGGGTCCACATGAGGCTTGGATGGGCCGGAAGCTCAGATTAGGTTGCCAAGGTAACCCAACGTATGGGGCCGGGACCTATGAAGATTTGCCATGGTATCCATACCAGGTTGTGTGATGACACTTGTCCCTACGTTCGCTAGTGTGTTGTCGTTTTGTCCTGTTAAGAGTACCTTTGTGGGTCGTCCTTTTGTTTATGCCCTTGTGAGTATTGGTTTCATGTTAGACCTTGGGTGGTGATGACTCAGTTTTATGGATGCTCTTCTGGACCTTTGTATTAGCTTTGATTATGTTCAACTGGATCCTTTCCTTTTCAAGGATCGTTTATGTATTAATTGACCGATGCGGCCGTTTGTATATTGTTTATATTTCGCCTTGGTGGCTGGATTGTAATGGTGTAACCTCTTGTATTCTTAACTTTATTATTATTTAGAGGGGTCTTGCAGTTGAGCAGACCCGGAGATGTAGCCCCTAGGGGTGAACTCCGAGATCATTTTGGTGTTATGGGACGTTATTCTCTTATGTTTCCTTTATTCAGCTTTATCTTGTATTATTAGCTTATGTTAGAATAGATAAGTGGATAAATGGAATTAACTTTAAATGCTTATATGCAGTCCTTTCTTGAATGCCATTTTGATCGAATGCATAAGTGGTTTAGATGAGATTTATTGTAGATGCATGTATGCAATCATCTTTTAAAATGTATTAAATTGGAATATGAAAGAACGTAACTTAGAGTAATGGAATACATTCAGTTGTTGTTAAGGAAATTTAGTATGCTTGAAAGATCTCACATGTTTATGATGAAATTCTAGTGTGTTAGAATATTAGATGTATGGCTTGTAATTTTAAATGAAAAGCTTGAATGAAGATTATGAATAGATCTTAATGGATGAATCTTTGCTTGTGTTTTATATTTCCATCTTCTGAAAGAAATTATCCTAATTAAGAATTATCTCGTTATTAAGGTAATCAGCTTGTTGGATTAATTGTGTGAATTAGTGAATTGTGAAATTTAAGTAATCTCGTTGGGAAACTCTTTAGGTGTTAGTTGATGTCTTCCGCTTTGTAATTCTGAATCTTTAATATCTTGTTGTATCTTATGTGGTGTAACTTTAAAAAAAATAAAAATTATTGCACTCTATTCTTGTGTTTTGGCTTATCCCTTAGGGGTTTCCTGGCGGGGCATTACACATAGTCTCTTTAAACTCGCTGAAAGAACTTCTAGCGTTCCTATTGATTACTTTTGGCCTAAACAATTCCAATCTCTTCCTCCGCGAAGTGATCATCTTTTCAAATCTTATCAAAAGTGGAAAAAAGACATGATCCTATCTCTAAGTGAACCTAGAACACCCAAACTTGACATTCCTATCGTTCTTGAGAAGGAAGTTCTTCCTTTGAAAGATAAAACTAATGTCTTTCCTCAAGAAGATTCCCAACCCATCTCTATGGATGTGACTATGCCTATATCTAATAAACTTCCTAAAAGTAGACCTATACCTCCTCGTCATGATGGACTTGGTCTCCTTCCTAAATCGAATATTCCTCCCTTATATGGAGCAGTTCCTCCTCCTTCCTGTTATGGAGAGAAGAGACCTTCCTCTTCTCCTATTGTTCAACCTAAGAGACCACAACCTAAACACCCAAGTGATAAGGATGAGAATATTCCTCTTCCTCAATCTTCTCAACTCCCTACTAAGACTAGACGAAATCGTTCTGCACATGAACGCCGACGAAAGCCTCGTCTTAGAGCTCAGGCAGTTGCTTCTCAAACTTTGCAATCCCCAAAAACACCTTCAGCCAGTATTATTCCATTTCCTCCTCAGTCGACAATTGAGCCGAAATCTCCTAAACATAAGATGCATGGTGGTCTTGATCCTGTGCGAGTTAAAGATCCTATTTTTATAAATCTTGATGATGATATAGATGAAAATGTTATTCATGATGAAAATGTTACTCCTGTTCATTCTGATAGTGAGTATGAATATGTTGATGTTGATAACCATTTATCTAACGAATTTTCTAAAGCACTTATCCTAGCTCCTAGACAAGAACACCGTGGCTTGGGATATGAACATAGCCCTTGTTTGGATCTTGTGATAGCTCCATCTGCTGTGTTGGATGTTCCTCCTCTAGCGTGTTTCCTACCTTCCTGAAATATTGATCAGCAAGATCGGGGGGTAGATGACGTGCTAGACTAGTTTCATTAGCATAGCAGACTCTCTCCTCCTCTCTTGATCTCTTTTGTTACTTCTTTTATATGTTATTCTCATTCTTCTATTTGTTGTCCTTGGTGTTGTCTACTTGAGGACGATGCAAAGCATTGAGATCTCTTTTGGTCTCTCTCATGTTGACTCAAAAGACACATGTGTTCCCTTCTTCTAGGTGACCTTCCTTGATTGGGGAATGAAGAACAATTATGCATACATACATATGATATACATGAATTATCATACAGCATACTGACCCCGAGGAAAGCGAAGTCACCTTGTGCTTTGTGTTTTGTGTCTATTATCCTTGGGCTTATCTCACACTTGGGGGCTAAATCCTTGTGATAACGTGCTCCTTTCTCATTTCTTATATGTATCACTACCTTAAAGCAATCACCCCCGGTGAGGCGTGTGTGATCGCTTTAACGTAGGGGGGCATACATCCCGTTCATATCTTTTCAAGATACTTCAAAATTTCTTGGCGAATTTAGCTTTGCCTTCAAATTTTTTGATATCTTTCTTGCATGACTCATAGTGAGGGAGCCTTACTACTGACAGTCATGGTTCTCCCTCATGATCTTCCCTTTTACTTTGTCAATCGAAGTCGTAAGATCCTTAGTCCACTGGGGGCTTGGTATATCTTGCCTTCTTGACGTGGTGAAAGTCTTTCAATGTTGTTTCTTTGTACTTTACCAGAAGTATGAGCGTACGCTTATACTCCTGCTAAAGTGGGGGCTAAATGTAGCGTCCTAAAATTGCGACACTTTCAATTTCAACTGCATTTGGGTCTTCACGATGGCGGCGCAACGTTGAACCTGAATGGAGACCCTGAAACCTACTTGCGACACTAAAAACTGCATTTCTCTGCACCCTGGCCTGATCCCTCCTTGCACCCTGCTGTCCCGGGAGGTGGGACCATGGCGCCCAGCGCTGTGGTCCTTCAGGACTAGGGCGCCCAGCGCCCTGGTCCCCCAGGACCATGGCGCCCAACGCCCTGGTCCCCCAGGACCATGGCGCCCAACGCCTTGGTCCCTGGCCCTATTTTGGGCCCGGTCTCTTGTGGGCATCGAGTCTTTAAGTTTGCAAATTGGAAAATAATGTTTCCTGGTCAGCCTAAGGTCGGAAAAATCAGTCTATCAGCACTAATTGACAAGTATATAAACTACATTTCCTCTCCCATTTTGGTAGATGGAAAAGAGGCGGAAACGACATTCAAGCATTCAAGCATTCCTTCAAGCAATTGAGCATTCTAAGTTTCCATTCAAGGCTAAGTGTTGCATTCAAGACAAGGATTCAACCATTGAAGAGGAGATCACATACAACATACAACATACTACATACATTACACCTTCGCATGTAAGAATACAAACATTCTTACAACAAGGTATCAGTACTTGTTTACATTACAAACATTTACATTTACAACATTCTCATTTCTTGGTTAATTCCAAAACCGGGGTTTGACCTAAAGGCAAACCCCTCATCCCTAACCCCCTAATCGTCCTCTCTTTTCTGTGTGTAGGTTGCAGGTACGCGACTGTAATTGAAGATCTGGAATCCTTGTGCAGAGATGAACAGATCCCCCTTCGTTTTGCGGATTTTTCGGAGGACTGTGTGCACGCCGGGCGCCATCGTCCCGTCAACTTTCGCTCAAATTTGTAGAACAGCACCGTCTCGACATTTTACTGCTAATTCCAGGTCCGCAGCTTCATCCCATATCCCTATCTCTGTTTATAAGTGAATCTTTCCTACTTTACATACATTCCTAGTTCAATCATTCTATCTATATTCTTTACAAAAGAGGGTATCCTTGATGTCACAACCCTTGAAACTCATTTAGAATCCAATCCTGCATTGTGTGGGATTGGATCTTGTGGGTTTCAACCCCTCTTTTGAATGTAAAGTCTCTCCTAATTGAAAACCATCAACCCTAGTGACCTCCTCTCTCCTTGGGGAGGGAGAACAACTAGGGTTCGATTTTTCCGCTTTACACCTATATAGCCGCCCAAACACCTTTTTTAGATATAAGTGCAGATTTCGGGATTCAAACGACGCAACAAGTTGCAGATCCGAGAGAAGCAGACAGAGACGGAACCATACACCAAGTTTCGGAGCAGAAGACCAGGACAGGGGCGTGGGGCGCCCTGGTCCTGCCAGGTGAGGGGCGCTAGGCGCCTTGGTCCCTGGGACAGGGGCGCTGGGCGCCCTCGTCCTCCTGACAGACAGCAATTTTTAAGCATTTCCGACAGTTTTCCAGATTGCAAAGTGGCAGTTTCAGGTGCAGAATCAGGACAGTGGCGCCCGCGCCCCCGTCCCAAACATTTTCACTCAGATTTTTACTCTGGGTATGCATCTGCATTCTTGTCTTGTCCTTATGTTTGCAGCTTTCCATTGTTTAAGTTCAATTCTGCAATCTTGTTATTAGTTCATACTTGCATTTTGGGGTTAAGAATTGAACTTGCATAATCTTACCTTTCAATTACAACAAAGGAATAGAAACCCTAATAGGTAGCCCGTGGCTCTCTCTTTCACCAAAAAGAAGTAGCCAATTGTGCGATACCTCTAGGCTCTTTCGTATTCCGTAATGTGTGACAAAAGGTAGGATTAGGACATGTTAGCCTAGTCTCGCTTTTTTCCCCCACACAGTTTCAGCATTATCTCTCAGTATTGATTTGAGGAGTCGTATTCTCAGTGCACTTCCATCAGATGCTTGGTATCAGGAGGTCAGCGCATAGATTGCTTCAGGTGGGCCTGTGGATGACAGATATGCAGGTTATTCATTGGAGTTTGATGGTCTTTGTCATTTGGGAAGTATCTATGTTCCACCTTCATGTGGTCTTCAAGCATTGATCTTATTAGAGGCTCATCGTGCACCTTACTCAACACATCCAAGTGTCAAAAAGATGCAAACAAATTTACGTCAGCTATAGCATTGGGCAGGTATGAGAAGAGATATAACGGATTTTGTGTCTTGTTTCTTAGAGTGTCAGGGCGTGAAGGCAAAGCATCAACATCCAACAAGTTTGTTGCAGTCAAACCTGGTTCTAGATTAGAAATGGGACATTATATCTATGGATTTCATCGTTTGTTTGTTGATGTCCTCTCATCAACATGATGCTATCATGGTCGTCGTTGATCAGTTGACTAAGATGGCACACTTTTCTCCTATCAAATCTTATTATACAACAATAATAGTGGCTCAAGTTTTCTTGGAGGACATAGTGAGATTGCATGGTATTCCTCATCGGATTATATCAGATCGTGATCAAGTGTTCACTTCAGCATTGTTGACGACTTTGTAGCATGACCTAGGAGCTTAGTTGAATTTCAGTTCAGCTTACCATCCTGAGATAGATGGTCAAACAGAGAGAGTTAAACAGGTTCTTGAGGATATGTTTCAGATGTATGTCATGGATCAACAGTCTAGATGGGAGGACTACATTCATTTGGTTGAGTTTGCATACAATAATGGCTATCATAGTTCGATTGGTATGTCTCCTTTTCAGGCTTTATATGGTCGGTTGTTTCATACGCCCTTGAGTTGGGACAAATTGGAGGATAGAGTCCTCTTGGGTTCAAATATGTTGCAAGATATGGAGCAACAGGTGACTCGTATTCGTGAGCACTTGAGAGCAGCGCAGGACATGTAGAATAAATATGCAGATGCTCATCGAGTTGATCATTAGTTTTCAGTGGGTGACAAGGTGTTCTTGAGGGTGCGTCCATGAAAGGGTCCCATCTGATATGGAAAAGGCTCTAAGTTGGCGCCTCATTTTGTAGGACCAATTGAGATTTTGGAGAGGATTGGTCCTGTAGCTTATCATCTAACCTTGCCACCCATCTTGTCTTGCATCCATGATGTATTCCATGTATCGGTTTTGAGGCCATATTTACCTAATGTGACACATGTTTTGGATTGGCATTCATTGCAAGTAGAGGATTGACAACTTTCCTTGGAGGTCGTGCACATTCTTCAGTGTCAGGGGTTGACCCTCACATGTTGGGACATAGAGCAGGTAAGGGTCCAATTGGATTTGAACGATGATTCTTCGATGACTTGGGAGGATGCAGTGCGGATGAGAGAGTTATACCCCTATTTGCTCTTAGGCTTCTAAGAGTAAGCCTAGACAAAGGGGGGGAGGATGTAGTGTCCCTCCTAGACTTGCATTTTGATTTGCGCATTGATAGACCTATTTAAACATTTGATGGATGCTTAGATGGCTACTTATGACTCTATTGCTATCTTAGATGGTATTGATGATGCTAGTTACTTTATGTGGATTTATGTTATTTGATATGACTCATGATGTTTGATGATTTATATGATTGATGATGTTAGACATACTATATGACATGTGGTATTTGATGATTCCCATGGATGTTAGCATGTAGGATCACCATGATGGATGGATTTATATGACTTATGGATTCATATGTGGAATATATAACTTATAATGTTATGGTTGTACTAACCCTATTTTGTGATTATGGTTTGATGCAATGCTTTGATGTTATATTGTGTGATTGTTTTTGTGAAAGGGACGATGCCTTATCACTTGTTGTGATCATGATATGGTGTTGCGATTCTCTTTTCACTTATTTGTTTATCATGATATGTGTGTGTGTGTATCATATCGTGTGGTTGCAGGATTGCAGGTACTAGACATCGACTCCACCTGGTCTCACAGGTTTGAGCATGTCCTATTCCAATGGCAAGTTATTGGAGATGACATAATTTACTTCACACACTCTTGGCTTAGGATGTATACCTTGTCAGTTTCGTCATGGTGCAAGTTGCTGGTCAATGTCTTGTATCGTTGTTTGACCCTTTTGATAGGTTGATTGAGGTGATGTGAGTGTATATTGTATTATTTAGTAATGTTGATTTGTAAGTATTATTATAGTTTGATTATTCATTTGTTTATTTATTTATTTATTTGACCTATTGTTTATTAATTATTTGATTATTGCTTATTGTTTAATTGATTTAATTTATTTGATTTATTGTTTATTAATTATTTAATTGTCATTTATTGTTTAATTAGTTTTATTTATTAATGGTGTTCTATTGGTATTTGATTTATTGAGTGTTATTTACTTTATTTTATTTAATGGTTTCCTTTTTGGATTTATTATTGTTATTATCTATTTATTAATATTTATTTAATCTTTGTCATTTTATTTATATTGTGTTCAAGGCTTATTATTTTATTGGATGATTAAATAATATTATTACCCATGGATATTATTTAATTTTGGGATTCAATTATTATTTTATTAATTGTCTTTTTACCCTTCTTGGTTATTTTATTTTGATATTATCTACCTACCCTTTTATTTTATTGGCCGAATGGTGGGAGGTAGGTAAATAATATATGTATTTATTATATGCCTTGAATTTATGTGTGGGTAGGTATCATATATGGTTTTTGGGATTATTTTGATTGGTTGGCTTTTATGATAGTTTTGAGTTTGATTTTTGAATATATTTGGACTTCCTGTGCATTCATGAGGGTTGGCTTCTGGAGGAATTTTCAGATTGCTTGTAGGATTTTGCTTTGGTTTTGGTTTTGGATTGCACCTCGGAGCTTGCTGGATTTGGAGCTTTCTTCATCGGATTTCATTGCCCTTGCTTCTTTTTCCAGGTTGGATTTGATTGCCCTATTCTTAGTTTTGATTCCACGAAAATATTGTCTGTTGGTGTTTGTCAAAAGATTGTCTTGGGGATAATTTTGGGAATGAATTAGTTGTTTATCGCTAGCATGATTGAAAGCAATTCGATTGGGAAAGGATTGTATTTCATTCTAGGAATCTTGTTCTGTGCATTGCTAGAAATGGTAATTGGTAAACTTATGTTTGCATTGAAATGATCCCTTTGAATAATATGTGTATGGGATTTGTGTTGTAGAGGTTTACATTGTCCTTAGGAATCCTATTTCAGGGCCTTACTGTTTCATTCAATCTTTTGGTTGATTGGTTTGAAGTTTGAGTTTCCCCGCGACTCACTGTGTGCATGATTTTGCCTGTAGATGTTGAGATCTTTGGGAATTTGGACTTGATGGCTTAATTAGAGCTTTATTTTGGTTTTATGTTAGATTCCTGAGTCTTTTGGGTCATATTTAGACCTTTGCAGGGCCTGTGTCTGAATCTGGGCAAGCTTCAATACCTTTGTATCTTGTTTTTTGTGAATTGGTTGCATATTACAAAAGAGATTAAAAAAAAGAACAATAGCACTACTCTGGGCTACAATAGCGCTAGAGTATTGAGAAAAGCACCAAAGTAGTGTCAATAGATTTTTGGGTCGGTTTTGGCTTCTCAGTTGACTTTCTTTGATTGATTTTGATTCTAGAGGCCATGTCTTGTTAAAATTGATGTTTTTGGGGCACTGTGCCATTCATTTGTGTTGAGTTTGAATCCTTTTAGGCTCGGGCAAGTAGTTTGCACTTGTTCGTTGAGGTTTTGTAATGTTGTTTCGACAAGTTGAGCGTATCCTTGTTGTTGAGGATGGTTTATTGCAACTCCAACGAGAGGTTATGTTGTGCCTCGCTGTTGAGGACCATGTGATGTCTTTGGATTCATGTTTTGCCCCTATTTATGGGTATTTGTCATTCTTGAGGCTCTCTTTATTGTTGCATTTTAACATTGTGAGCTTATGGCTTGATTCTTGTCAAGAGGTTCTTGGTTGTATGATTGATGGTGGTCAATTGTGTTTCAGTTGTATCAGATATGTAATGGCTTTTGGATGCTTTCCATGTTGAGCTTCATATTGTTATTATGGTGTTCTTTTGTTTATTTTATACCCTATGGTTATGGTCCATGGTTGGGAGAGTGGGCTCTTGCATGTGTGGACCAGGGTCATGAGCATTAGGCCCCTAGGAGGGGGTCTAGATTTGTTGGAACCACATGAAGAGTTTTCTTTGTAATTGCAAGTGATAACATTAATAATTTATTAGTGAGTTTGGGTATTTAGGAATTCACTAAACAAGATAATGATTGGTTTGTGGCCCCACCTCATTTCCCTTGAGGTATACTCGAGATGAGCTTGGTAAGACTGTTGGAGCAGTAAACCTATCTCCCTTGAATGGCTCCAAGGTTGAGACGGTTCCACATGTCTATCAAGGTGTGGCTTGGCCCCTTCTATTTTGAGGATAGCATGTGATGACACTCTTTCCCTGCATGTGTCCATTTTCCATATGCCTTGTTTTGTTGCTATGCCTCTGGAAGTTTTTGTTGTTTTGATTTGGCCTTGCGATGTGGTTTGGATGTTGTATTCATGCTGGAGTCTCATTTTGTCATGTTGTATCCTTTGGTTGTTAGATGTCAGCCTAGGTCTTGAGTGCGAGTTGGAACCTTATGTCATCTCCTAGCACAGGGGGGTGGTTCCTTATTGGTTCCACATGGTCGGGTGGTTTGATGCTGTCATGCCCAAACTTTTGGGCAAAAACACAACAACAATTTTTTTTTAAAAACAACCTAAAATACTAATTACTCGATAATAAAGATGAGATAAATAAATTTATCTAAGCTAAAGGTTAACTCGTGCATTAAATGAATGGGTTCCTAGAGTTAATTTAATTAACTTAACCACTCAACCGTTAACATTTTTACGCGGAAATAATTCTCCAAAAGAAAGTGTCTTTACCACTTTATTAATTAATAAATTAATTTAACCAAATAATCCTTTAATTTTAATCAAGAGATATTAATTATCTCAACTGGTATTTAATTGCGCTAGGAATAATTAAAATAATGTTATCACTTATTTTATTGAATTTAAAATAATTAATTGGGCAAATGTAAATAATGTTATTAGATTCGAGAATGGGTGTTGAACTCAACTTGATTGGTCTCAGGCATAGGATTGCGATGGGAGCGTTGGTCGGCGTCTGTATTCCGTCGCCGAGCTAGGGCAGTCGTGCCCTAGCTCCTTCTTGTTGTGCCTGCATCTGCGTAGGGGGCGTGTTCGATCGCGTGTGTTGGGGGGGAGCCATTTTTTGCTGTCGTAGGTTCTGTTTCTTCTTTTTTGGCCGTCGATCTGTGCTGGGACGGGTTTGTTTGGGCTGTGCATGCGTGCGGGAGTTGTGCGTTTGTGCTTGACGCATCTGATCTCTCTTTTTCTGATTGCGGATTTGTGTAGCGCCTGCGAATTGGTTGCAGCGCTGTTGTGACGGGTTGGGGCTGTGTTGGGCCCGGACGGATCCCATCGCTGTGGGGTGTCCAGGGCTGAGAGGGCTAATGGCCAAGGGGGAGCCGCCTAGGGCGGTGCCTGGTTCAAAATTTCAAGAAGCAGTGGGTATGAATGTGCCAGGTCAGGAAGCAAGGGTTTTTGAAAATGCCCTCTTCTCACAGAATACAGGGGCTACGGATCCAGGCTCGCCTGTGGGATCTCGGATCACGAAGATTAACGAATGTCTTGAAAGGTGCAAAGATAGACCCAAATTGGTAATTCCCTTTGAAATGATTGCTGAAGATGTCGAATATTACTCTAAACATTCGTTGTATTGCAAGTTCCTGGGTTTAAGAGTTTCTCTCCAATTTCTGGAAAACTGGGCTCAGAAAGTGTGGGAACCAGAGGGCGAAATGGAGGTTACGCTGCTAGTAAATAATTTTTTCATGGTAACTTTTCTTTGTATGGCTGATCGGAATAGGGTTTTTGAGAGTGGACCCTATTTTTATAACCAGGTGGGGTTATTCGTCAAACCATGGCATGCAGGATTTAATCCTTCTGAGGAGCTTCCAAATCGGGTTCCGGTGTGGGTTCGGTTACCCAAATTCCCTATAGAATGTTGTCGCGAGGATGTTCTCCATATGCTTGCATCGATGCTCGAGAAGCCGGTGGGTCCTTCATCACAAACCTTGGGTAAGAAAGTTATGACTTTTGCTCGAATTTGTGTGGAACTTGATTTGAGTAGACCACTGCCTGATGCGGTAGAGATGTGTGCGGGCTCACATTCTTGGGTGCAACAACTGGATTATGAGACCCTTCCTTTTCGATGCCGCCTTTGTCATGAATATGGCCATCTTGTGAGAAGATGCCCAAAGGCCAAGTCAGTGGAACAGCAATTTTCGCCTCCTTCTCGTGATATTCCTAGTGCGGACAAAGGGAAGAAGCCTGTTGTTGGGGAGGGCAAAGATGCTGAGGGCTTTGTTCAGGTTAAGGCTCGTAATCGAAACAGAGGCCAGAAGCGAACTCTAAGGGAGCGACAGGAAGAAGATACCTTTAACAGGTTCGAGATCTTGGATGAATTGGGTCAGCCAGAAGTTAATCCTGGATTAATTATTGAGGATGAACATGCAGGGGATTCTAGAATGGGGACTATTTCTTCCATTCCTCCTGCTGATTCTCATGGGGAGCCTGCCATGCCTATGGTCACGGATGGGCAAACAGGGGTTCAGATGATATTAGAGCCAAATGTTGAATTGGGACAAGGGGTAGAGAATGTTTCTATTCTTGCACAGACTGCAGCTCCAGAGTCGGATAAGCGAGGTAAATCTTCTCCTCATCTGGGCATTCTTCAAAAAGATGGCAAGAAGGGGGTCTCAGAGAAAAATGTTAAAATGGGACGAAAGAAGGACTTAGAAAAGATTAAGATGATTGGGGAGACATTGGTGGAGTCAGGTTCTGTGAAGACCTTGGATTCCCACTTTTCGACTCCTTCGAAATGATGGTTATCTCATGGAATGTAAGGGGCTTGAACAGCGGCCCTAGACAAAAGGCTGTTTGGGAATTAGTTAGGAGTCATTCGCCTGATGTTCTCTTCCTTCAGGAGACTAAGGTTTCTGTGGAATGCATGATGAGTATTGCATCTAAGCTGTGGAGGAATGGTCTATGTCAGTGTATTGGAGCTCAGGGATCTTCGGGGGGTGTGGCATGTCTCTGGAACCCACGAAAGATCCAACCTGTGTCCTGGATTTCCTTTAAGTCCTCCTTATCCTTGGTTGCTCTGTGCACTAGTCGGGGGAATCTGTTCTCTTTTCTAATGTCTACGCTCCTATTGACTTCCAAGGTAAGCTCCTTGTCTGGAATAATATTTTTTTGGTTCGTAGTTTATTTCCTTACTTGCCATGGATTGTTGCTGGGGACTTTAATGCTATTCTTGATCTAACGGAAAAATGAGGAGGTAATACAAGACTGGATCCTTCTTCTTTCTTGCTCCGAGATAATATCTCAGCACTCAATCTCGTGGATATCAAGCCTAGCAATGGACGCTTCACTTGGAATAATAGAAGGGAGGGTGACAGGTGCATTGCTGAACGCTTAGACCGCTTCATGGTTTCCTATTTTTGGGTGGGTGGATTGTGGTCTTCCAGTTCTGAAATTTTGGATTGGAGAGGCTCGGATCATTGGCCAATAAAGCTTGTCATTTCTTCAACTCGTCTGCCTCAGAAGCCGCCTTTTAAGTTCCAGCTTATGTGGCTTCGTGACCCGGACCTCTATGGTTGTGTTGCCGAATGGTGGCAGGTTGGCAGGCCGGCTTTTGGTACAGCAATGTATGTTTTTGCTAAGCTTCTCCAGTATGTTAAGTATCAGCTCAAATGGTGGAATCGACAAAGCTTTGGAAACATCTACCAGGCAAAACATGAAGCTCAAGTCGAGTTGAATGGCATTACCAGATTGATTAGGGAGGAGGGAGTGTCTGAGTACTTGTTGCGGGAAGAAGCCAGAGCTTTAAGAGCTTTGGAGGAATGGGAGTTGAGAGAGGAAATCTTTTGGAAACAGAAAGCTCGGATTGAGTGGCTTCAGGAGGGAGACAAGAACACTGCCTTCTTTTTCAATTCAGTGAAAGCCAGACAACATGGTAATGCTATTTCATCTTTGGTGACTGATAGGGGGGAGGTTATTTCTTCTACTCAGGGTATCGCTGATGAAGCAGTGCAGTATTTTGCTTCTTTATTTAGAGAGGAAGCACAGGGAGACTCTGTTGCAGAGGCCCAGGTCCTTTCCTGTATTCCTTCTTTGGTTTCTTTGGAAATGAAACAACATCTTATGATTGTCATAACTTTGGAGGAGTTAGAAAAAATTGTTTTCCAGATGAAAAAAGGTAAGGCTCCTGGTCCAGACGGTTTCCCGATTGAGTTCTTCCAAGAATTTTGGGACATTATCAAGTTTGATTTATTGGCAGTTGTTCAAGAATCTCAGAAGAATAAGCAAATGCTTCAGGCCCTGAACTCTACATTCTTGGCACTCATTCCCAAGGGGGAGGGGGCTGACCGGTTAAGTCAATTTCGCCATATTTCTCTTTGCAACGTAACTTATAAAATTATATCTAAATTGATTGCTGAAAGGTTGAAAAAGTGGCTTACTGTGCTAATCTCCGAAGAGCAGAGTGGCTTTGTGGAAGGTCGTCAGATTTTGGATGGGGTGGTGGTGGCTACTGAGACTATCCATTCCATGGCCAGCTCTAAAGCCAAAGCTATGTTCATCAAGCTGGATATGGCCAAGGCGTATGACAGAGTTCGTTGGTCCTTCCTGTAAAAGGTTTTGAGTGCCTTTGGTTTTGAGGAGGAATGGATTTGTTGGGTTATGAGTTGTGTGGGGTCGACTTCCTTCTCAGTTTTGATGAATGGGGAGCACTCCAACCTCTTTGGGGCCTCTCGGGGTTTGCGGCAGGGTGACCCCCTTTCTCCTTACTTGTTTCTTCTTTTGGTGGAAGGTTTGGGTCGGTTGATTAAAAGGAATGTTGAAGGAGGCTTTATTCAGGGCTGGCAGTGGGGAGGGGGTATTCCTGTTCAGTCTCACCTACAGTTTGTGGATGATACAGCTTTGATGGGTTTGGCTACTATTAGGGAGGCTTCTAACATGCGCAGTGTGCTAGATGTCTACCTTGCTGCTTCTGGTCAGTTAATTAATGAGGGCAAGTCTTCAATTTTTTTCTTCAACACTCCGCCTTCAATTCAACGAAGAATTGCTCATATTCTCAGGTTCCAAATTGGAAGTCTTCCTTTGCTATACCTTGGGATCCCCATCTCTACTGGCAGGCAGTCTAGGGATTCCTGGCAGGTTATTCTGGATAAGTTCAATGTCAAAGTGAACCACTGGACTCATCGTTGGCTGTCCTTTGCTGGTCGGGTCCAGTTACTTCAATCTATGGTGCAGGCTCTTCCTCTTTACAGATGTTTGATTCAGGTGGCGCCGATGAGCTTTGTTAAGAGCCTTGATTCCTTAGCCAGACAGTTTTTATGGGCTGGTAATTTGTCATCAACTAAGTGGAGCCTTATTAAGTGGGAGACTGTTTGTAGTCCTAAAAGATTTGGTGGTCTTGGATTACGTCAATCATTGCTTTCTGGTACTGCTCTGGCAGCTAAATTGTATTGGCGATGGTGTGTGGAATAGGATCGGGTGTGGGCTAGGATCTTGTCTCACAAGTACTTTTTTGGGATCCCCCAGCGTGATACCCCTCAATATAGCTTGGCAGGGAAAGGCTCGACGATTTGGAACACTCTCAAGAAGGGGGTTGTGCTCATTAAGGGTGGTCTCTTCTGGATTTGTAAGAGTGGGACAGAGGTACAGTTCTGGCATGACTCCTGGGATGGCTACCCCCCCATAGTTTCCCAATATCCTCACCTGAGTATATTGGCCCAGAGGTTTTGCGAAGCTGGTTGGACTAGGGTGTGTGACTTCAAGTCATTTTCCCTTCAAGGGCAGGTTGTGGAAGCAAGATGGAAGACTTCAAGGGAGTGGCCTATTCTTGGGTTGGAAGTTGAGTGTGCTGAGCTTCATAACATCCTTTCGGGTCGTAGCTGTAGCGCCCTGATGGATAGTGATGTGTTGGCCTGGTCCCCTAATCCCAAAGGTACATACACTGTGTCTTCTGGTTATCAGGTGTTGCTCTCTCAACAATTTGCTGGGGGGGAAGTCCATTGGTGGAAGAGAGTCTGGAATAATTTCTCTTGGCCAAAATGTAATTGCTTTTCTTGGACTTTGGCTTGGAATAGATGCTTGACCTGGGACAATATTCATAAGAGGGGTTTTGTTGGACCTTCAAGGTGTGTTCTATGTGGTGGGGGGGAGGAAGATTCTCCACATTTATTCTTTTGCTGCCCATTCACACTGCAACTATGGCACTTCTGGTGGGATGCCTGGAAGAGTCGGTGCTTTCATGCATCCTCCCTGGCTGAGTTTTGGATGAGACTGGGAAGGCCCCCTTCCTCGGCTCCCTTCTTGCAGGATGTCTGGTATGCTGGCCCTATCTTTTTGCTATGGCAAGTTTGGTTGGAAAGGAATCGTAGAATCTTTCGGGGTGAACAATTGGGGATTCAACAGGTTTGGACTAGAATTATGGGAATGGTCCAGGAAACTGTGAAAGCTAAGAGTGAGATTATTTTGCCGATGGAGGAAGGCGATGCGGAGATAGTTAATAGGTTTGGTATACAGGGGATATCTCCAGCCTCAGCTTGCGCCAAGAGAGGTAGGCATGTGAAACATAGAGTTCAACGGATGGGGAAATGGCTCCCCCCTCCTGCTGGCTTTCTGAAAATTAACACGGATGGTTCTTCTAGGGGTAATCCTGGTCCAGCTGGGATTGGTGGGATTGGTAGGGATTCTTCTGGATCTGTGGTCTTTATCTTCTCGGCTAATGAGGGGGTGCAGATTGTTAATAGGATGGAAGGCTTGGCTATCCTATATGCTTTGAAGCGAGCTTATGCCCTAGGGTGGCGGAAGGTGATTTGTGAAGCTGACTCTCAAATTCTAGTTAATTTGCTCCTTCAGAGGAAGATGTCTAAGGTTAGGTGGCAACTATCTGTGTTAGTACAACAGATATTACAGGTTGGCTCTGTAATGGAGTCGGTGTCATTTACCCATATTCCAAGGGAATGGAATAGGGCAGCTGATTGTCTGGCTAAATGGGCGTCAGAAGATGTTGATGGTCGGAGGATTGATGAGTGGGAGCAGTTGCCATATGAGCTATGTCAGGATTTGGAGAGGATTCTTGTTGAAGATGAAAGTGGTGTTGGGGAATGAAGTTCTCGTTCTTGTTCTTTCTGTAATCTCTTGTAGTTCCTGGGGCTTTGGCCCTTTGCTGTTTTGTACTCAGCTATTCTAAATTTCAATAAAGTTTTTACCCCTTTTTTTCTAATAAAAAAAAATGTTATTAGATTCGACTAATAAAGTTAACTAAAAACAATATAATAATTAACTAACAATTAACTCCACATTATTGTCGAAGTAAATCCCCTTTAAATATTAAATATCAAGTATTTAATATTCAGCCAATATTGACCCCTATAGACTAAAATTTTACATTATATTTTCAATAATTTTCATTAATAAAATTTCCAAAAGAAATTTAACCTAAACATCCATATATATGTGTGTGTGTGTGTGTGTGTGTGTGTGTGTGTGTGTGTGTGTGTGTGTGTGTGTGTGTTTATTAGCATATATATATGTATACATATAAATAATTGTCTAAAATAAAATTTACATTAAGAACTAATTACCTATTTATCAATAATAGAAATAATCATTTCTAAACCATTGACTATATTCAAATGGGGAATTATCCTTTTCAAATTTGAAAAGGTTTTCCCCCCCTTTTATCCTTTATTTTATTATTATCTTTTGATAACCCTAACTAGGGTTTGTTATTTCTATAACTAACCATTATTCTTTCTTATCAAAGCTAGCCCTAACCCGAAATTGGGTTAGGGCTACTTTGTTCTAACATATTTTTTATTTATTTGCAAAGTGTGTGTGTGTGTGCAGGTGGTGGCCATGGCAGAGGAGGCGGCCGAAGGGGGGTTGCGTGGTGCAGAGGGCTGAAGGGCCTTGATAGCACGACGACCGAGTTTGATAAGGGCTGAGGGTTTTAAGAAGGGCCGTGGTGGGTGCTACCCACAGGATGACCGAGGTCGTGCCTGTGGGTCGCGACCCATAGTGGCAGTCGAGCCCACAGTGCGGCTGTGGTCGCCTGTGGGTCACGACCCACAGAGGTGGCCAAAGCCGCCCCTGTGGGTCACGACCCACAGTGCGGCCCGAGCTGCTCTATGGGTTCGCACCGCAGGGAGCCGAGGCTCCATCGCTTGCATGGTTTTTTTTTTGTTATATCTTTTTTTATATAAAGAATATATATATATATATATATATATATATATATATAAAATCTGGTTAAATAGATCAGTCTTTAAATCAGATGAAATATTTGGGCATGAGAATACGTATATAAAAATATATGTATATATATACATTTATATAAATATATATAAACATATATGAAATATACATATATATTTTAAAAATAATCCTTAAATTTACATATGCCTTTTTGTTATATATATATATATATATATATATATTACAAAATGTATTCACATACAATGATATATATGCATGCATATTTATATGGTTAAATCTGCATTTCCGTAGCTTAGAGCAGGATATTTTAAATTAAACAAAATAGAATAAATTTTATCTTTCAATAACATATCGTATGCTTTTGTTAACAATATCTAGATTACTCTATTTTCTACTACACATGCATTTTCAGAATAGAAAAATATAACAGTAATGATTTTATTTATAGCTGCAACTAACCTTTTCTAGAATCCATTTAATCAATGAACAACATGATGTAATGCAAGATTAAAAATTAATTCTAAGAAGTCTAATAATTTTTTTTGTGTTTAACTATAGACATAAATAAATAAATTTTTTCTTTTATTAGTAACTGCACTACTAACATTTAATTTATTTCATTTCTTTTTACATAACTACACTACTAACATTTAAGTATTTGCATTTCTTTTTCAATAGCAATTAGGATAGAATTAAATTTCATTCCTAATCTATTTCAAGTAACAATATCAATAAAGAAATAACCCCCCCAAAAAAAACTATTTTTTTTTTCTTTGCAAGAATATATACTCAAGTAAAAATACATCTTTATTGCATGGCAAAACTAGTCAAACAATTACATTTAATACATCATGGTTCCCTTCACTAAAATATGAAGATAACAAAATCAAGCCTCTCATTTCTACTGAATGAGGGCTTGCCAAATACATTTATTTTTCTTGCAGCTAAATACAAATAAAAATAGGATCAATCCATAGCTTCCTTTCCAATCTTTTCCCAAGCAAACCTGCAATAAAAGTTTGTAGGTTGTGACCATGGATGCTCACCTCCCAAGCTAGGCTTACGTGAAGCCACCCCTGAGCTAGGAGAACCAAGGCTAAACGGGTTACACACAAGCTTAACACACAAGCAAGAAGAATACACAACACAACACTCTCAACCCAAGGATGAACAAAGTCACTTAGTGACTATAACTTGCGGGGTGAAGGTGGACCAAATACCTGGAGGAGAAATCCGCAAGAAGGAGAACATATTGCCTTTGCAAGGCTTCCAAGAAGAGTAACCACAAGACCAACTTGACCCAACAAATCCTTATGTCCCCAATGGCATATAAGCCCAAATCTCCCCTTATGATCCCCATCGCATGAACATAAACACCATGCAGCAAGGGTCCCATAACCTTTGAGATTCACTCCCTTCCAAGAAGAGAGCCTCTACACTCTTAGGTTGTCAAGCAACCCTTCACCCCAAGGCTACTCTACCCTCCCAAGGGTGAGTTTGGCCTTGAAAAGTCCAAATCAATAAACTTGAAACAACAAAAGAAAACCACAAGAAGAACACATCTTTTCCAAAACAACAAAGAAACAACCAAAGACAAACTCATACATTCATTCATACACAAAACAAAGCATAAAAAGAAGTAATCAACCAACCTTAAATCCTACAAATGGATGAATAAAAGTTGTAGGAGCTACCCAAATCCACTATCTTTTTCCTTCTCAATACTTAGCCAAAACTTCCATATCAAAAAATCAAACTTCTCAAGAATCTATGTCTCCAAAAAAAAAATGGAGAGTGGGTGATCAAACTTTTCCCTAAGAAGACACTTCTCACTCTTTCCAATCCTCTTGGGAAGGGTGAGGGATTTTCATAGGTTGGTCTTCCCAACACCTTACAAGCTCTCTAGCCAAGGCACCTCAAAAGGTAAAAGAGAATGGGGAAGAACAATATTACTCATTAGGAAGGTTGTCTAACCTAGGTAAGATCTTCAAAAGTTGAAATTCAGCCATCTTGAAAAACTCAACTTTTGGGGTGAGTAAACAGTCACTAGGGAGTGGACACATGGCTAAAATTGGCCTTTACCCATAGGTACATCAAATGGCCCATTAAAAATTCCCCTAACCTAACCTTAGGAGTTAGTTTAACCCTCTAGAAACTCACCCAAAGTTTACCTACGGGTCAACCTTGAGTTGACCTTTCTAATGGCTCCCTATCCATGACTTTCTTGGGACCATACTAGGATATTAGAAAAATGCATTGGTAAAACAAATTCCCTTCAAGGGACATGTCACTGCCAACTCACTTTACAACACGTGTCAAGTGACACCACAAAATTATAGATTACTTAAATACACATGGCAATGTCCCTTTTTTGGAATTAATAAATTTAACAATTTTCAAATTAAACACACATCCAAGCATAAACATTTACAAATTAAAACACATTTACACACGAGGTGTTGTCTCTCCAAATAGACAACCCTTGGCTTCACAAATGCACATAGGTTTAGGCTTGATTCTTCGAATAGTTTCCATGGTCACATGGATCAGTTTTCCTGCACATCTCACTTTGCACATTAGTAATTCCAAAAATCACATATAATATTATCATATGAAAAGAATACAATTCAGACATTTGCATGCAATTTCAATTATAATAATAAAGTTTCCAATTATCTAATAAAATCCACATAAAATAATCTACTAAATGGCATCATCATAATCATCATGGAATTTAATCATTTATAAAGCATGCATCCATAATTTCTAGCATCAAAATAAAGTACTGCAAATCAAAGATAAATGACATACACCATATCAATGTTATCCAATCACTGGATCATATAGAATCAATGTCCATAATGCATCGAAATATAGTATCAATAATAGGTCCAACATGAAAATAACTAAAATGCTATGACGGCTCAACGTAGGGCCTCACAGAGGCCTCCTTCCATTGGGATATTCTTCTTGAATGCTAGAGCACGTGGATTGGATTCTTGGTTGCTACATTATGTGGAGCTGATTTCTATGTACTTGGAATAGAAAATATTGTATCATATGATGATTTGTATATGTAAAAGAGATAGTGTATCTTGTGTTATGTATCTTCATGTATTTGTTGATAAAAATTGAAATGGGATATGATGTAGTGGTTTAGGAGAAGTACTCATTGAACATTCTTGATGTATTGGATACTCATTATATAATAGGAAATTATGTTATTTATGTTGGGAAGAATGGTGATTGTTGTTATAGATCTTATTTAAGTAAATGGAAGTTATCTAGATAAAATGAAATATGATATTTAGGTAAATGATCTAGTCTTATTATAGAAGATGGTTATATAGATCTTTGATGCATTCATGATGAATGAAAGTATGGGTAATAGGAACATTTGAATTGGTGATTTAAAATGAACCTAATGAGTATGTAATGTGATAGAGTTATGCATATGTGTTAATGATTTATCATAGTCGAATAGGAAGTAATTGATTAGTTGAGGAATGATATTATGTGCATATGGTATTTTAGGGGAATAAGTGGCGAGTTGAATTATGTCAAGTAGTGATGTTAGGATACCCTAGGGAATTATTGTAGTTTGAATTAATGAAAGGGAATGTTAAAGGTTATGTGATTAATTCCGCTTGTGTAAAATGATGCTATGGTTATATTAATGTTGTTTTATACGTTCTTACAAATTGATATATGTTTCGTTGATGTATGTTAGAGATAATGTAGAAGTAATGGATGTTTAATTTTTTTTTTCCATTTGTTAGTAGATTATGGATTATATCTCCAGGGTATTTTGGTGGGCATTACATAAGTGGTTAACAAGATTTTTTTGGCTTCTCATGTTTACTAGTCATCATGTTGGATGTCGTCCAAAAGAGGTTATGAGGATCTAAACAAAATCATTCGTCTATTCTTATGGACAGATTGAGAAGGTAAACAAGATCTTAGAGCCACATCTTGGTTACATTGTATTCGTCTTAAGAACAAAGGTGGGTTGGGTCTTTTATATCCAAAAATACATGGAATCTATTTAGCAGCTAAATGGATTATGAGGGTGCTGTTAGGAGAAGATCAATGGAAAATCTTGATTCATCACCATATTGACAAGGCTTCTATGAATAATATGACAATGTGTGGGGTGGCTTGATAAGATCTCATTGGCTCCTATATTTTGTGTTAAGGCTTCATTTCCACTACAATCTATCTGGAAAGCTTGGCAACAATGCTACAGTTTTTTAAATCAGAAAATAAACTCTTTACAACATGGTTTTAGAATTGGCGCTCCTCCATATGGTGGAATAGCCTTGTGCAGTATCATGGGCATCCACTTTCTATTATTTTTCCTAAACAAGCCCATTATTTGTTCAAGAAAGGAGTGCAACACTTTGGTGATATTTGGGACTTCAAATCTCTTGATTGGGATGATTGACAAAATACAAAAAGTAATTTTTTGTTTGAACAATAGGTATAAGGGATTTGCATCCTTTGTTGAAGCCTTTGTTCCTATAGAGCTTCTTATGAAATTTATACACCCCTAAAGTGTAATGTTTTTAAAGATTAGGTGTGGCTGGATTACTATCAATTTTGTTTTTTCTCCTCTTAAGAAAATATATTTGAAACTTCTACCTAATATGGCTTTTAATCCAAGAATTTATCGGAAATGGAGCTGTAGGTTTCGTGAAAGAAAATGGAAAAAAATAAGTGTCCAAATATGGAATTCTAAAGCAGAGGCTAATGCTCAAATTTTAGCTTGGAAGCTTCTTCATTGTAAACTCCGACGTGGTGATAGATTGAAATGCTTAAGAATTATGCCTACCAAATGCCAAATTTATCACTATTCAGAAACCTTGAAACATGTTTTTTGGGATTGTTCTGTGTCCAAGAAATGGAAAGTCATTTGTGCTAAGTTTTTTGCTATATTTAGTCATATGCTGGGCTAGAAAATGACCTTATTGGGTAATGAGTTGCTTAATAATGTTATTGCTGATTCTATGAGGCATGTTATCTTGTTCAATATTTGGAAGAGTAGATGTGCTGCCATGTTCTCTGATCACATTTTGCATTAAAAAATTGAAATGCTGAAGTTTTACTTTGACATTGTGCTATAGTTTATGTTTCTTTGTTCTCAGCTGAAAGATGACAAGTACCACAACCAGTTGGAGTGATCAAGTATCAGTTTGTGTAGCTACATGATAGGGATGTTCGATGTACCAAGCAACTTCAAATGTTATTTAAGTTTAGAATGTAATGTCATGGTGTAATAGTGTCCCTTGGTCTTCTAAGACTTCATCAACTTTGTTTTGGGCTGGTATGTAAGTCAGTTTGAGTAGATGATAAATATGTTTGTTGTGCCAAGCAACTTCAGATGTTATTTATTGTAATGTCATAGCGTGATAATTTCCCTTGGTCTTGTAAGACTCCATTAGCCTTATTTTGGGCTGATATATATGTGATACTTTGTTGATTATAGTTTTTTTTATGTTGTTTTTGTTGAATCTAGTTACCGTTCTTTTCTTTTTTGCAGCTCCTTTTGTGGACTACTATTCTTTTTGTAATTTTTATTTCAGCTTTCTTCAATATTTTTTTTTCAAGACAATAGAAGATTGAACAACCAATTCAATAGCTATACCATATCAAAGAGGATGCAAAGTACAATAATGCACCAATGTGTAATCAACATGTCAACCCAATATATATTCTATATGAAAAGGGGATTGCATTTGTAGGAAGTGCAACTCAAGGAAGAGAAAACTTACTACCCATGTGGATGATGATAAATTTTCAATGATGATGCTTAACCATTCTTATTAAATGACATAACAAAGCATTAAATAATGCAACACTCTAAGTATAATGCTACCTAAGTAAGCTTAACCCATGGCGTGAAGTAGGTATATCCTAAGTGTATCAGAGAATACGTGCACCAACAAATTGATTACAAAGATTCACAAATATAGAATATAAGATTTGAGACATAAAACACTATGACACTAATTAAACTAAATTACAAATGCTTCCATCCCAAATTTCACAACCTAAAAAACTAACAAAACTCTACATAAGAAACTAGCTTATCTTTACATTCTATATTAAATTTAAACCTAATTATATTTATATTAATCAATTCAAAAATCATACTAACAAAATTATGTAAAAATAACAAAATATTTAACTCTTTAAATCAACTATTAAAATTTGATTACTAATCATAACTATTCCAAAAGACTCTAAAATCAAAATAATGTATTTTTTAAATCCCTATAATAACATATACATGACTTTTCGCAAGTCCCCTCTATCCTATTTGCTCACATTAAAAAATTGCACTCAATGGTCAAATAAATAAATAAATATGAATCTAATGTTTGAAAAAATAAAATCAAAACAATTTTTTCAGAATCTGATGCCCTTCTATTTTTAATGAAATAGTATATTTTAAAATTTATTAAGATAGAAGTGCAACTTTTATTTTAAAAATAAAAAAAATATATAATTGCATGAGGTAATGCCATTTGGCCAAAAAAAAATACAAACAAGTAAAGACGAGCGTTAGTTGATAAGCGACAATTTCTTATCTCGAAAGGGAATAAAATATAATTTAACTTGTATTACTTAGTTTTCTAGAAATAAATTAATGGGAGAAAATAAATTAAGCTTGGCATAATTCTTGTCCGTGACAACCCATGTGACGACGCAACAAGCCACAACTACCTACTGACAATCACTTTGGACCAACTAAGCCCCAGGATATATACACTGTAAATATACACCTAAAACCCCTGCCATACAGTTAGTGACATATATACATATTTATAATTTGATTGGTTGCATGTTATTAGTAGATATAATTGGAGTTCTTTAAACTATATTTCAGATCATTTATAATTTTTTATGAGAATGGAGACAAAGAAAGATTTTAATTTGGATTCAATTATTTGATTGAAGTTGAGAAAAATTAGGACATCTTCATTTTCATCTTGATGGTCAATCACAAAGTGTTATCAAAACATTTTTAATTTGGATTCAATCATTTGAATTAAGTTGAGGAAAAATTAGGACATCCTCATTTTCATCTTGATGATCCACACAAAGTGTTATCCAAAACATTGAAGATGAGTACATATTTTGTAATAAAGGTAAGGTCCCATGAATAATTAAAAAAAAGCTACAAAAAGAAGCAACCCCTACATTTGACTACCGCATATTTCAGTTGGGGTGATCTTTAAAATATTCCTAAAAAATCTCAGCAAAACCCACTAAAAAATCTCCAGGAGACCTTACCCTAAAGAATGGTAGGAACGAAATGACACTTCATCATAGAATGCACAACTTATAAGGATATACCTATTGAGTACAAATGGGTTGACAACATGCACCATTTATTTAAGGAAGAAAAAATTAATTAGACACCCTAACTTTCTTGTCAATATTAATAATTTTTCATGAAGATAAATCGAGAATGTTTTTCTTATAGAATGTAAATGACTATTGTTTTTGTAAATGACATTAAAATCTTTCATTCATTCATTCAACGTTTACCTATAAATAAGATATATATTCAATACATATCTATAATATTTAACTTTTACCTATAGATAAATATTCAACAATCACCTATAAATTAGATGTATATTCAACAATTACCTATAAATTAGATAATTATATATTTAATGCGTAAGTTATAGTATATTAGTTAGTGAATATATATGAAATCATTAGTTTATGCATTCAGCATGTTAGTAAAACATGATGTTACTGAAAATAAATGGAAATCATTAGTTTATGTGATCAGTTTATAAAAATCATGCGTTGCTACATTCAATGTGCATGTAAATTGGTGTAGGTTAAAAATTCAATGTCTGTGTGGAAAAAAAATATTGTGGTGTACCTTAGTGAATGCATGCGCTAAAAATCTGTGGCAAAGATAGGGTGGACGGAATCTTCTATAGAGTGTAGGCACCCACAACTATAAATTTTGAATTACTGAACTGCCAATCGAGATTTAAGCATGGTACATCTGGAAGGGAAAGGAAACTGCACTGCACCGTTCATCGTGCGTAACGTTGTCTGTTAAGACACACATACACCTGTGATTCAGACCGCGAAAATGTGGCCTCGTCGGCGATTTTATTCTGCATTGGGTTTAGATCGGTTTTCGGCGATTAGCTATAATTAGCACGCAGATTCTTTTGTTCTAGAATATAATTTAAATGGCGCTGAAGGTCGGCAGAAGCCGGAATGGGGAGGGGAAAGAGGGCATGGGATTTTTTATCAGGAACGGGAATCGAACTCTGTACCTGGTTTTGGCTGTTGGGATTTTCTGCAGCATCGGAGTAAGGGCGAATCAAGATGAATTGGTGGCAAAGAATTCATCCAGCGTTCCTGGCTCAAAGGAGGACAGCTTTGCAGATATTATTGACAGGGCACTTGAAATTGAGTTTGCAGACAAGGATCAGCCAGATGGTGAGTGCTGGTTTTTTGTCTAGTGATTGTCATTACTCGTGTACGTTAATATTAATTATTGCAAGTTGAAGTCAATCCTAGGGAAGAATAGAGCTGCAACAAGCTGGATTTAGTAGTGTGATTCCATTTTTCCTGTACCAAGAAATCATGCAAACAAAGAAGCGTGACAATTTGAGCTCCGCTGGTCAATCTTAAGAGATTTCAAGGAATGTTGCTCTAAGATCTACGATTTATGTTTTGTAAATTTCGATGTCTAGGTGGAGAAAGAAGAAATAGAATTGTTGGTTGCAGCAAAATATGTTTATCCATAGTCATCTCCTCCTTACATTAATTACAATTAGTGCAAGGTGAATGGTGCTTCGTTTTGCGTATACCCAAAACAACAGTGGTGAAGGATACAATCAAAACAGGTCGGGCATGCTAGATTGAGCAACTTTGTTTCTGTACCTTAAGTTCAAAGGGAAAATAGGAAACATCAAACTTGAGCTCTGTATGTCAAGACAATGGGAGTTTGAGAAATGTTGCTGTACGATCTCGGATCTGTGTTAGTTGGATTCCATAATTCAGTTGGAACTTTCCAATGGAAGTAACTGCTTAAGTGAATGTTGGCGTCTACCGACTTGTATTTTTGTGAGCTTGGTGCTCAAGTAGTGTTTATGTTTCGCCTTTAATCATATTTTCCTACAAAGTCAGCTGCGTTCTCTGTAGGAACACTTTCAACACTCCACTTTGGTTGGGGTTATCCTATTGCAATTAGGTGTGATACCCGGGGTTTTTGCGATAACCAGGCTCTGGCAACTGCAGCATAGAGCTGCAACAAGCTAGATTTGGTAGTTTGACCACCATTTTTCCTTACCAAGAAATTAAACGAACAAGGGAGCATTAAAATTTGAGGTGGTCAACCCTGCGGGATTTTAAGGAATGTTGTTCGAAGATCTAAGATTTATGTTTATAAATTTCAAAATCTAGGTAGAGGAAGAAGAAATAGGATTGTTGGTTGCAGAAACATATGTTTATCTGTAGTCATTGCTTCCCATCAGTAATCACAATTAGTGCAAGCTGAAGTTTATACCTTATTGAGGCAACTTTTGCATGTACCCAAAACAATAATGCTGAAGGATATAACCAAAACATGCTGCGCATGGGAGATTGAGCCAGTTTTTCTCTGTACCTTAAGTCCAAATTTAAAGTAGGAAACATTGAACTCGATATCTGTAGGTCAAGACAAGGGAGGTTTGAGAAATGTAGCTGTAAGATCTAGGATCTCTGTCAGTGGAATCCCATACTTTCCAGTGGAAGTAGTTGCTTAAGTGAAGTGTTCGCCTCTTCTAACTTGTTTTTTTTGTGAGATTCGTGCTCAAGGAGTGTGTGTGTTTATTGTTTAACCTTGAATTGTGTTTTCTTACAATGTAAATGTGTTCTCTGCGGGAGTACTTTTAGCACTCCAGTTTGGCTGGGGCTAATCTTTTTCTAGTTATTTGTAATACCTGCGTCACCCCTACCTCTGGCGACTGCAGCATATCCCGTTGGAGTCTCTTCATGGTCAAGGATTTTATCTGACTTTATAGGGATCTACATAGCCTTCTTTCTCAGCTCCTATTGCTTCTCTGTCAAGCCTTAACTATTTTGCAGTGATAAGGAACCTTTTCAATCATTTCAGGCACTTGCCATGGAAGAAGGCTAACACACAACATTGATTTTCTCATTTATCTGGGAGAATTTTATATCTCTAAGTCTCTACTGATTGTTTATTGGTAGTTTCATTTACTAGAGAGGATATATCTGTTATGATGGAATGATTATTTTTGGTTTTTTCCTATTCAGACTATTTAATGGAAGATTAAGATTTTTTCTAGCAGATTTGGCACAATGTCTGCCCAGCACCTCAATTTATATTTTTCTAATCATTCTAGGGAAATTTACATGCAAAAGAACACACTTAATATTGGATTCATGCAAACATTATATGCAAATCTTGATTTCATAATAATTATTCAAAATGTCTTACACAATTTCTGAATATACTGGACTGATGCTGGTCACTTCTGTTGTCTTAATTTTTGGCAGGACCTGATGTTAGCAACTTTAACAACAGTGTGGCTGATCAACAGGTCAATTTGTCTCACCTCTAGAATTCTTAAATTTTTTTGCATTGTCTGCTTTAATGTTATTCCTGCGATAATATATAGATTTAGCCATTTAATATGTGCTCCACTAGAATGCACCTAAAATCTGAAGAAATGGTATCAGAGCATGTTGTTATATATATTTGTGTCCCATATACTGTGGGAAATACGATTTTGAGATGTGTGACATTTAATATTAGCTTCCTTGTCATTTCAAATCACCTTAGTTGTTAGATAAACAAGGAACAGGAGATCCTTTTCAACTGTGTCCTTAAGAAGAATAGGATCTAGATTGTGGAGGAGTTTAGTCAAGTTCTTCAGAAAATTGTGCACACAGCACTTATGGCTTCAATAAGAAAATCTTTTGGAGACCCATCATCTTATTAGATATACTGGGTATAAGAGTCCTACATAGAGGAGGCATAGGTTTGAGTCCAAAGTGGGGTAGGGTATGTACACCTATTTGAACCATATATAGGGTAGATGGTAAATTGATTCTTTGACAAGCTTTCAACAAGGGGTTTCTCATACACCACCAAATTGTTGTCTCAATGTGACCTAAAAAACTACCTTTACCTCTATAAGGTATTGGGCATTGAAAACTGTTATTTGCTACAAGTAGATGTAATTAATTTGTGTTGATGAATTGTCCATTGGAATCTCCAAGGCAATTACATATCAACAAAACCATCATATCCTCCTTGAAAGATCTTTTTGGATATGAACGTGCTAAAGAAAAATGGCAAGTGATGCAAATTCCACAAAAGCAAGTGCCAATTGGAAAAAATGTTGCACTAGGCAAGCATTGTTGGTTGAGGCATAGACTTTAGCAGTAGGTCTAACATGGACACCATTGGCCAACTATGTTGGATAATGGGAAGTAAATCATATATACTAATCTCAGTCTCACTATTGCCATGACATAAGATGCCCCCTAGGAGCTCAAGAGGAAGGGCCCTCTTCCACTCTGCATTTTATTGCCAACAGAGGTAGTCAGAATCATTTAATTTTTTCAAACATTATCAAGAGGTTGAATTTGCCAACAACACCTTATCCTATCTATGCACATTATGTTGGTTGAATCAAGGCAAGGACATATGTCTTAGTTAGCAATGCTACCTCTTGCAAACGTTTAAGTCCTTCCAAGATGTAGAACCATGCAGTGTGGCACTCTAAGAGGTTGGAGATGTCTTGTTTGGGAAACTCTACATGTGGAAGCCCCATAGTGACTGCAAGTCAAGGTTTTGGAGTGTTATCATTGCTGTTTGATATTGATGCCATAGAATACCAGAGACAGCTACTGAGACTGAGATTTCTTTGATCCTACCGGTGCTGAAAAGTGATTGGTCATACTGGAAAGTTCTCTTCTTGCGGCTAAGCCTGAAGAGGACAATAAATTGTCACTGCTAATACTCTTGCAAACATTTAGACAGTGCAGCTAAAACCAATGGATTAGATGATGAAAGACAACATCAACATCGTTAAGACATCCATGAGGGTGTTGCTTCACTATTGGGTAATGCACTTGTATCAATGCCGTGTTTTGAAGAATGTTAACAGTTAAGATCAAGCGTAGAGAAACTGATTGAAAAGGGCTGTGTATGCCTATGCGTGTCCCTTTTGGGACCTTGATTGTGCTAACCTGATAAAAAGACAAGGGGGTGGAAACTCTATATTGCTTACAAAGCATTGAACAAATTTTTAATGAGTAACAAGTGCTTGATCCTAGATTGACAATATGTTTTTTTAATTGGTAAAAATGAGGATTCTAACGGGACTCTTACAGACTCCAAAGCTGACCAAATTAATCTGAAAAATAAAACGGAAAACAAGAACTAAGTTCTAACCAAAGGGCTATATGTCCATGCACTAGTTTGAAATATCTGATGATCATTTCAATTCCATGTCTAAGCTGGAAAATACTTACAAGCTAAAACCTTGACTGAACTTGGGAATCCATGGCAGCTATTAGTAACTAACCCACTTTTCTTATGGGGTCTTAGTTTTGTATGATTTGTGGCTTTCTTCCTTGAATACAACTTCTTGTTTGTGACTGTTATCCATTCATTTGGACAAACCAAAACTAAGGTTTCCTTACTAGGATCTACCATTATGATCACTTGACCATACAAATAAAAAGAATCCTTATCTCAAATATAGATAGGTGGCCCACCACCCATGGATTTTGAGCAAGAGGCCCATCATCCAAGAAGATTGAGACCAAGGGGTCCCAAGGCCCAGCTTTGAAGAAGAAACATACTTATTAGGAGATGAAGAGAATTTTGAGGGAGAGGCCTTTGCAAGTGGGATTTAAAACTGCCGAAGGAGTTATAGAATCAACTAATATATCTTGATGAGATTCAACTCCTTTCCACCAAGAACCTTGCTTGGCCTTCATATTCTTTTGCCTTGGTCAAGTTGTTGCCATATGACCTTTGACAAAGCAATATTTGTATATGAAAACCACATGCTCATAGTCTAGTTATTTCTTCCAATTTTGATCTCTAACCTTGAGCCAAATCTATTTCCAAGGAATTTCCAATTGCAATTAGGCTAGGGATTAACCAAAATTGTAGAGGAAGATTAGGCAACCTTACCCACACCAAAACCACTAAAAAGGATTCTTTGGTGGGATCGAATTTTGGGCACCAGGGCTTCACGACAAGAACTACCTTCCCACTTAAAGAAGAAAATCACCTTCCACCATTGCTTTAGAACCAATGTCCAAGCTATGACACCCCTTTAGGCTCCAATTGGAAAATGTGCATTTGCTTTTGCATGCGTGCAGGTTCAATCATTTGTAGTGATAGTCAAACATCTTATAGATTGATAATATCTTGTATCAACTTTGAGGTGCAAAATGCTTCTCCAACATTGATCTTGAGGCAGGGTATTGAATTGCCAATTTTGCAAGCAAATGAGTGGAACTTAGCATATAAGGGGAAGAAAGGATTATTTTAGTGGTTAATTATTTCATTGGGTCAACCAACACACCTAAGCATTCATGAGAATGGTGATCAATGTTTCCTAATCCTTTACATGGTTCTTTGTGATTGTCTATTGGCTGACATACTCATTTGCAAGAGAACATGAATGGAGCAAAACATGCATGCTTGGCAAGTTCTCAACACTTAATCTTGAAAAAAGCTATATGTTAATTGGGGAAAATGTGTGGATTATGTTGTCATTGGAGTGGAATGCATGCGGATCTAGAGAAGATTCAAGTAATTGGAGATTGGCTTGCCCTAGGGACCTTCAGGAATGTTTATGAATGTTTGAATATTCTTGGTTGTCGACAATTTCTATTAGAGACTTGTGTTGAGCCTCTCCCACACTGCATGGCCCTTGAATTAAGCAAGTAAAAGAGGAGCCAAATCAAAGTTTGTTTGGACTAGGGCACAACAAAAGGTTCTTGAAGAGATAGAGTGTGGACTCTACTTAGCTATGGTCCTACTAGATATGCAACAACTGTTTGAGTTAGAGAGTGATCTTTTTAGAGTATGAAATCAACCTTGCTTTCAGGCAACATGGGCAGCCAATTGTGTATAAAAATGAGACATTCATCAACATGGTATGAAAGTGCTTGACATATGATTTGGTGTTCTATTCCATTGATCACCTTGTTGGTAATGGAAGCCTCATGTCTTGGGCAAGGACGCAGACATCTTATGTAGTCATGGTATAGTTGAGAGCTAGTTGCAGAATGTTAACCTTCAAATTTGGTCCACTTACCTACAACAATTCTATTTGAGCTAAACATATGAGGAGAAAATTTAGAGAAAGCCTGAAAAAATGCCAAAGTCATAGCTTGTATCATTTTATGGCTAAACAATGAGGTTCGGGTCATTCCAGAGGTCAGAAGATGCCTACATGGCATCATTTGAGGCCATGCTTTTTGACTCTAGATGGTATTAGAATCCTGACTTAAAAAACAATGGCTGAGAACAGAGTCCAGGGCTAAAAGCTGTGAACGGCTGGAGGAATTGCCAAATTCCAGGAGAGCATGATTAAACTATGAGTACCCATCTGCACTGGCAGATCAGCCATGTGTGTTCTAACTCTGATGAGTGGCCATAATGGCTAATAAGAGCCAAAGGAATTTTGTGGACCTGACAAGTTGGCAGTCATGGACTCTTTCTGACAGGTGCTACCTGAGATTCTCAGTGACCATTGGAAGACAAAAAACTTCATGTTCCAGTGGTGCCTCTTTTACTTCTATGTAGACACCCATATGCAGATCTACTGCTGGATGCTGTAAAACTTAGAACAATAGCTTCACTTCTCTTCTCATAGATTACTGTGCATATCTCGCATATTTATAAAGTTGCTGACTTTGTTATTTTTGCAAATATTGTTCTTTCCTTGTGTGTGAATACACTGTTTTGGAGATTATCTGCTTTATGATGTTATTACTGTTGACGTGCTGCACACTGAACTGCTCCTAAAATCTGGATCAATAAATCAAGGAAGTTTAAAGGCTAACACATTATTGAATTATGTCATCATTATTTATTGATGATGCCGTCACAATAATAAATTTTTCATGTCATAGTGGATGACCTATTGACTCCATTCAACTAGTTAGCCATTGCTGAAAGTAAATATTAGAAATAATAATGCAATTTTTTAAACAAGAACAATTGAAATACTTTTCTAGGGGTTCAATACAATTTTTTATAGTCCCTTTATAAAGGGGACATCAAGGAACCAAAAAGATTCTCAAGGTTATGTGCCAACAATTCCTATTCACATGAACAATTGATGTTAAGATTTCAGAAGTGTGATTTGACAGTTTAAAACTTTAGCAGCTCACATCAGTAAGATAATTCTAGTGTCATAAAGAGGTATAGAGACTGGTTCTGATGGTATTTAATGCTCTTAGGTCTATGGAAAAATAAATCTTAGTTTCTGCCTTATAGTTTATCTGCTTTTCTTGGTGAAAATATTGTTAGAATCTGCTGCATTTCTCTCTCTCTCTCTCTCTCTCTCTCTCTCTCTCTCTCTCTCTCTATTTAATTAAGTCTGTTACATTCTCTATTGAGAAACGGGTGTTTGGTCAACCTTTAGGAACTTACTGATCACACCTTTAGTTCAAAGGATTTCAGATTCAATTTATGCTCCTTATCAGGAAGAGCCCTGTGGCTAGCCTTCAGGAAAGCAACTGTGATCAATCTGCAAGCACTGATTGACATACATCACTTACTGGGAATGATCTTTGGGTCGCATTACTCCCTGTCCTTGGGCCACATTACTCCCTGTCCTTGGGCCACATTACTCCCTGTATTAGGAAGGGCCCTTGAGTCATGTTCACTTTGTATTTGGGAGGGTAATCAGGTCAATTTACACCTCTTATTGGGTGGGAGATTGGGGTGCTGAGTTGGTTGAACAACCAAGTTACCAGTGGGAAAGACAAGGAATATCAAGGGATGCTTGGCTATGGACTGATTTGTCTATAGTTATCAACCATGCTAAGCTTCTTTATCATTCTTTCTCTCTTTTTACCCTTACTTATGAACATTACTGACCTTTTTCAATTTCTTTTTTTGATTGCTTTGTCTAAGTATCAAAAAGGAACATTTTTAAAGTTTTAATCCTTATTAATTCTGGTAGCTGATTGACATTTTGCTGGTTTGACAACTGAAATTGATCATTTTTAACAACCAAGCATCAACAAATTTTTGGTAATTAGTTGAAAGTTTCCATGCTCAGGTGAGTATTATAAGTTAATTATTCAATATGGAACTATGAATTTCAAAAGGTCAAGAATTCATGCATACTCTTCATTAAATCAGGTAATCAAATGTCAAACATACATGTATACTCTTAATTAAGCAATGTCTATACCATTTTGGAGCTGATTGATTAAGAATTACGAGCCTGCAATGACATAGTTAATTTTGTAATGGATGGTCGACCATACAGGATTAATCCTACTCTCCTGCAGCTTCCAAGTTCTTATCAAAATTTATGACCTCCCTTTCAATTCAAGAATGTGTATGCAATTCTAGCTCTTCATCCATAGGTCAAAAGGTCAAGCTTTTAGCAATTTGTTTCAATATCAATCAAAAGACAAGGTTTTGAATGATGCTTTAAGGGAAACACATTTAAAAAATGGAAGCCATGTTATATGTTATGTAACAGACATTCATTATTATAACAGTAATATAATAGTATAATTAATGGTCATGACTCATTATTGATCATTGCACACCTATTCACTCATATTTCAGGCATCTTTATAACTTCCCCAGTGAAGTTTTGATATATGAATCATTTTTATTAGTGCCAAATACAGAGTTAGACTAGACTAACAAAGTTTTAACTTATATTTCCTTAATCTTCTCATAATTACATGATTTCGTTAGGTTTCAATTTTACTTAAGATATATGTTAATGATAGTCTCAAATTTGTACAAGCAATTCAAAGTTGAGACTATCATTAACATATATCTTAAGTAAAATTGAAACCTAACGAAATCATGTAATTATGAGAAGATTAAGGAAATATAAGTTAAAACTTTGTTAGTCTAGTCTAACTCTGTATTTGGCACTAATAAAAATGATTCATATATAATTAATGGTCATGACTCATTATTGATCATTGCACACCTATTCACTCATATTTCAAGCATCTTTATAACTTCCCCAGTGAAGTTTTGATATATGAATCATTTTTATTAGTGCCAAATACAGAGTTAGACTAGACTAACAAAGTTTTAACTTATATTTCCTTAATCTTCTCATAATTAAATGATTTCGTTAGGTTTCAATTTTACTTAAGATATATGTTAATGATAGCCTCAACTTTGTACAAGCAATTCAAAGTTATGAAATGCACACACATGTTTGCATAGATACAAAGGTCTTATTGAACATTCTTGCATTGTTCTTTTGGCAATTCATTTTTAGATGTGGTGAATAGGACAATCACGGCTCCCTTTACTCAGTTACCTGTACTTGATCTGTTTGAACTTTGGAATAAATTGTGGTACAAAATTTTCCTAAAGTGATCATACTGCTGTGCTGATGCTATTCATTTATGTAGCTGTTGGTTTACCTAGAACGTGTATGCAATTGTAGCTCTTCCTCCTCAGGTCAAAAGGTCAAGCTTTTAGCAATTTGTTTTGACGTCAATCAAAATGCAAGATTTTGAATGATTCTTCAAGGGCAACACATTTCAAAAAGGGAAACCATGTTATGTAACAGACATTCATTAAAAAAACAATATTATAATATAGTATAATTAATGGTCATGATCAATCATTGCACACCTATTCACTCGTATATCAGGAGTCTTGCTACCTTCCCCAGTGAAGTATTGATTTATGAATTATTTTTTATTAGTTCCCTATACAGAGTTAAATTGACTAGACTAACTAAAGTTTCAATTTATATTTCTTTCATCTTCACATAATTACACGAATTGCTTAGCTTTAAATTTTATTATTTTACTTATGAAATTTATTAATGATAATCTCAACTTTGTACTTGCAAATCAAAACTATGGAAATCACACACATGTTAAAATAGATACAAAGTTCTTACTGAATGTTGATGCATTGTTCTTATGGCAGTTCATTTGTTGATGTGGTGATTGAATCAACCAAGTCTCCATTTACTGAGTTATCCGTACTTGATCTGTTTGAATGTTTTGGGAATAAATTTTAGTACATAATTTTACTGAAGTGATAATAATGCTCGGCTGATGCTATTTATTTATGTAACTGTTGGTGTTGGGAAAATGTATTATTAGTGTTCACATGTTTAATTTTGTGTAACAAATATTAATTTGAGAAACAACTTAATGTTATAGTAAATGTTTATTTGTATTATGAGTTGTTTTAAGTGATTTAACAACTTATATATTATAGGAGTTCGTTTATTTATTACCTCGTAATAATGGAGTTGTTATAGGAACCTTCCTATAATATAGGAAATATAACTCCTATATATGTATGTAATTTGTATTGAACAAATGAAGAAGAGAAGCACGAATTAGTTTTTGTGCAATATTTGCAGCTTCATTGGTCTCTGATCAGCTTTTCTTATATGGTATCAGAGCGACAAATTTTCTGAGCTTTTTATTTAGAATGCCCTTGATGTGGGAAAACTCATATTTTGTAGTGTGAGTTTGCTTCTATGGATTTGTGGGACATTTGATACTTATTATTCCCCTGCAAGCCATTCGTATCTCAGCACGAGACTATCACACTGGCCTTATTCAAAAACAGCTGAAGTTCTATGAAAGGTGCAAGACTCCAATAAAGTTGAGGGCATATAAGGTTGAGGATTGGCAGCAACGCTAACTCAAGTGCTCGTTGTGAGCCTTTTTGGGCCGGTGGCATTGATTAATATCAATTTGTAAGCCAATAATCCTTGATACTATGGCATGAGGATTGTTGGAGATGCGTGGGTTTTAGCTGGACATGTGGGCCAAATTTGGGATAGCACCAACATTTCATAGCTGAATGTTCTATGTAATGAAGATGACAGTGAGTACATTATCTTGAATTGACAAATGTTATGAATCATAAGTTTTGTTTGAACTGGCTGCTATTTGTCTTATGTTCACCATTTTGTTGTATAATCTGTCATCTCAATCAATGCTGAGCGCTGAGATCAAGGGAAAGAAACTACACTTTCAGATCTACATATGCATACCATGACAAATGCACAGCTGAATATTTGAAGCTGTCAAGAGATCCACATTGGCAGTGGTTTCCACTATCGCCTCTTGACCAGCAGCTATAGCCAGTATTTGTGTTCTCAGCAGATTGGTAGGATTGTGCCTCCTCACCAATTGGCCAAGTCACATTCTCGCAATTCATACCTTGGTGGAGACATTTTATAAAGGCATCATCTATTGTACCATACGATTTGGTATTTCTTCACCGGCACTGAAATTGCCTTGATCTGATTCATCACCTAGTCTTTTCTTTGATCTTGATGCATGTGTGTTTGTGGTGAAATATAAAGGAACAAGCAGATTTGGTAAATTCGATTGGCAGTGTAAGTAGCAACTTTTTGGGTCTGCTGACTCCGAGTCAAATGCTGATATTAGATAAAATAGAAGCCAAAGTTACGAGTGCTTTATCTGGAAATAGCTTTGATTGCTTTTGATATGATCGATGCATATTTAAACGGGCTCAGTTTTAGAGAAATTGGTGGCTTGTGTTTTCTCATCGTTTTACTGCTTCGGTGAGGCCATTAGACATCCATTTGGGAGATGGCAGAAGCGAGTTTTATCCTGTAAAACTTAATATTGACACCGATCTTGAATGGCGTCATTGTTGTCAGATTATTGCTTCTGTCATTGTTGATGACAAAGGAGTCAATACAATACAATTTGGATGTGCAAAGTGTTCTAGATTCAACATCTCAGCTTCATTCCAATCATTAGACTCGCAAGGAGTTGCCTAGAGAGGTCTGTGCATTCTCTATTGCTTTGTCTAGAGCATGTTGTTTTCTTGAAAAGTCTACACCTTAGATTTAGAGTCTAATTATAGTTTTTCAATTGAATTCAAATTATTATTAGGCCTTATAGATATATTTTGTTTTGTAGTCCAAAAATCAAATAAAATATTGTTTCAAAGTCAATCTGGATAGGGTATGTTTTTCAAGTCAAATCCAGTTATATTATTTCAAAATAGGGTCCACTTTTACAAGTCATTAGTGGCATTGTCATCTGTCAAAATTTAAAAATGTCAAAAATAATTATTGTAATTGAATGCATTCTCGCTTGTATGCGACATCCATTTTGTGGGGGGGTTTCTAAAATTGAACTTCAAAGTCATATTTTCTAAGTAGCAAATCAACTGGAGGTTGGAGGCACCGGAGGCTAGAGGACAATCAGAGTCCTCTCGTCAGTCACCAATGACGGGACTGCTTATCAGATTTGATGGCTTTTTTAATTTTCTAGTATGCAGCATATGATTTGTTTTTCAGTGTTCCTGGTTGTGTGAATAAGTGGAATTTGACATTGTGGGGGGGGGGGGGGGGAATATAACCAAGGTTCCATTCCCATTTGCGATATGAATGTTGATTCCTATATAACTTCCCTAGTGTAAAAGAGTGTAATGAACAAAAGCACTAATGTAATGCCTTTCATGGATCTTGAAAGGGTTTGTGGGAGGATCCAATAAACCACACGAGGTGGACAGTTGGTGGGTTCCTATTCATGTCTAGGTTTGTGGTAAGCTTGTGTGAAAACCATGAAAGGTTGATGGGAGGTGCCTTTTGTTTGAATCAAGATCATGAGCCTCAAGAGTTGGGCTTACTTTAGGTGGAGTGTGAGTTCTTACAATGTTCACACTAAGGGGGGGAATGTTGGGAAAATGTATTATTAGTGTTCACATGTTTAATTATGTGTAACAAATATTAATTTGAGAAACGACTTAATATTATAGTAAATGTTTGTTTGTATGATGAGTTGTTTTAACAACTCATATATTATAGGAGTTTGTTTATTTGTTACCCCGTAATAATGGAGTTGTTATAGGAACCTTCCTATAATATAGGAAATATAACTCCTATATATGTATGTAATTTGTATTGAACGAATGAAGAAGAAAAGCACGCATTTTTTAGTACAATATTTGTAGCTTCATTGGTCTTTGATCAGCTTTTCTTATAGTTGATTCACGTAGAGTGTGTATGCAATTTCAGCTCATCATCCCCAGATCAAAAGGTCAAGCTTTACAGGGTAACATATTAAAAAAGGGAAGCCATGCTATGTAACACACATACATCAATATAAGAGTAATATGATAGTATAATTAATGGTGATGATCAATTATTGCACACCTATTCATTCATATTAAGGGAGTCTTTCTAACTTCCCCAATGAAGTATTGATTTATGAATTATTTTTTATTAGTGCCCAATATAGTGTTAAATTGACTAGACTAACTTAAGTGTAAACTTATGTTTCCTTCATCCTCTCACAATTACATGAATTCTTTAGGGTTTTATTTTACTTACGATATTGTTAATGATAATCTCAACTTTGTGTTAGCAAGTAAAAGCTATGATAATCTTATTGAACATTTCTGCATTGCTCTTTTGGCTATTCATTTGTTGATGTGGTGAATAGAATCAATCAAGGCTCCTTTTGCTGAGGCATTCATATTTGATCAGTTTGAATGTGTTTGGAATAAATTGTAGCACAAAATCTGTATGAAGTGATTATAATGCTGGGCTGATGCTATTTTTTTATGTAGCTGTTAGTTCACCCAGCTTCTTTATTCATGTATTCCACATCTTGATTGCTTGCAATTCAGCTTAGGGTTGATTATAAGAAACATTAGATATTTAGAAGCTAGAAATTCCTGTTGAATCTTTTTCATTATTCCTTACTATAATTAGTATTTGTTGATTTGGTCTTTGGTCTTGGTCCAAATTAATGCGCTGTGCATGACCATAAACACTTGGAAAGTCCAGTTGGTGTGGGATTTGATCAGCAAGTCTATCTTTGGGAATAGAAGGTCAGCCTCTTATTTGTCTTAAGCTAAGCCCAAAGTAATGCAAGGAAAAGGGAAGGAGATTGTATAAAGAAAATAATGTTGGTAAATGTTCACACAAGACATATATGTCCTTAGAACTAGAGCAAAGCTTAACAACTCACAATACAATAATCAACAGAAGTGTACACATGCTTAACATTTAAGAAATGAACAAAGACAATGATCACAATCTTGAGGGCAATGGTTTCTTATATGTAGTTCAATGCCACTTAACTATTACATAGAATACAATCTGTAATGCCCCCTTTTGGGAGGACATTAATTCTTGCCCACTATACTTGTAGAATTATTGCAGGGTATGTATTTTGAGTTTGCTCTGCTGTGGTAATTTGGAGAGATTCAATTTGATGTTGTTTCCCTCATTGAAATCTGAACGCTGCTCTCTTGGATGAGTCCTATTGCTGAATGGTTCAATCTGTATTTGATTGCTGAAGGTTCTTTGCTCTCTTAGGAGAATTGATGGTAATTGTATTGATTTCCTCCATTGATTGATAAGTCCCCTTCAATGCTTGGAATGAACTCTCCTTTATACTTTATTGGTGGAAGGGTCATGTTGACTTGTTTTTATGATAGTGTCCAACACATAATAAAGTTGCCTAACGGTCACTTCACTCTCTCTTGATCAAAGTACGATTGTGTGCTAAGATTGCAGTAAGTTCAGACAATCGACTCCAAAGTTCCTTTAGGCTATGGACGTGACTCAGTTGGCTGATGTGATTTGCTGGTAATTTAAGGGGCCTTACGTTTGGATCGTTCTTTCATCTCTTTGCTGTGGTGTGGAACTTCATCATCGGATATGGCAATTTTGTGATGCTGTTGCTTCAAACGGACTAAAATGAACTGAAAATAAAGGGGAAAGGGTTTAGAAGGATCTAAATCTATTCCTAAGGGTAGTGATATCAACAGTTAATGCTTTGGTGGACAAATTTTAAATAAACCAAGCTCTGCTTCGCCAAGTTTAAGTACAACTCTACAAGAGCCGGTGCAATCTTCTGAGGATGTTGAAGGATTTTCACATTGAGAAAGTGCACTTGAATACCCAACATGGATGCAATCCAAGCAACTATCACAATCGAACTTAGCACAAATTTGGGGTTCAGGCTAACTTTACATTGCACTTACAATCAACAAGATGCAAAAAGTATGAACCATGGAAATTCATCAAACACCATTACATTCTCTATTGAAATCAAAGCACTTTATCAAACAATTGAGAAAATAAAATTCTACTCTTAAGTGAGGAAGGTGAAACCATGCAAGTTTTGAAAAATAACGTAAGTGGACACCATCAGAGAACAATGTTTCATTGTTATTATCTCAAAAACTTATTGCAACAATTTCATACATGTCTTATTCTCTTTCAAATGAGGGGGGTCACCCCTTTATATAGGCTTCATGCCTTGAGGACACATGCAAACCATAATTAAGGTTTTCCCAAAAGGATTCCCCACACATGATGCAACAAGGGGGGAATCAGCGATTAATGACCCATCATGCACATATACAATTAATTTTATGTGCCCAAAATGGCATCCATTGTGCATTAAATGCAACACTTCTTTCAAATTTGCCCAGTGTGTAATAAATGCACCATCATCTCTTGAATACGATAGTTACATGCGAAAGATGCTACACCACTGCATTATGTACGACGGCTGCCATGCAATGAATTAGCTGCCACCATGGTCAAATATTCCAGCAATGAATGGTCCACTATGCCTTCATGCGACGACTGCATGCAAGAAGAAATCTGCCGTAAAGTCATAAACCTGGCGGCTACATGCAAAAGATGCTCCATAAATTCAACATGTGCTGAGCCGACTGCCACTTGGCGAGAAACCCCTGGAGAGATAAAACTTCAAGAGAAATATTTGATCCATGAAGAATTTTCTTGAAGTTATTCAAACTTTCCTTTGCTCTAGAGGAGATTTTTAGTGATTTTCCACCATCTCCTATTTTTTAGGAACTTTCCAAAAACAGGGTTCTAGGTTCCATGAGAGAGACAATTCTCTCACTAATCCAAATCTGAAATAATTTTGAAATTTGGATGTGATTTGATGCTCGAAAATGGATTTTTCAAAATTTTTTCCGAGGGGAAATTTCTTGTTCAGTTCATCCTTGATTCCTTCCTTGCCTTAGAAATTTTATCTTCAATTCATCCTTGGGTGTGATTTCTTCCTTGCTTGGAGTTCCGTCTCGAAGGAAGGAATTTCCAACACTTAGCCAAATTTTCACCTTTTCCAAGAATTCTGTCGTGAAGGAAGAAATTTCAATCACTTAGCCAAATTTTCACCTTTCCTGGAATTCTGTCTTGAAGAAAGGAATTTCCATCTCTTAGCCAAATTTTCATCTTTCTTGGAATTCTGTCGTGAAGGAAGAAAATTCCATCACTTAGCCAAATTTTCATCTTTCCTGGAATTTTGTCCTGAAGGAAGGAATTTCCATCACTTAGCCAAATTTTCACCTTTCCTGGAATTCTGTCCCTTGGGCGCATTTCTTCCTCGACGAAGGAATTTTTTTGAATTCTTGAAGTTTCCTTTCTAGACTTTGATTTTCACGTTCTGCTTCCAACCTTGGGCACATTTTGGAACTGGATAAGAAATTTTGGAAATTTGTTCCTTGAGGAAAGAATTTTTGTGCTTTTTGAGTACATCTTGTCTCGAGGAGGCTTTTTCATCAATTTTCCACATTTCCTATTTTTTAGGATTTTTCCTAAAATTTAGGACCCGGGTCCAGGAGAGAGAGAATTCTCCCACGATTCCAAATCTGCAAAAAATTTGAAATTCGGACGAGATTTGGTGTCTAAAAATGGATTTTTCTAAAAATTTCCCAAGGGGATTCCCTGCTTCTTCATTCTATTCCTAACCTTCAAATTCCCCTTTGCCTTGGAAAATTTCCAACCTTGGGCATGGAATCCACTAAGTGGAGAAATTTCATCATTTCCATGCCTCTGCCATTTTAACATTTTCTCCTTGACTTGAGCGCTATTTTCCTCTTGTGGTGGAATTTTGATTCTTCTTGGTTTTCCACGACCTCTCTCCTTTAGTGCCCTAACTCATCCTTGGGCGAAATTTTCCACTGGGCAAGGAATTTCACTTTCTTCACATTTTCCATGCCATGGGCATTTTGGCGCCCTACTCCATCCTTGGGCGGAATTTTGCATGTGTCAAGGAATTCTTGATTTCCACCGTTTTCCATGACAACCTAGCTTTGGCACCTTTGCTAGGACTCGGGCACATTTTTGACTTGGTCATGGATTTTTTGTTGCTCAACATTTTCCAAGGCACAAGCATTTTAGCGCCCTGTTCTATCCTTGGGCGCTGTTTGGGCATAGGCAAGGAATTCACAAATTTTTTGACTTTCCATGAGCACTCCATTTTAACGCCCTACTCTTTGCTTGGGCGCTGTTTTGCTCTGGGGAGAGATTTCTTCATTTTTCATGAATTCCATGATGAACCCATTTTAGCGCCCTTTCACTCACCTGGGCACATTTTCCATATGGAGGAGGAATTTCATGATTTTCACCCTTTCCATGATGTCTTTCTTTTGGCGCCCTACTTGGGATTTGGGCATGGATTTCACTCTGCCAAGGAACTTCATGACTTTTTAACCTCGAACTTAACCAATTTTAAATACTTCCAAACTCAGAATGCCATTCTAGGGATAAAGGTGGATTTCCAGACTTAGATGATTTTCAAGCTTTCCATTCCTGGATTGATTCTCACACTTAACCAAATTTTGATCACTCTACCTGCTCTTCAAAATTTCCGAATATAGAAATAATTGTGAATGTTCCATCTTCATCATCTACCTACGAGGACCTGACACAAACTAACTTTCCAAAAATAGAAACTTTTCAAAATGCTAGAGTTAGAGCCCAAAGCAGGATACAGGACGACTTACTATAAATAGAGACTTACTAAAAATAGCAAGTTTGATTTTTGGCAAAATGAAGACATTCCGAGAGACAGTAAAATCCCTAAAAAATAGGAACCTTCTAAAAATAGAAAGTTGCTTAGAATTCGCTCAAATTTTACTGGCTGGATCCTTAGAGAGTCCTGACTCCAATGCAACATTCAGTTTTTGAAAATCCTAAAAGGAAACCCCTAAAATCTAGGACCGAAGGCAACAACCCTAAAATTGACAAAATGAGCCCTAGACTTAGCCAAATTAGCTCAAACGAAAAGCAAACTTGATCAAATTGACCCCACTCACAAGCTTAGAGAGACTGACGAGACTGTCGTGAAAAGACCCCAAAAACGAAAGCGAAAATACTAAGAGGGCCTAAAAAGTAGGGGGTCCCCATTTGCAATGGGGCGATGTGTGAAAACTTCACAACAAGTCACCACCTTTCATAAGAATTGAGTCACCACTTTTCATTGTTGCCCTTGAGAATAATATATCATTCCTCAAATTGATCTCCCTTTTTTATCTCCTCTAATGAAAACTTCTCACCTTTATATCCTTCAATGTGAGGGAGAGTCACACCTCTTCATAATGGTCAAAACCTTTCACAATTACCACCCTTCAAAAGGGTCACAACCCTTTATCATTGCTGCCCCTTTGGAAGAGTCACTTCCTTGTCTTCTTCTCATTAATTCTTCCTTAATTCCTTTGCTCCCTTCTTTCTTCCTTCCTTTTTTCCCCAAATGAAGTTCTCTTCTCTCCCTTCTATATCTCATGTTGGAGGGAGTCACAACTTTTCATTTAATAGCTTTTGACCATTCATTTAACTTAACTAAATTTTAATTATATTAAATTTTATTTTGTTCTTTTATATTTTAATTTATTATTTTTATTATTATTTATTAATAAATCCTATTTCAATAATGGGACATTATAGTCCGCCCTTCCCAAAATTGTTTGTCCTCAAGCAATAGTGGGATGAACATGGAGTATAGTTCGTAATCTGCCCTTTCGCCGTGTTGCTTTGATCTTTGTGTTAACACAAGGACTTATCATATATCGAGATGAGGATTAGAAGCATGACACACATCTAAGACCTTAATTGCAATGTTATTTCCTAAATAAACTCATCTCGCTTGGTTTACCCTTGTTATTCTCATGTTCTAGGTCAACAGAAAATAGAATTCATGATGATAGAAATCAGTAATCATAAATATTCATGTATTAGATATACCAAACATGGAGTATACACATAAAAACACAAAGTATACACATGAATATTCGAAGACACAGAGCATACACAAATACTCAAGTATGCACACGAATATATGCAAATACAGAGTATAAAAACATATACACATGTTAGATTCCTTCAATGGGTTTAACCCCATCTTTCATTAGACTCAAAAAGTGGGCCTAACTCTAATCCTTCTGCCCCTAATCAATTTCGAGTTAGAAAGTGGGCCTAATGCCGATCCTTCTGCTCCTAATCCATTTCCATCTAGAAAGTGGGCCTAATCCCAATCCTTCTACTCCTAATCCATTTTGAGCCAGAAAGTGGGCCCCAATCCTTTTGCTCCCAATCCATTTTGAGCCAGAAAGTGGGCCTAACCACAATCCTTCTGCTCCCAATCCATTTTGAGTCAGAAAGTGGGCCTAACCCCAATCCTTCTGCTCCCAATCCATTTCGAGTCAGAAAGTGGGCCTAACCCCAATCCTTCAACTCCTATTACAATTCGAGCTAGAAAGTGGGCCTAACCCCATCTTGTTGCTCATAAGTCATTTAGAGCCAAAAAGTGGGCCTAACCCCATCTTGCTGCTCCCATATGCTTAATAATGTGTCATAAATATTCTTCATTATGCTTCAAACATTTGCTTAATATGTTTCATAGATCTGCTGTTATATCTTGTTCACATCCATATCTTTCATAATTTTTCGAACTCACTTATATATACTTTACGATCTTCATATAGTTCTTGTTCTTTCTAACATTTCACACTTCATTATTGATATTATCTCATATATTTCTTGACTTCTTTTATCGATGTCTTTTATATTTATTGTCCTCTTTATATTTATTTTATTCACTCCATCCCTTCTCCTTGGATGATCACGATAATTATTCTATTTTTATTCCCTATCTCATCTACTATTCAGCCACACTTCTTATTCTCCCTTAATGGTTACTTATGCCCTTTGGTAAGGGGCGACTTTAGGGTAGGATACATTTATTCAAGGAGAGGCATCCTTTCCTTTTAGACTCCATTGGTACCATTTGCTAATAATGACAACATTAATATGTCTTCAATTCATTGATAGGCATGTAACTAATCACTTTGTTATTCTTCTTCTTTGAGATAAGTTCTGCACCCTATGACTTATTATCAATTTATGTTTGGTATTTCTACTTTTAATGAATATTGATTCATACTTGTAATGGTATGATTATAATTTGCTCTCTATTCCCTCAGGCTGGCAGGAATGGTGCTCTGATACCACTTGTAATGTCCCCTTTTGGGAGGGCACTAAATCTTGCCCACTATACTTGTAGAATTATTGCAGGTTATGTATTTTCAGTCTGCTGTGGGAATTTGGACAGATTCGATTTGATGTTGTTTTCCTCTTTGAAAGATGAATGCTGCTCTCTTGGATGAATGCTATTGCTGAATGGTTCGATCTGTAATTGATCTTTGAAGGTTCTTTTCTCTCTTAAGAGAATTGATGTTAATTGTATTGATTTCCTCCATTGATCGATAAGTCCCCTTCAATGCTTGGAATGAATTCTCCTTTATACTTTATTGGTGGAAGGGTCACCACCTTTCATAAGAATTGAGTCACCACTTTCATTGTTGCCCTTGAGAATAATATATTATTCCTCAAATTGATCTCTCTTTTTTCATCTCCTCAAATGAAAACTTCTCCCCTTATATCCTCCAACGTGAGGGAGAGTCACACCTCTTCATAATGGTCACAACCTTTCACAATTACCACCCTTCAAAAGGGTCACAACCCTTCATCATTGCTGCCCCTTTGGAAGAGTCACTTCCTTGTCTTCTTCTCATTAATTCTTCCTTAATTCCTTTGCCCCCTTCTTTCTTCCTTCCTCCCTTTTTCCCCAAATGAAGTTCTCCTCTCCCTTTTATATCTCATGTTTGAGAGAGTCACAACTTTTCATTTCATGCCTTTTGACCATTCATTAAAATTAACTAAATTTTATTTTGTTCTTTTATATTTTAATTTATTATTTTTATTATTATTTATTAATAAATCCTATTTCAACAAGGGGACATTACACAATCTCCTTTGGAAACATACATAGAGGCTCCCTTATGTAGCTTTATGGAGGTCAAGATTGAGAATAAGTATTAAGCGTAAAAGCTTAGTTGCTTGTCAATTAACTTGAGATTTTGCTTTTACATTAGGCTGAATAGCTCAGTTGTAAGAAACCCTATCTAAACTACAAATGGGTACATTGACTAGTATTTATAGAGAAATTCTACTCACAATATTTTCCTCCCAAAATAGAAGTTGAATTCTGTGGCTTAGTCAAGGAGATGGTGATGTTCTTTTAGCAAATTTGACACCATGAATTCTCCTGTTGGTGGTTGGACTCTATTGTGTAGGCTACTGGTACAAGTTCCGTTAAAGTTTGTCGCGTTGTACAACACTATGGAGCACTGGGTGGGCGAATTTCATCACCATGCATGTAATGTCACCAACTCAAGCCATGAGGCTTAACTATGCATTGGCTGCCCTTTCCTTGGATTACCCAAGAGGAAGAGGACTTAAAACATCGTTGGGTAAGTGTTAGAATCTTTGGCTTGTTCTCTACTCTATTGTTAAGTCGTGGGCATTTCTTTTTGTGCAACATAAGTGACTCTTAGCCTAAAGACTTAATATTTACCCCTTTTGAGATTAAGTGACTCTTAGCCTAAAGACTTAATATTTCTCCCTTTTGAGTTTAATGACTTAAGAAACATGTATTTTAAGTGATTTTATAAAACACATGCCAAAAAGGTCAAGGGGGCGTTGGAAAATAAGGAGCCTATTGGCTCATATGTGAGGATTTTATTTGGAGCATTCGATTGAGCTTACAATGAATCTATGGCTGAGATTAAATCTTTTTTTTGGGAGTCATTATATAACATATTAGGGTTATCTTGGAGCTCATTATGTGATCAGAATTTTCTCTGTTGCTGCTGCAATCTCTTGGCTTGAGGTTTGAAACCCTTGATTAACCTTGGTTTCAGAGAGACATATGGGATACCCCTCGTTAGTAGGGTGTGTTTTGGTGGAAGGGCTTTGGTCTGTGATGCTATTAGGGTTCTCTTGGAGCTCATTACATGATCAGAACTTTCTCTATTGCTGCTGCAATCTCTTGGCTTGAGATTTGAAACCCTTGAGTAACCTTAGTTTCGGAGAGACATATGGGATCCCCCTAGTTAGCAGGGTCTGTTTTGGTGGAAGGGCTTTGGTCTGTGATGCCCTTGTGCATCATTTTGAGAGCTGCCTATTCTTACATTTTCTTGAGCATCATTGAAACTAACATCAGCAAGCACAAGTGTGTCGTTTTGGTGAGATTCAACGCTGATTTTTGGAGGGTTTTTGCTAAGGGTGGCTATGGTTTTGAAGTCATTTTCTGAGGTATTTGGGCATTAACCTGTACACTGCTGATTACTTTCATCTCAGAAAAGTAACGTAAACTGTTTCTAAAATTTCTGGGCTGTTGTAGTGTGTTTTTTGTAACTTTTTGACATTCAGAAGCATTCAGAAATTTCTATAAATTCACAGAAAAATCAGAAAAATGTTCTGAGTTTAGATTTGAGTTTGTTGAAGGTTTATCTATTTGCAAATACAATTTCATATTTTTTTATTGCTTATTTGTGGAGATATTGTTGTTTTTCCATTAACCTTATTTGGGGGTATTACAATGCATCATTTAGAACAAAATTTCTCTAGTTTTGAATGTTGGATTGGTCTTTATAAAAGACTTTGACTTCAGTAGAGTAATAGGTCCCACCAAATGATGATAGTTGAGGTTTGGTGTGTGTATGCCATAGGGATACCATGGATTTGAAGATTGTGCAACCATGTTCATCATGGAGACCTATGAAGGAATGGCTGTGTGTTTCACAGGTGGTTGGATTAACTTGTGGTGGTAGATTGGACGGTGCACATGAATTTGAAGAGAAGCAGGTGCTTTGCCTTTTGTGAAGTCTTAGGAGTGTACCACATAGCATTGGTCATTAATAACTACCCAACAATGTAATCATTTGGAAAGGTAGGGCCCACTGTGGAAAATAAAACTATGTTAATGAAAAAGGTGCTGAGCTACTAATGTGGACCAATGACGGACCTTATTTGCAATGGCTTCTTTGTATTACATGGTAGTGTGACAAATCATTAAATCTAATTTGATTGGGCTTTAAAGATGGTGTGTGCAATGTTACTTAAACTCTTTACGAGGCTGACTGGGATGCATTAATCATAAAATTGATTGATTGAGGCATTCTGCTGATGCCGTGGGGCATTGTTTCTTAATCATAAACAAGGTGGCATAAATTTGATGCCCATTTGAAGAATTGACTATAGTATTCATCAAAATTTTTTCTGCTATGTTCTTAAGATAATCTATGGTTTATATAGGAATTTGCCAAATTGTTAAATAAAACATTATGTAGAAAATGGGACAAATTTTAATCATGAAATGTTATCAGATTCCAAGTTTTATTTGGGGAAAAACGACAAAAATGGCTGGTTTTGCATGCATTTTAAAGGAAATGATGTAAAACTTTGTCAATAGTATTCTAAAATCGCGGCAAAACCAATACAAGTCAATGTATGTGCATGAATAGATACTTCTTATAGCATATGCTTTCAATTGTCAAAAACGTATTCCTTGGCACTATATAAGACAGCTCTTTTTATCTGGTTATTGTTTACTAAATTTCTTGAATGCAACGACATTACAGGCTGTGCTTGAGACTGTTGCCAGAGTCACTCACGAGAAGTCTAAGAAAAATGACACGCTAGAGAAAAAGTAAGGCCTTCCAGTTCATTTTATGATTAAACAAGTCCAGTGTCTCATGCTTTATTGTTGGTAGCATTCATACTGATCTGATTAGTGAAGGCCTATGCTTTTGAAGCTTCATGATGTAAAAGAATTATTTGTTATGTTGTTTCCAGTGGAACATCTAGGTCTTTCCAACTTCATGATGTCTTCAACTTGGACAATGAGAATGGAGCAGAAGATACACCAATGTTAATAGATAGAAAGGTTTGTTCTTTGATGACTATGATGCTACAAGTGAAAGTATCACTATGTTTATGCATTCATCTTACCTGCTTCGATCAAAGTCCCGACTCTAATACTTATTTGCAGAACTTATAAAAGCGGTTGTTTATTTTTCAGGATAATATATTTATAATGTCCAATCCAAAATCAAAGTATCCAGTCCTACAGTTGGACCTCAGGTACAATGTAACCCTTCTTAAAGTAGTCAGGAGTTAGGACTGTTAGCCAAAACATTATTCACATCCATATTAGGGTTTTCTGTACTGTTTTGATTAGTAATAAAATTGATATATTCTGTGGTGCAGGCTCATTTCAGATTTAGTGGTGGTGATTGTCTCTGCAGCAGTTGGTGGAATTACCTTTGCTTGGTTTGGACAGCCGGTCAGTCTCTTATGCCTTTAACAAGGTGTAAATCTTTATGGACTAAAAATAAATGATTCTGTACTTTGTTCCAGTGATAGCTGCATTTGTTTTATAAGCAGTTTATGAGCTTTTATCTAGTGATCTGCAATTACTTTTTCTTGTTTTGACCTAGGTTTGAAAATCTTGACAGGTTATTACAGGGTACTTACTTGCCGGGTCTGTTATTGGACCAGGTGGTTTGAGCTTTGTAAGTGAAATGGTACAGGTAAGCTGTAAATCTTATACTGCAGCTTTAATTATCAATAACAAAAAATTCACAGTAATGACATTGACAAACCAATCACCTCCAGAAAATACACAGCAAAAGAGACTTGAGCTATCTTTTAATTCGGTTCCAGCCTTGATTTTGAGTGTAAGAGGGTTGCCTAAAGAGGTTGCTTCTTTATCTGTATATGTGTAGCACATTTCTAGAAGTGATTTGTTATGAGACTAAAGTTCAAGGTACATTCTTAAGGTGTAACACAATACTTAACAGCCTGCTTGCATGTTTTTGAAATATCTTTCCATGTCAAAAATTAAGCTGATTTAAATGAGGAGATTTCTATGTGCTCAAATCCAGATGTGTCTTAATTTTGGACCAGAGTTGCATGGAAACCTATGTTACAGGGTTTGCCTGCTGCCAGGTTCGATCCGGGTCTGGTTTACACTGGATCCGGGTACTGGTCCGATTCGCCTGTAAGTCGGGCAAAATCTCTAAAAATGCTATAAAATATTATCCGCCAAGAGAAATCGATAGAAAAATTCAAACGTAAGGTATCCGCTGAGAAAGTGGGAGACAAAATATCATTCCCTGTAGCGGAGTGGGTGAAATGCAAACTCTCTTCCCTTCAACAATCATGGAATGTTGTGACTTACCATTTTGATCTTTTTTCTTTATTTGTGTTTTAGGTTTTCCTTTTGTTTTTTCATTTTTCTTTTGTGTGTTTGCTGAAATTTTGCATGTTAAAATATTTCAAGATCACTATTGTTTTAATTGTAGTATGTTAAAGTTTAATATTTAAAATATTTAATTTAGATTCTTAAATAATAATTATACTTAATTGAATATATTTAGCATTTATAATATTTATATTATCATTTTTGTATATTTAACTCATGCACCTGGATGCACACACACACACGTACATGCACATGCACACACACACACACACACACACAGAGAATCAGCAACTTAGATTCAAACAGATACAGTATTGGATGATGACAACAATGATAGAAATATACATATATTCAATTGTTTACATATCGGAAAATTTTCAAGATTCCCTGATATAGATACAGCTAGAGTTGACTATTATAGAAATGTACATATATTCAATTGTTTACATATCCAAGAGTATATAAAATAACTTTTAAATTATTTTTTTTTTAGTTTACAATATTTATTTTGTCTTGTTATGTGTTTGTCTTTAGTGATATATGTATATATGTATATTTTATTTTTTGCAAATTTTAAACGTTTTACTTCTACATAAAGTCAAAAGTGGATATTGCACCAGACAGTGTTCTGCTGTATCCAAATGCATTTGACGTGGCTCAAATATCTGCTCATTCATGTATATGTCTGGATAAGGCATCCGTGCCATATGCTGGAGTATCATATCTGTTTTGATTATCTGACAGGCAGGTAAGTAGCATCCAGAAGTTGGAAGAGAAGTATCTGACATCTCTATTAGATCACTTTCTGTTCCAAACCTAAGCTGTCATCACTTTAGTTGGTACATGATTACTGAACAAATCTATATATTTACCTAATGTATAGGAGTTATTTACATAGAAAACCATGAAGGTGCTTCTTACAAACGGTTTAATTAGATAAGCTAATCCATATCAATCTAGCATGATATCAAACATTGCACCTAAGCTTTACCCTTGCCGTATCTAGGAATATCATATCTGTATTACCAATCAGGCATGATATCAAGCATTGCACCTAAGCTTTATCCAATAAGCAGATGCATGTATCAGACTGGGGAGAAGTATCTTACAACTCCGTTGGACCACTTCCTGCTCCAAACCTAACTTGCCATCTCACTTTAGTTGGCATGTGATTACTGAACAAATCTATATATTTTTCTAATGCATAGACTATAGAGTTATTTAAATAAGAAAAACAAGTTGGCATGTGATTACTTAACATAGCTATATATTTATCTAATGCATACAACTTATTTAAATAAGACAACCACAAAGGAGGCTTTTACAAACTGTTTAATTAGATAAGCTAATCCATACCAATTAGGCATGGTATCAAACATTGGACCTAACCTTGCCTGGGTCATAACATGTGATTTCTTAGTATGATTTCACCTCCAGTTGCGAATGTTTGGAACTTTAGATGCTTGTCTTCAAGTTTCCTCCTATGAAATTTGCTTGTGATCTGTCAGTTGAACTGCTGTCACAACAGTACTCAATATTTCAAAAATGCTCCTAAAATTGCTTCTTTTTTATCCAAAAGTACTCTATACAAATCATTTCCTGGTATATTATTCACATCTTGCCACTAAAATTGAAGAATCTGACTATTTATCTTGTCATGCATATGCCAAGTTTGATATGATATTGAATTAAACCTGCAAAAGATGATGTTCTGCAATGACATGATGATAATCTTTTTCTCAAAAGAGAGATCCTCTGCAAGGACATGATGATTATCTTTATCTTAAAAGAGAGATCTTCTTGAACATTCCAACTCTCCTGACATGATATTGTCACTCTATTATGAACCTTATTCAATGGAACATCAAAGGAGTACTGATATCTAATGGGCACCAGGCCTTCATCTTTTTCTGAGATAAACGTTTTCTCATGTATGGAGTTTGTGCTTCATTTGATTTGAGATATTACAAGTAGCATTGTGGTTGGTTCCTTCACAATTTGCAACTTAATATTAACTTCTGATAACAAGTATTCACAAGGAGTTTCTTCATCCAAAAAACTCATCACATTAATATACTCTAAAGTGGACGTAACCATCAGCTCAAAAGCAAAGTGATTAGTCTGTCAACTGAATGTTGCTAGCTATAATTATTGATGGGGTTAGTAAGATGGACAAGTTGCTTGCGAATCATGATGTCCCGACTCTTGGTGATTCATGTATTTTGATTGCCAATAACTCAGCATGTCTATGATTGGTAAAATAACTTTAAGTTATAATGATGATATCTCAAGTATGAAATCATTTATGATTAATAATAAAGTGGAAACTAACTGGACATATGGTAATGTTATGATTAACATCAAGTCTTTTTGCCCAAGAAAGAATAGAAGTGCAGTGCTTTGTTCGATGACATTTTTATTGAAGATACGTTTTGTAGATTCTTGATAGACAAGATAGCATTATCAACTATGAATCACCAATTAGGCCCAAATAATCTTATTTCTGTATAAGATTTTGGAAGTGCCCATTTTTAGTGCATGAACTTGTGCTATAATAGTTAGATGGTAATGGCAGCCACTTTTTGAACATTGTCAATGGACCCATCTTTTTCTTATTTAATGTTGCTCCTTTAGCATTTTTTTTAACTGATTTTGTTGGCCATCTTTCTTTACATTTGATAGTATTTGTTTCAGGTGGAGACATTCGCTCAATTTGGTGTTGTCTTTCTTCTTTTTGCCTTGGGTCTTGATTTTTCTTCAACAAAGGTAATAAAACATATCATGGTGCTTTTTAAATTGGATTATCTTTTCCTACATGCTGTGTAAGTTTATGGAGAAAAAGAGAAAAATTACTACTATTTCCTATATTAGGCAAGCTGTTTAGGTTTATACTATATAGTAGGTTATACTTCAAAAAATTGGGCAGCTGGGAATTAAGAATAATTATAGTTAAACATTTCTATTAACTGAATTGGTTGGTTTCTTTTCTTATACAGCTTCGAGTTGTTCGAGCTGTTGCCGTTTTAGGGGGTTTGCTCCAGATCTTCCTTTTCATGTGTTTGTGTGGCATTACTGCTGTGGTAATTGTCCATCTTGTTTTTTCATATATTTAAATTAACTTTTGCTTGTATGTAGGAGCAATTACAATTGATACTGAAGGTTCTTGTTTTCTTTATGATTTTTTGATTGTAGGTATGCGGTGCAAATTCTTCAGAGGGAATGTTTGTTGGCACCTTCCTATCAATGTCATCCACAGCTGTGGTAATTTATTCATCTTTTTTGTTAAAGGCGATTGGGAACATCAATGGACCCAGACTGCTAGGGATGAATAGGCTTTAGGCCTAGATGTTTTATGACACATGTATGTCTTCCAAGTTGTGTATTGCCTTATTGTGATGTGGGAATTTGGACTTAGTTGCTCTCTTGATGATGCACCATTTTACCATTGCACCACAGCACTTGTGATGTAATCTCTTCAGTTTCACTTAGGTAGAATTCTTATTCTTTATAAATTCACATAAATAAATTGAGTTTTTCTTTAAGCTATGTACCCAAGGGATGCATCCTGTGTCTCCAAGGTTGTTTTTCAGAGTTCCCAAACAGATTGAGTGGTTGGGGACAAGATAAAACGCCCCTTTAATGTCCCCAATCACTGGGCAAGATGACCTAGCTGCCCACGCGATGTTTTGGTTTCTCCTGATGCCATTTTAGGGATGCATCTCTGTTTTTTTTTGGCTCAGACAGGGACTCTTATGTGTACAAAGAACAATTCACATACTTATGGAAAAGGAGACAAACAAGTACAAACTAACAAAAAAGGTCAGATGACTAGTTTGTTGATGATGGAGCTTCCTGCTCTATGGTGAGCATTTTGGCATGGCTCAGATACTGATTGTTACATTTTGCCATTTGGAAACACATACTTTTGTTACGGTTACATTTTTGATTTCATTCTATGATATTAGATATTAAATTACATTTTGTACAGGTGAATGGGAATGCAAGGTATTTCAATTTATTATGTTTCGAATTTGCAATGCCCATTTCCCAAATAGGGATATGTTGAGAATGTGTAATGATGCTTAATTTTGCTAACTTAAGCATCATTGACATTCTAAAGATAGCCATATTCATGAAGAGAGTGTGGAAAATTTGAAACATTATAATTAAAATATCTTATTCCCATTCATCCATGACAAAATGAAAACATGACCTGTCATAACTTACAATTGTTTTTTCATTTTTATTATAATATGAATTTTTTTGACAATTTGTTTTTTTGTTGAAATTAAATAATCAAAATTTTAAAATATGTTTTAAACAGATAATTTGATCCAAAGAAATGGTTATCTTTTTCTTCTTCTTGTTAAATTTAATATATTCATTTCTTTTTCTGTTAAAATTTTTATGTACAATTTTCCATCCCTTGCTGGTCCAATAATTTGAGCATTTTTTTACTGTATTGGAAACTCCTCCCCCTTTCCTCCACTGTATCCATACCAAAAATTCCATGGATCATAGTTTCCAAAGGAATATCAACAGTGAGAGTAAATGCACAAGGAACGATGCCTTGCATTGAGGTAGCATAGAGGGTGATAGACATAGCAGGCAACAAATATGCTACCTCCTATATAACTCCAAGTCTAAATCATCCTATTAGATGAATCCATTTTTTCTGCTGTTATTTGTAAAACAAATTCATTGCTTGCGGTATATTTGCTTATCAAAAAGACTTATAATAAGGGTAGAAACTCAGTGCACCAAAGAACAGAAAAGAAAAAAACATGTCCATATAATCCATTTTAAATGAAATATCATTTTTGAATCTGTCTTTATTATTTTCAATATTTCCAATAGATCAGTCAAAAGAGGCAAATATGACCTTAGAATGAAGAAAGCAGTTACTAGCATTGAAAAAACATTACAACCTTTATAGTGCTCATGTATATCAGTATAATTATTATTATCTCTTTTCTAAATGCTTATCTGCTGTCTTGCATGAGGCAAAGATAAAGTTAGAGAAATGTTTACTGTTTGAGTCAGGGGTTTTCATTCTACTAACTACTGAGAAGTGTGGGATCACTGAGTCTGAGAGTGATTTGCATACCTGACTGAGGTCCAATGTGCAGACAAGTTATAGAGGCATATCATTCCAATTGATCAATTCTTTTTGACCATGTGATTATTTTGACACAAGTCCTTCATCGCACAAAAATATTCCACTTTATCATTTTCCTGGCTCCTGAAGCACTTTGCGAGTGGAAGTTAGTTTTAGTGGAAATAGTGGCACCAACACTGGTTGCATCATTTTTTCTTGAGTGCCAGTGCTGTTGTGCCAATGGTGATGGTACTAGACTCTCTGAGTTTGTGCCATTATTCCACTGCATTGTCAATTGTGATGGCACTATACTCTCTGAGTTTGACTCTGCAATTATTTTGACACAAAGTCCTTAACAGAAAAAAATGTTCCAGTTTATCATTTGGTCTTGGCTTCTGAAGCATAGTTTTAGAGGAAGTTAGTTTTAGTGCAAATAGTAGCACCAACACTGATTAGTTCTTTTGACACTGCAACTATTATGACACTAAGTCCACAGCACAAAAATATTCCACTTTATCATTTGTCCTGGCTTCTGAAGCAGAGTGTGAGGAAGTTAGTTATAGTGCAAATAGGAGTACCAACATTGGTTGCACCAATTTTCCTCCAGTGCAAATAGTCCCAATGGTGATGGCACTAGACTCTCCAAGTATGTGCCAATACTACACTCCATTGTCGCTAGTGCCTTCAGTATCATGGCCATTGTTTTCTACTTCATTTGAATTCTATATATGAAATGAATAAATGGAACATTATTTATCTAGGCTTTTTTTGGGATCTCTAAGCAGTAGAGTATTTCACCATTCTTCTCAGATTTAAACTGTACACAACTAGTTTCACTGTAATGAAATTACAGCTGTCAATGACTTGTTAGTTTTTTTGTTACCTGTACTCTGCACTTTTGGTGTATTTATTTAAGTGTATTAGCTTTCATTTTTTTGACACAGAGCATTCTAATTAACCATGTTGTCCCTATCTATTTTCTAGGATCGGATGGTATTGGAGCTTTGAATTTCTTGCCAAAAGAATTTAGAGTATGAGAATCATGAGGTTCCAACCTACAGTCCTTTAATATACATTTCTTTTATGCATTGCTTGTACAAGAAACCCAAATTCATTGGATCCAATTTGTTAAATGAATGAAGATGTCTTTCATAGATAGCAAGGCAAATTGTGTGGCTATTGTGTGCAGATTTTACAGTAAGTTACTTCTTCAAAGAGTCCTGAATATCAGGTTGGTTCAGTGGCTTAATGACAACTTAAGTTCACTACTAAGAAAATTATGCCAATTATGTTGATGGTATTTCTATTGTCAGATGCATGAAGATAGAGAAGAGGAGCTAGTGAGGATTTGAAGTGAATTTTTGAAGGTTCTCTCTGGTGTTTTCTATTCGGTTAGGCATGATGATAGATTAATATATTGACTAGTAGCAGTTGCCAAAGAGGAGAGGTGACTGCACAATTATCCTATGAATTCCACAAATTATCTGATTAATTGAAAGTTTGAGGCAGTGAGCATTATCAATTTCCTAATCGTCACATGGGACTTGAATCTTAAATCCAGACAGTGTTGGTAATTTTTAACCAGTTGGTATTAACACTCTTGAAGCCACATGGAGGTAATAGGCAATTTCACATCATAACTTCCATCAAAGAAGACAAATTAAACCATGGGAAGCAGCACAGAGAAAACCAAGCTAAATTTGTCTCAAGAAGCAACTTCACAAGATCAATAGCCTGCAATACTTTTAGCCACTTTGGTACCATAAAGCCATTAATAATTTCATCAATTATCATAAGCCGAATTGGATAAATGGTGTGATTTTACTAGTACTCCAAATACTCAAACGAGAAGCATTGCGTGTGATAAACTCTCCTAGCACAGGTATGGAGTCAACCTACAATGCATGAGAAGGGTATGGATATGCTTGATGTCTAAAATTAAACTCCTGCAGATGGATAGTTGGATGAACTACACAATGGAGAAAGACTGAGAAACCTATTTGGTGAAAATTTCACCGTGGAAATGGAAATGGTTGCCTCTTGGGCTTGGCATTGACCTTCAACACAATTACAAAGTGGATATGACTCAAGTGGAGGAGGACAAGGGCAACTACTTTGTGGAAACAACCATTGACTTTCCTAGAATGGACTGTGGCTCTTCTATTGATTAACATTCCATTCAATGTTCCTTCTCAGCTCTCATATGCCTTAACTTTATTCTATGTTGATGGCTGGGTATTGGAACTAAACAAATACCTCTTGCTTTTCCGTTTTAGTTGCTGAACAGTCACCCTTTTGGAGTTAAGTGAGGCTGTTTTGTTTTTTCATTTTTTTGTCATTTCTTGTGTTTTATTTTTCGTCTTCTGCCTGTCAACTTTACATTTAGGGGTTATATTTGTAGGATGACAATACAGAACACTGAAATTTATATCCAACTTGTTTATTTAGAAAATGCCTGGAAATACGGTGTCTGGGCATTTATGAGTCATTACTTATGATGCCAAATACAAAATCTGCATTGATGATTCAAATATAGTTGATGCTTTCTGCTGATCATAATTTTTAATAGTCAGTTGTTTTTGTTCGGTGGTATTTCACATAGATAATGAATGGGCTTCATAGTGCTCCACATATGCTTATGTTAGATGTTAAAGATGTTGAAGTGAAGCTGCCAAATTAATTATGCACTTGAATTCCCATTCCATACTTAAGACTAGTCCTCACTTGACTAAAATATATAACTTCTTTTGACATGTTTTATGTGAGGTAATGGTAAAAAAGTTAATAATTAATGATTTCTATATGCTTGAATGTTTTCTTATAAAGCATTCTTTATGGTTATATTTCAGGTCCTAAAGTTTTTGATGGAGCAAAATACTATTAATTCGCCCTATGGTCAAGTTACAATTGGAACTCTAATTCTTCAAGTGAGGGACATAAATTCTATGCTCTTGAATTACTTGTTCATAAATTGTAATTTCTAAGTTAGCCTTATTGTTAAATGGATAAGATGTTGGACACATTGTGATTCTTTAGCAAAATTGGGATGTGCCTGATTGGACTCTGTACAATGGGGAGGCATATACAATGTGTTGATGTTATGTGAATTCTGTAACATCCAGGATTGTGCAGTTGGACTATTATTTGCTTTACTTCCTATTTTGGGTGGCAATGGAATTTTGCAAGGGATAATGTCCATGACAAAATCGTAAGTAGTGTCTACTCTAGTTTGCATGACCCTTTTTTTTCCCATTATTATTACAATGTTAATTGTCTGTTTACTATTTTCTTTGGTATCTTTCTTGTATTTGAATGTTACAGTTGCTTTCTTAACCAAGCTAAAATGTTTATTTTAAGATGGTCTTATGCAACCAAGACCACACATATTTTTCCAAATAAAGGTTAAATCTCTTTTAGGATTCCTCTGCTTAATAAATGAGAAACAAGTAGCAAGCTAGCTTTGCAGCTATACGCTCCAATATGTTTGTATTCCTCAAATTTTTCTTAAGGAAAAGCTCAGCAGTAAATAGTGTGAAGGAAAGAATTGCATTTGGCGGAAGTATGACTAAATAGAATAGAATCTTCTTTCGTCTCCAAAAATTCAAGATGAGAGGTGCTTATGGTTCAAACATTATTTCCTTTTATTAACATATGCTCTTATATTTTCTGCATGAATTTTTTTTAATTATGGCCATCGGACTGTGGAAAGGATCATATACTAGATTGGAATGTCAGGTTCGCTGTGTATAACTTATGATGAGAATAAAATGTCTAGTTTATTCTTAACAACAATATATCCTTAATAGCAGCGGGTAGTAACTTCAAAGGCTTAGATCTATCAATCATGATAAGATCTGATTCTGGTATATATTGTACATCGGGGCTTTGAGTATACTATTTCATCTAAAGATTTAGATAGCTATAGATTCAGAGATAAAATCTGTGATGTCTGATCCGACTCATCCTTCTCAAGTCATCTCAAAAAAGATGCAAACTGACTCCCCTACAGGAAATATGCAAATGGACTTTCATCCCAATCAGTAACCAATTCTAATTTTCTTCTTTTTGGAGTTACATATGGCAGAATGATATTTCACGAGTAAGCTGGGTATCTTGTTGAGCAAGTGCCTTTCATGGCACAACATGGATTTCCCAGTCATCATTGTTGTGGACAATACTACAATGGCTACCTGCCCAGCCTCCACCCCTTCACAAGTATCTGGATGAATCTCATCAGCCAACAACTCATTTTATTTGGTAGAACTGGGCTATGTGATAGAGCCAAGCGGTTGTTCCCCAATCACCTTACCATATCAATACATATAGAGTTCAGCTTTATCAGCATAACAGCGAATGGTTCCTCCATGATAGTAAATAAGACCTGCTTAGGGAACAAATGTTTGCTTCAAGCTCATTGATGCTATTCAATTGTTGCACCATGGTGTATTGGCTATAGTTGGTATATGTGACTAAACTTTCTGATAAGACAAACAAGGAAACTAGTTATCCTCCTTCATGGTTACCGAGCTGTGTTTCCTATTCAAATGAGAATTAATCATTAAAAAAATTAACATAGTTTTAAGGCTACTAGATCATATGCATTATATTTTCCAATTTCCTGATTATTGTGTCCACTAACATGGTTTTTGTAGGCTGGTTATGCTGTCCTTATTTTTTGCTGCTGCAAAAATATTATCTCGGTCTTTTGTACCACGCCTTTTGAAGCTTATGATGAGACTCTCTTCACAGGTAGGTTTCTTTCACTGATAAATACTTTTTAAAGTATAACTGCAAAACTTCCTTTTGAATATATAAGAATACCCCTTTTATTACTTGAATGAGGTTTCTATTGGAATAATATCTAGATGCATGATTGTATTCAAAGAATATATATTTGGAATAAGTTGTAGGAAATATTAATTTGCAATTGATCTGTTTATTGTTTGGATTGCAGACAAATGAACTTTACCAGCTGGCTTCAGTTGCATTCTGCTTGCTAGTTGCTTGGGTTTGTGCAACGTTTCTCATTCCTTTTAAGTTTTCTTTCTTGTGGGGATTCTATATGGCGCTTCCTTTTATGATTTCTCTTTTCAACAAGTACAAGCTGGTAATTATGTATAGTTAACACCTGAACCTTTTGGAGAAGATGCACTGTGGTGCTTCGTCCTTGAGATGGACTGAATCTATTTTAAGAAATTGCTGCATATAAGGACATAATATTTACCATTATACATAGAGTTTGTAATCTAATACACATTCGTGCAAATATCTTGGAAGCAATTTATTAAATATAAGTATATAGGTTTCTATAAAAATTATAATGGTTGTTCATATAAACATGTTGATCCAACATTATCGTACACATTCTTGTTATAATTGATTTCTAAATCTGCATAATGCCAATACACAATGAAAATTACAATCAATCCTTATCAACATTTGTTTTTTTATCCTTATACATTCTTCATTCAAGCCTTACAAACATTGGTATCAGAGCATGATGGCGTTGAGAAAGTCCGGGAAGGGTAGAATGTTAGAGATTAGAATTCAAAGAAGGAAGTTGAAAAAAGTCCCGTGCGAAGAATTGCAGACTCGAAATTCGTGTAAGGATACAAAGAGGGAATGGTAGAGAATTAGGTGTGATCATAGATTGAAAACTTGGCTGCGATTCACTGGGACTTGTTAATCCGTTGGCTCGCCAAGTTGACTTGCCACGAACTCGCAAGCTGCATCTAGACGAGTCCAAAACAAAAATGCCCAATTTTTGCAGTGAGACTCGACGAGTCCTAGGGTTGGACTCGTGAGTCCTGACACGAGACTCTCAACATCTTTAAAAATTGGGATTTTTAATGAATTTTCACTTTTTGCACTTTCTTGATCCTCAAATCCGTTAGGGTCTCTACACCCAAACCTCCAACAGGATTGGATGCAATGGAGGAGGACGAAGAATATTTTGAAGATCAAGAAACAATTCACATCATCATTTAGATGCCGTAGCAGTAGCACCTTCTAGTTCGAGGTTTGAAAGATGGAGTTACATTACGAGAGGAAAGAGAAAGATGTAGATTGTACTTTTTTTTTTTTTTCAGATTTTCTCATTTTGACATATCATTATGTTGGTATAATTATTTATTCATCTTGGATATAATTACACTTAAGTTTACTTAGGTACATGCATAACATTGTAGTTTGCATATGAGACACTTAGGGAGATGTGCATACATTGCGAGTGTGTATGTAGGAGAATTTCCACCTTTTATGGTGTGATCTTGTTGTTACTTTATCATATCCACTTATTGTGAGATGATAATTCCACCTTCGAACGTTATCCCACCCCCCCCAACTGTACGTGTCTGCAGTTTTTGCAGACTGCACCTGTGTTCCGGGCCCTGCCCCCGGATTTTCCACCGGTGACCCTGCAACTGCCGACACCACTATGCTTTGTTCTCAGGCGGTTCTCGTGCCTGGCGCTGCCCTTTCCTCCCGCGGCTGTGCTTTTCGTCCCATCGCTGCAGCATCCGACCGACCACCCTTTCGCCGATGTCTTCTGCTCTCGTTCCCTAGGCTCCACCTTTGCTGCCTCCTCGGGCTCCACTTGCGCAGCGCCACTCCGCCCCCAACAGCCCCTGACAAGTTTTTTTATTTTGTTCTGCAGGAAGACACATGTTGGGCGGTAATTCGCCCACGTGGCGGTCTTTTTGCCACGCAGGCAAACACGTGGCAGATTCTCAGCGGGCCACATAGTGCAGGGTGACATTACCTGCCAACTCGATGCCACATCATCATCCATGCATTCAGCCATACACACGTTAGCCTGCCCAGTTGGCAAAGCACACTCAGCATCCACATCAACAGTCTGCGCAGACAATCCGCACAGTCCAGTCAGCAGCCACATCAGCAGTATGGTTTGCCACATCAACCTGCCATGTCATCATCTGTACGGTCAGCCAAAAGGGGTGCAACAGTCTGGTGACGGCCATATGGCTGTCAAATTTAATCGTGAACTTTGCTGAAAGTCCGCCACCCTATGAAAGACCACCTTGCATTGTATGAAGAGTTGTCTTGGTTCAAAGGGAGCCGACCCTTGGTGAAGGGTCACCTCCGCTAGGATATAAAAGGAGATCTGCTCTCCTCACTTTGCATTGATTATTATCACCTGCAGTCCGTGTCTCTCCTACAGCAGATCGAATATCTTCTATAACAGTTCGGATACACACAGCAGATCGAATATCTTATATAGCAGTTCGTATACCTTCATCAGCAGGTTGTGTATTTTCTACAGCAGTACATGAATCATCTAAGGAAGATTGATTCACACAGCAGATCGTATTTCATCTATTGTGGATTGTTTCATTCATCTAGCTTCAATGAGTGAAGCGATTTTTGTAAAGATATCTTGCTGTTTGATAAATATAATAAGAGACATTTGTTGCTGGGTTTTTCTCCCTCATGTTGGAGGGTTTTCCTAGGGTATATGTTGTGCAAATTTGATTGAATTGTCTTATATCTGCATGTTATTAATCCGATCATAAAAAATAACACTATGTTCTCTAAATCATTTAATTTTTTTTTTAGGTAAAACTATGGTTTTCTTCTTTGCCGAGTCCTAGCCAAGTTGTAGCTGAGTTTTTTGCTGAGTCCCGAGTCTAAGTCCTATTTTGGGCTGCCAAGTCTGTGTCGAGTCCGAGTCCTCAAACTATGGGTGTGATAGAAGTCATGAAACAAACTGTATGAATTCTTAAACTTGATTGTATGAAGGTAAAATTGTGAGGGAAATAGTCGTGTTCATAAAATGTTGAAAGAAATGCCAGTTGTGGCTGTTTGAAATAAGACTCTGCAAACCCGGATCGAAGGAAGAAGTTTAAAATCGTGATTGTCTAAAATTATGTCTGAAGATCACAATAACAAATTGAGACCAGAATGCGTCCAATTATGACCAAAATAGTCGCGTATGGGCAGAAGGATATAGTCATTTATTGTTTAAGTTGAGGGCATGCCTTTGAAAAAGGCATTTGAAAATGAGGGCACATGTTTAAATAAAAGAGGGCAACACACTTGCAGTCACGGTGGCCAGAACAATTCATTTCCAGTCACGTTTTTAAATCAGATGCTTGCATGTGATTTGTAAGCGTTTAATAGAATTAAGGTGGGTATGTCTTGTCTGTTGAAAACTTTCATATGTGTTTCGTAAAAATCGTATATGGGCTGTGAAACACCTGCAAACACAAACAGTTAGTCTGAGAAAAATATCTTATACATCCTTTAGAAAGGTAGTTGATTTATGCGTTCAATATCTATTCTGAAAATTTTGTGAGCCTTAAAAAGGAGCTGAAGTATTTTTCAAGATTTTTTGTTTTGCAAATGGTTGAAGGCACATAAATTAATTGGGGAAAATTTTAATATTTGGGGTCACAAGATACTCATGATTTTTGAATATCGACTATGTGCTCAAATAATTTTAACCAAAGAAGCAGAAGTCTGGCATTGAGTTGTGATTAATTGTGGATCATTGCAAGTGCTGAATATTTCCCCATATAAATTGCGAGTCGAGCAAAAAAGTCGTTGACTGATAGTCAATGACTTTTGCTGATTAAAAATCATGTTTGAAAATTGTGTAATATCAAGCTGGCAAAAAAATTGATATAAATCCTAAAAATCACCCATAGAAAAAGGTGGGAAATCTATGAATTGGCACAGTCGCGACTGGAGGAATAAGATCTGCCCGACGTGAGGAAATAGACTAGCAGAATATAACCTGCGTGACGTGAGGAAATAGAGACCAACACGACATGAACAAGAAGAGGTGAGTTTGTACATCAGGAAACAGACTAGTGCGACGTGAGAAAGAAGAGGTGAGTTTTATTGCAACCAACTACTTATTCTGTACTCTATTGTAGAAATATATGTTTTGTAGTGGTTTGAGCAGGCACATTTATTTAGACCTATTCTTGCATTACTTGCTTTTTTGAACTTTTTATGTCCTGTTGTAATGCCCCCCTTTGGGAGGACACTAAATCTTGCGTACTATACTTGTAGGATTATTGCAAGTTATGTATTTTCAGTCTGCTGTGGTAATTTGGACAGATTCAATTTGATGTTGTTTCCCTCTTTGAAAGCTGAATGCTGCTCTCTTGGATGAGTGCTATTGCTGAATGGTTCGATCTGTATTTGATTGCTAAAGATTCTTTGCTTTCTTAGGAGAATTGATGTTAATTGTATTGATTTCCTCCATTGATTGATAAGTCCCCTTCAATGCTTGGAATGAATTCTCCTTTGTACTTTGTTGGTGGAAGGGTCACCACCTTTCATAAGAATTGAGTAACCAGTTTTCATTGTAAATTGATCTCCCCTTTTAATTTTTTTTCTCTTCAAAAGAAAAGTTTTCCCCTTTATATCCTCCAATGTGAGGGAGAGTCGCACCTCTTCATAATGGTCACAACCTTTCACAATTACCACCCTTTGAAAGGGTCACAACCCTTCATCATTGCTGCCCCTTTGAAAGAGTGACTTCCTTATCTTCTTCCCACTAATGCTTCCTTAATTCCTTTGCTCCCTTCTTTCTTCTTCGTCCCTTTTCTCCCCAAATGAAGTTCTCTTCTCTCCCTTTTATATCTCATGTTTGAGGGAGTCACAACTCTTCATTTCATGCGTTTTGACCATTCACTTAACTAAATTTTAACTATATTGAATTTTATTTTTATTCTTTTATATTTTAATTTATTATTATTTATCTAAGTTACTGGTTCGAGTTCGGGCACCGGTTCGGGTTTGGAAAACCTGGTACGCTGGTACGGCAAAATTTTGAAAGGGGTTTGGGTTCGTTAGTGCAAAAACATGTAAATTATATATATATATATATATATATATATTGATATTTGTGAAGCCTATAAGCATGAATTAAAATTTGCATGTCACATAGCATCATATAAACAACAAAACAAACATAAACTTGTAATCATAGCATCATGATCATACCATAATAGCATCATATACATCAAGTTTAATATCAAAATGACAAAATTTTCAAGTATCATTGTTTAAACTTTCAACAATATAAACTTAAAGTTTAATCATCAAATGGATCATCCAAGAGTGACTTTCTTTTCCAAAAGCAACATGACACCCCTACCTTGGCATATATGGGTTTTTCTGTAGAAAAGAGAAATCATTTTCCAACAAATGACGCATTAGCTCTGACAGACAAAAGAAATTGCAGCCCAAAATTGTTTCAAAAAGAAACGCATAAAGCAGAAATTGGCTCTGGAAAGAACATTTCTGACAAAAAAAATCATCGAACAAACTCACAGCCACAAAAGAATAACGCATATTACTTGGAATATGCGCCATTTAATATGTGTGCCAAATACAACGGCTGCCAAAAAGAAACGAAGCTTAAGAATAAACACAAGGAATCGACTGCTCCAGACCACACACATATAGCTGTCAAGATAAACACTACTAGGTTCGACCTGGGTCCGCCCGGGTTCGACTGGGTTTGCCCCCGGGTTCGATTGTGTTCGACCAGGATCGAACCACCTCTGGGTTTTTCGAACCCTGGTCGAACCGGACCCACACCACGGATTTGGTCGAACCAGGACCCGTACCAGGGGTGCCCAGAGGCGAACCCGGTAACCTAGTTATTTATTAATAAATCCTATTTCAACAAGGGGACATTACACTTGTTAAGAAAAAATGCTGAAAATGTTAATACTGCCAAATTTAAATGATTTCAAGAAATATTATATTATCTAGCAAAAAGTCATTAGAAATAGAGGATATCTTTACACAGGGCCATTATGACCAACAATGTTTAGAGGAACCTAGTAACATAGGTGCTAGTTGATTACACTGACACTCCAAAGAAAAATGGGGTGCCAGAAAGCTGAAATAGGACTATTATGGATATGGCATGGTGCATGATGTACATTAGTAAATGTGCCATATAGATATTTGTGACACAATTTTTCTTCTAAACAAAACTCCTTGCAATGCCTTTAAAGATGATAAATCTAAAGTGATAATTTTGCATGTTTTTGGTTCAACTACATGCTTTGGTTTGCGATAAAATAAGAAAAAACTGGACTCTAAGAGTAACAATTATTTATTTGTTGGATATAGTGAACAGTCTATGGAAAATTGGTCTCTTAAGAGTAACGATTATTTATTTGTTGGATATAGTGAACAATCTAAGGCTTATAGACTTATTGATATTTCTAATAACAATATAGTAATTAGTGGAGATATTATGTAAAGGAAATAAAGCCATTCTTTCCTTGTGTTCAATAGGAGGTCAATGAAGATCAAGGGCCTAGTGTTATGGTGCCATTAAAAGATGACTCTCTAGTTTATCTTGTATTTTTGTGTGTTAGTTTTAGGGTGATACTTCACCCTCAGTCTATTAGAGATGCCACACTTTAGTTAAGATTCCGCCAATATAGAAATTTACCTTAGCTAAGATTCCACCAATATAGAAATTTACCTTAGATTTTGGTTGAGGTTTCACCAACATAGTGTTTGCCTAAGGTGCGTTGGAAGCCTAAATGTTATTATTCTACTTTATAAGGTGTATACGAGGACAAACTTCCTCAATTAGATGCATGACCTTAGTGAATGGAGAAATAGATTGCATTACAAGTTCAACAATTGAACATGTCCATTATCTCCGTCATCACATCGTTTTTAGGTATCTAAACCACAATGGTACTCAAAGGCACAAGGACAACTTGAATAGGAAGTTGCCATGAAGATTGAGTATGATGCCTTGATCAAAAATCATTCTTGGGAGTTGTAGGAGTTGCTTCCTATTAAACAAACCATTGCATGCAAAGGTCCATAAGGTCAAATGCAAAGCTGAGGGTACTTAAGACAAGTACAAAGCTTGTCCAGTTGCAAGATCATATTTGCAATAGGAGAGGATAGAGTATAAAGACTACAATGAAGATGTTAACATTTCGGTTCTCTGTCTCCATGGCAACTTAGTTTGGTTGGAAGGTCAAAGGTGTATCAAATGGATGATAAGAGTGCCTTCTTGAATGGAGATTTGGATGACGGGGTTTACATGGTGCAGCTTGAGGGTTTTCTGGTTCCTAGTTGTGTTGTATAGGTTTCTATAAACATAATAATGGTTGATTATATAGACATTTTAATCAAACATTCCTATACACATTCTCATTGTATCTGATTTGTAAACCCCTATAATATATTAAATAAATTATCAAACATTCCTCTACACATTGTGGAGTTCCTGATTGCTCATTTATTCTCATTTCTTCATCGAATCCTTACAAATGTTAGGAAAATCACATAGGATGATTGATCCATTTCCTACATAACCCCATGAGAGAAAATCTTGCATACTAGCTTACAAAATAACCAATGCATAGATAAAATAAACAAGCCACAAGATAACACAATATATACCTTGAGAAAATCCTCAAGAGAGAAAAACCCAACCTCCAAAAGCATTCATACACTATCTGTTATTCAACAATAAAAGAATACATGCAGTTATAGAGTTACAATGAACACTTTTGAAAGACTTAAGCCTTTCCAATGCATCCTCCATGTGTCCAAGCATGAATCGCATGAATCCACTTATCCCATGCCATGCTTCACATATGCATTCCTCAAAAGAAGACTCAATACATTGACAACCTATTCTCCCAGCCAACCTTAACCACTAAACATGTGCTTGCTTAAATAAACTCAAGCTCACACAATTACAACCATGTGATAAGATAAAATCATGTGCCTCAAAACCATGAGAACACAAAACCATTGACCCCTAATTTACTTTTGGGTACGAAGTTTGTTACTTGTACAATATTAAGTATCTTTCCCAAATGATATTTAATTATTGTATCTCTTCCACACATGAAATGACTAACCCAATGTTACAATACAACTTTACAAATGGCCTCAAAATAAATATCTAATGTTATGCAATGTGTACAACACCTAATCCTAACAACTAACACAATTGACAACGGTGAAGCCATTAGTGCAATCATCAATCACAAGACACCAAAATAACTTTTCGTTATCCAATTAGGATCAGCCCTTGTCACAAAGGAAACAACCCTTAGTGGAAATGTAACTGCTACAAGGTTGCTATGTTCTCAAGGCCTTCAAAGACACCAACGACATAACAACAATATCCTAACTGTTGCAATGCTTGGCAGCTTCTTTCCATGTAGTCTCTACTACACTTACATGCTACTCCCTTGAGAATTCTTAATTGAGTGTTGCATCAATTGAAAATAATGGATGAATTACAATGAAGCCATGAATGATGGATAATAAGTTTAATAAGAAACACAACAACAAAGGCTCAAAATGGTTTTGTAATGCTAAAGAACTTGAACAAAGATTGCTTGCATCAGCTATTCTTCTTTTTTTAATCTAACACAAACAAATCTGCCATGACACATTGTTCTAACCAGCATGACACCTATGCTTTTTGCCACTAACAAAAAGCGAATCGCCACCATACTACTTCAGCTAAATTTTTAATTGACAAATTTTTCTCTTTATTTTTACTTTGTTCCTGTTGTGAGGTATTCACACATCGCCCCATCGCAAATGAGGACCCCCACTTTTTTTCTTGCTTCCTGGGTTGTGTTTGAGTCTTTTGCTATTAGCCTTTGCATTAGAGAAGCATAGGCGCTTAAAATGGCTAGGAGCTAGGTGAATAGCTTTGTGTGAAAGGTGAAGTAAGTGAGTAAGTTTATAGGGTTTGCATGTCATGCCGGTTAATCAGGAGTCTAGCTAAAGAGTTGAATAAAATTGCTGATAGCGTCAATCCAAGAGTTCAAGGTTGTAGGTAAGCTCCAATTGTTTTAATTTTCCCTTGAGTCTTTTGCTTAAGAATTGGTGTAAGTATGAGTTTGAGCAATTGAATGAATTATTCCAAGGATTGAAATCTTGTGCATTGAAGTGATTAATAAGCTCATTTGTAATCCGCCTCATCTCTAAGTCTTCTCTAGGTTTTAACTTCATGGCTCACACTTTTGAAGCGAACTTCATGTTTGAAGGATATGGAGCGAACTTCATGAGTGACTTTTGGAGCGAACTTCATGCTTGGGAGATTTGGAGTGAGCTTCTTCATGTTGGAAGTGGAGGAATGAAGGAAATTGCCTACTTCATGATCAAACACTCAAGAGCAAGCTTCATGAGTTCACCATTTGAATCAAAATTCATACTTCATGACTTGAACAAGTGGAGCGAAATTCATACTTCATGACTTGAGCAAGTGGAGCGAAATTCACACTTCATGACTTCACCTTTTGGAGCGAATTCTTAACTTCATGAGTAGATGATCTCAAGCCAACTTCATGAGTTGGGGTATTGGAACGAATTTCACCTTCAAGGCTTCACAAGCGAAATGGAAGAAAGGGGATGAAAGAAATTTGGAATCACTCACTTCATGTTCAAGCAGTTGCAAGCGAACTTCATGACTTCATGTTTTGGAGCGAACTTCATGACTTGCCTCCTTGGAGCAAATTTCATCAATGAGCATACACAAGCAAGCCTACATGAGCAAAGTTGAATGAGAGAGGAAGGATGATCGCCTTGAATTGATTCAATGCCAAGCGAACTTCATGACTTTGTGTTTTGGAGCAAACTTCATGACTTTCTAGTTTGGAGCGAACTTCATGATTTCACTTCTTGGAGCGAAATTCCTACTTCATGAGATGGAGTTTTGGAGTGAAATTCATGAATTAGGAACTTGGAGCGAATGACATCTTCAAGCCTTCATGAGCAAAGTGGGGAATAAATGGATGAAACAAATTTGAGAACATGAACTTCATGAATTTAACCTTTAGAGTGAACTTCATGAGTTGCAAGAGTGGAGCGAAATCACAACTTCATGCGTTGCTAAGTTGGAGCGAATTCCCTACTTCATGAGTTGCAAAAGTGGATCGAAATCCTTACTTCATGAGTTGAGCAACCCAAGCGAAATTTAACATTTGAGACAACTTCATGAGTTGGAGTATTGGAGTGAACTTCAGGTTTGAAGAGTTTGGAGCAGATTTCATGTTTGGAAAAGACAAGCAAACTTAGCAAGCAAGGCAATGGAAATAAGACTTCATGTGCACCCCTTAAAGCGAATTTTTTAACTTCATGAGTTGCCACTTTGGAGTGGATTTTGCAACTTCATGAGTTGCCACTTTGGAGCAGATTTTGCAACTTCATGAGTTGCCATCTTGGGGCGAGTTTCATGTTTGGGACATTTGGAACGAAGTTCATAAAAGTCTACTTCATGAGTTGATGATTGAGAGCGTATTCCATTCAAATGAACTTTATGAATCAATAAAGGGGAGCAAACTTTATGCAAAATGCACTTCATGACTTAGAAGATTAGAGCGAATTTCATGATTTGAGAAAATGGAGTGAATTCCCTATGAAGGTGAACTTCATGTTTGAAGGATCTAGAGTGAACTTCATGTTTTGAAGAGATGAAGCGAATTTCAGGAGTTGATAAAGTGAAGATAACTTAATAAGTAGGGTGATTGAAACAAACTTCACGTGCACATTGTTGTCATTTTATGACACCCTTGGTCCATTAGTGAGAACCGATCAGAGATATGTTCTATGGACCAGCGCTGCCTTAGTTGATCAAAGAGAAAACAATGGAATCATGAAGTGTGAAGTGTTGTCTTGCCCGAACTCCGAAACCCCCAGGTTCCCAAGTTCCCAAGTCTTCTCTTCCTCAACCCCGAAACTTCGAAACCCCCAGGTTACCAAGTTTCTAAGTCTTCAACCCTGGAACTCCGGAACCCTCAGGTCCCCATGTTCCGAAGTCCCTGACCCTAGAACTGCGGAACCCCCAGGTTCCCAAGTTCCTAAGTCTTCAACCCTGGAACTCCTGGAACCCCTGGAACCCCTAGGTTCCCAAGCTCCCAAGTCCTTGACCCCAGAACCCCCAGGTTCCTGTTGACGTGTATTTTATACACAATCATACACAGAATAAAATACCAATAGGCATCTTATCCTCTCTTGAGAAAATAGTCTCTAACTGCTGAAGATCTGCAAAAAGGATCAGTTAGGTGGACTCCAAGGTTCTTTTAGTGGGGTCTCCACGTGTGGACAAGCTTTTTTAGTGGTATGATGTGATTTGCTGTTTCCTCCAAGGGGTCTTACGTATTCAAAGCTCGAAGATTTTACTAAACTAAAAGGAACTTTCAAAAAAAAAACAAAAGGATAGGGTTTTAAGAGGTCTAATCTAGCCTAACCCTATGAATGACTTAGCATGGACGAGATTTGGCAAGACTCAACCAACTTCAATTTTGCGATAAGATAACAACTCAATTGAAATTAGTGCGATCTTCTAAGGTAATATGATGGTATTCAATGCATCAAAGACCAAGGATACTACTACGAAGGTACATATCCAAGACACGGTAATGATTGAAGATTAAGGACTCAAAGTGTTCTCCAGTCGACCACGCAAGGCTTTCCTACAATCAGCAAGAAGCTAGTGGTTTGGATTGCGAATCCTACCAAATATCAAATCTCACACTTAGTCTTTCAAATTAACAATCTACTTCGATTGAGCATGATTCAAGTACGCCAAACAACCATGAAGATAACTCAAGAAATTTGCAACAAAACACCATAACTTCAATATTTTATTGATTTCCAAGTCATCATGTACAACAATTGCTTGAATTTCTCTCTTCAAGGCTCAATCTTGCTACAAAATAAAAATTGCTTCTAACTCTAATCTCTCTTACATCAACTATTGACTCTTGCTCTATTGACTATTATCTGACTATTAACTATTATCTGACTATTAACTATTATCAAATGAAATGAAAAATGGGGGTATAAATAGCATCCCCAGTTACAATGAAAGGTCCAGATTGAAAACAAATCAATGGACAAGATCATGACACCTAAACCCTAATTAGGGTTTGTTACAAATGACCTCCTTTTTACTGAACAATATTAAATACATAGCCAAATATTAAATTCGGCACAAAAACCTAGGAGGTATCAACCAATGAGAAATAAGATGTCATGTCATCTGTAACAACCTTTCATCTAGAATCTTATTCCCTTTCCAATTCTCTTTCTTAGCATATGCAATAAATTTTGTCAGGATTCCTTCGATTTCTGTGATTGGAATCTCGGGAAGATTCTTGATACTCTCTTCTAAGTGGATAACTTGATCGAATGCATCTAGAAGAGCTGCGTCCCAAGTAGGTTCAAGTTCCTTCGCTCTATCAATCAGGAGCATGGTGGCATACATCTGATCATACTGCTCATCTGTAACATCTGCGTCCTTGCGAAAGATGATCTTGATTCTATCCTCAAATTCTTGCATATCCACATCTGTCTCGACCTCGATCCTTCTGCCAAGAATGGTACGAAGTACCTCAAATACTCTGTCCTGGATCGGATTGATCACCTCCTCAACTTGGCCACATCTAACACTGATGTCCTCGAAGAGAACACTCTTTATATGGAGTAAGGTTGACCACTGAAACAAACTGTGAGAATCACCTTCTAAGATCCTCTCCTGCGCTAAAATTCTTCTGGATGTGTGTCTTATAACTTTCAAGACAGGGATGGTAACGTCCTTGGTATGGGCAAATGCAGCTACTATTACCATCAATCTGTGGATTATCTCAAGAACTTGGATAGCCTGATGAGTGATCTTCGACATCCTTGTAACAAACTCTATGGCCACTGTATGAGATCTATCCATCCAAGTACATGTACGCTGGACCAGGTTCCTGAATCTCTCTGCTTCATTGATTGATTGAAGGGGCAATGCTTGCACTGGTGATCTAACTGGATCCTGACGTCCCAAAGGTTCATTGATGTGACTGAAATATGTCCTCCATGCACCGACCTCTCTCTCAAGCTTTCTATTCTTTTCCACTTCTTCTCTAAGCTTGTCTTTCAATGCTTCAAATGTGTCGGTAGCATCATCCATTGTCTGCTCTGCTGTGGACGGTCCTAACTCAATAGTCTGTATATGATAGTCCTCTGCTAGGATCTCACCCTCATATTTATCTGCTGCCGGTGTAGCTATCTGCAGTTTTCTGGATCCAGTCTCATCTCGAATCATCTTGGACATCTTTGTAGCCTTCTTCTTCTCTGTTATCACATGTGAACGTCCAACAAGGCTCTCTAAATCAATTGCACTATCTTCGTCCTCTACGACGATCACCTTAGTCAATCTTTCTTTCAACCAATCTGGGATATTCGATCTTGTTTCTTGAACTTGAATCTCTTTATGTACTATTTCTTCTTCTCTGGGAGGAGATGTCATTTCATTATCATCATCTAAATCATAGTCTTGGAGAGATCCATCGGATGAAACATGCTGTGCCCGTCCTTCCTCCTGCCTGTCATTCTGTACCATAGACTCCATGGACTCTTCCACTCGAATTGTTCTATTCTCTGGTCTGGAAGAAGTACCTGGTGCTTGATCTTTGTTGGCCCCTTGCTTTTTCTTGGAAGGCTCTTTCTTTTCTGATCTTTCCTTTCTCTTCGAACCTCTCGGATGGAGATTGCCCTTACTGGCACATCGAAGGTTACCTTCACCTGAATTCCTAGGATTAGGATTGCCTTCACTTACGCTAGCTCCACCTTCGGCTGGTTTCTCTTCCAAAGTAAAAGACATAGCTACGCCTTGTTCTCTCAACTTCTGATGCTGAACGTCTACCCATCTGCGAGTACAAGACAAGACTGGTGCCATCAAAGCATCTAAATCCACGAGCTCAGGCTCATTCCAATTCAAACTTATTGTTTTGCTTTCTCTATCATAGGAAGACTGGATGTGCCTGCCATTGTCCTGAGCTTGGTCGGCCACTCTATAAATCCTGCATTTCCTGATGAAATCCAAAGGCAATCTAGAATGTATCTTTCGTTTCACTTCAAGATCATCTAGGAGGTTCATCATAAAATCCTCAATTTGGTGCTCATGTCTAAATCTTCTACCGACCGTCTCCTCTAAATGTCCATGTGGATCAAAGCTCTCTCTCCAAGCAAAAGATGAAAAAGAATACAAGGCTAACTCCTTCTCTGCGCCATCCATGGCTAAGACATTAGGACATACCTCAACTGAATTACCCAAAATAATAGGTACCTGGACTCCATTCTGATGTCTGTGTCTGAATGCCTTCACATATGCTGCCAACTGCCTTGTTACTTCAAGTAACACAATTCTGTCTGTTGGGTACCTCGGCAACATGTATGGAGGTAAAGGACATCCATGCACTCTAATGTAAGTGAACTTGGGAAACTGAATGAACCAAGCACCGTACCTCTTGATGAACTCCTGGGCATCCTGAGATAATCTGTTGTGAATTCCACCTTGCAACGTCCTTGTGATGTTCATCGTGAAAGTATCATTGACTAACTTGTAGTTCTTCCCTGGCGGATGATGCAAGTAAGTATAGGATTCACAAGCTCAGACCTCGCCGGGTCCTCTTCCAATCACTCCTCTGTGAGGTAGTCCTGCGTACTCAACACTCCTGATCAAAGCATAGATGACGTATGAATTCATGTGGAAGGACTTAGTAGCCCTGAGTCTCCTCAACTGTACGTCTAAGCAATGGCTAATTATCCTAGCCCAATGTATTGTACCCTTTCCTTGAACAATCACCTGGATGAAGTAGAACATCCACTTCTCAAAATAGAAGGCATGAGGTGCTCCTGTAACTCTGTTGAGCATGGTAATCAAATCTCTATACTCCTCCTGGAAATCAATCCTGTGCGGTGTGTTCGATACCTTGCTTAGACGGGGACGACTCTTAAGTAGCCAGTTCTTATTGATTATGCTTAAGCAAGCATCTGGATCATCATCGTACACTGATCTGGCTCCTTCAATGCTCTTGTATATCATGTCCCTGTGCTCTGGAAGATGGAAGGCTTCACTTATGGCTTCCTCTGAAAGGTACGCCAAAGTGTTTCCCTCATTGGACACAATTGTCCTGGACTGTGGATTGTAGTGACGGGCACACTCGATCATCAACTCGTGGCACTGAATAGCTGGAGGAAAACCGGCCGCCTTGATGATGCCACTCTCGATTATTCTCCGGGCGACAGGTGATGGCTTGCCGATGTAAGGGACCTCTCGAAACTTCTTTGTGCTAAAGTTCCCCAAGTTGGTATCTCCAATGTTGCTCCACTTTGACACGATCTTGGTCTCCACTTCTTCGGTCTTCTGATCTTCTTTCATGAGAGCTGAGCGACTGGTGGATGCTCCCGCCTTCGGGGTCGCCATACCTACACAACATTTCATTATAAGAACTCGATTTTGCAATGAATAACGTAAATAAGAGAGAGAAGTTTTTAGGAAACGTCATGATAAGTCTCTAGAGTTATCATTTCCTAAAAAACAACGATTGAACTAGGAAATTCAAAATTCAAAACTTCAAAATTTGAAATATGACGATGAATGAATGAAACAATAAAAATTAAATCGCCATACCTCAATAGAGAGCTAACTCTAGAATGCAAAAAGGAAAAGATCGCCTAGGCAAAATTGAAGTATAAATGATCTTCAATATTATCTCCTCAAAAGATCAATTTAGCCACCTTTGGATCTCAACGTGATCTCCAAGTCCTTAGCAAGTTCGCTCAAATGGATCCTCAAGTTCGCACAAACAAATCTTCCAAGTCTCGCGCCTTTGTCGTGGTCTTCAATCCTTGGGAAATTCGCTCCAATGAAGTCTTCAAAATATCGCATCACCCTTTAATAGACTTAGCGCCACCTTTGGTTTAAATTCGCACCACACACATGAAACACTTCGCACTATCTTCGCTTTTCCTTAATTCGCATGTAGAGGGCAAAAATGATTATGTGAAAATGATATCTCTCACCCTCCATATATAGCGCTTGTATCCATTTATCCCTTAGGCCGACTTGGAGATAAAACCACTTTTTAAAATGATTTTTAAATTAAAATGACAAGGCCGACCTCCCTTTGTAGCGCTTCAAATTCGATTTTTATTAATTAATTAATTAATTATTAATGCCTTACGTTTTTTAATTTGCAAATTTCGATTTTAATAAAGGCAAAAATAATTAATAAAAGATCAACGCCATATTAAATGCTAATTAAATTAGATTTTCAATTTTATCGAACTTAGCATTTAAGGAAATTTGAATTGTTTATTTGGCGCCAAAACTATGAAAACAAAGGGGACGTACCTCATCGCTCTGGTCCCTTGGAGAGGGACAGGAGCGATTCATTATTTTGTCTTGATTTTTGCATTTTCTACGTTCAACTCCTTCATCTCCACGTCCAAAATCGATCATTTTATCAGGTTCTTCAAATTTGATTGCCTTGCATGCGTTCATAAGTGCCCTTGGGTGTTCATCGCCCTGGTCCTTGTCCAAAGGACAGGAGCGATGTGAGTCTTTTAGCTTGACTTAGCAACGTTTGGACGTTCAAAACTCTTGCATGTTATCTTCAAACGATGCCTTAGACCTTATATAGCCTTATGAAGCCTTGGCTTAGCACGAACTTGGGGCAAAATTGAGAATCCAAAGCAAATCGCCCTGGTCCCTTGGAGAGGGACAGGAGCGATATGGTCTCCATGTTCAAAACGATGATCATTTTACGTTCAAAATTTCTGTGTATCATCTTCAAAAGGCACGACGGACCCTCTAAGACCCAACAAAATCTTGTCCTTACGTAAATCTTGCATGAAATGACCAATATACTTGACATCGCTCTGGTCCCTTCCTGAGGGACAGGAGCGATCTAGGTCTTAGTGTGCAAATCTCCTCATTGTGATAACCTTTAAGCGCTTGTGCTTGATGAAGACGCCTTGAAATGTCCTTCGCCACCTTGTCTTGACTTGGATCGATCTTAAACTTAAGTAAAAGGCAATATAACCATTGCATCGCCCTGGTCCCTTGGAGAGGGACAAGAGCGAACTACCTCTTGTGGCTCTTATTTCACTTTGTCAGGTTCCAAGTTTATATTCAACGGACTCGTCATGCTCTACTCCATTCGTCCATGCCTTGACATTGTCTGCAACTTGGCCAGAAAATCATTTATACCAAAAATCGCTCTGGTCCCTTCCTGAGGGACAGGAGCGAACTGGGTCTTAGCACTCTTGTGGACGTCTAAAAAATCTTCAATTTGTATTCAACGCGTTCATCTCATGTTTTCCCTTGCCTTTGTACGTAAACTTGCCTTGATTTTAGCTCGGATCTTGCCTAATGAAGGAAATCGCTCTGGTCCCTGGGAGAGGGACGAGAGCTACAAGGTACCTCGCCCTGGTCCCTTGGAGAGGGACAGGAGCGATTTGGTCATTCTAGGTCATTCTCCTTCATTTTTGCATCTCAAATTATATTCATTTGGTAAAGCATCTTCCTTTGGACCCTTTCAAATTATCAAGTCATCGAAATCTCGCAAGGACAAGGCAAAATTGAATTTATAGCTCCGGTCCTTCACTGAGGGACAGGAGCGATTTTTCCCCTGGAGGCATTTCTGTGCTCATGAAAATCTTCAATTTATATTCAATGGAAAGATCTCGCCTCTCTCTATCATTTCCAATTCGTAATTCATCTTGACCCTACAGGAATAGTAAGATATTTGAGAACGAGCTCCCGTCCTTCACTGAGGGACAGGAGCGATTTTGCTCCTACAGGCCAAAATATCATGATTTTACACATTTTATCACTTCACAAGGCGAAAACAAATCATTTGAAATGCCTAGGATCAAAAATCAAAAAGGTCAAAATTTGGTCAAAAATATTCAATCGGACAAAAATTCACATTTCACTTTCAACACTTAGACAAATTAAAGCTCTGCATCAACATTCCAATTGAAAATTAGACCATTCTGGCGAATTTATTTCATTCAAAATTTGCATCCTAGAAAAGGAAGCTCAAAAAAGCTCTCAAAAACGACTGGATTCTGGCCTGAAAAGACAAAATTTAAAACCCTAAGGCTTGACCCTAAATCCAGACGACTAACTGACTAACAAAATCCTAAAAACGAAAGCGAAAACGAACGAAAAACAAGCAAAAAGAGGGGGTCCCCATTTGCGATGGGGCGATGTGTGAAATGGTCACAACAGTTCCCAAGTTCCTAAGTTTTCCCAACTTCGGTGACTCAGGTCTTCGAAGTCTTCCCAACTTCGGTGACCCAGGTCTCCGAACTTCCTAATGTTGAGACATGGACTAGTTAGGACTCGAACCTGTTGTGACCTAATCACACATCACCCCATCCCAGATAGGGACCCCCCTAGCCTTTAGGCCCTTTCAGTCGTTTGGTCTTGGTTTTTGTGTGTGTTGGTAGGAGTCTCTTCAATCTCTCCGCGTTGCGAGTGTTCGGGGGTCAATTAGTGTTAGTTTGCTTCTCTGTCGAGCGAGTTCTGTGAAGTCTAAGGCCTGTTTTGTCCTTTTTCTAGGGTTTTGCCTTTTGTCCTAGATTTTAGGGGTTCCTGTTAGGGTTTCGGGAAAACTAAGCATACGACTGGAGTCAGGACCCTTCAGGGGACCTCCCAGCAAAATTTGAACCCAAACGGAACAACTTTCTATTTTTAGAAAGTCCCTTTTTTTTAGGGATTTTTTTGAGTCCCGGAATGTTGCCATTTTGCCAAAACTCAAACTTACTTTTTTTAGCAATTTCTATTTTTAGTAAGTTTCTATTTATAGTAAGTCATTATTGCACCCTGTTCGGGGATCTAATGCTGACACTTGGAATGTTTCCATTTTTGGAAAGTTATTACAGGCAGGGTCAGTCAGCCAAGGCGACAAGGCTCAGGCATTCACATGCATTTCTAATTCCGGAAAGTCAGATAGCAGACAAAGGTAGCCAGAAATGGGTCAACTATTGGAAATCCATGCCTAAAATGGAAAGCTCAAGAAAACACTCCAAAAGCACAAGAGGTCAAAATATTCTAAGTCTGGAAGCCATTCATAGAAGGAAAATTCCCTGTGTCCATGGATATGTTGAAAATGCGCCCAAGGCTGAGTTGGGGTGTTGAATTGATGAAGGCATTCACAAGCCAGGAAAATCAACCAGTCCATGGACATGGCCAAAATGCGCCCAGGTCTGGGCTGGGGCGTTGAATTCATGAAGCCATTCACAGAAGGAAAATTCCTTGTGTCCATGGACATGGCCAAAATGTGCCCAAGGCTGGGCTGGGGCGCTGAATTGAAGAATGCATTCACAGGAGGAAAAATCCATGTGTCCATGGATATGTTGAAATTGCGACCAGGTCTGGGCTGGGGCGCTGAATTGATAAAGCCATTCACAAGTGCAAAATTCCATGTGTCCATGGACATGGCCAAAATGCGCCCAGGTCTGGGCTGGGGTGCCAAAATAAAAAATGCATTCACAGGAGGAAAATTCCATGTATCCATGGACATGTCTAAAATGCGCCCAAGTCTGGGCTGGGGCGCCAAAATAAAAAATGCATTCACAAGAGAAAAATTCCATGTATCCATGGACAAGGCTAAAATGCGCCCAAGTTTGGAAAATTGAAAATTTCGCCAAAGGCATGGAATCCAAGAAGCCAGGGAAGAGTCAAAAAAAGCAAATTTCCCCTCGGGCGAATTTTCGAATATGCTATTTTTAGACATCAAATCCCGACCAAATATGGAAATTTTTATAGATTCAGAATTGGGATGAAATTCTCCATCCAATGAGCCTAACTCCTAAATTTTAGGAAGATCCCTAAAAAATAGGGATGTTGAAAAAGACATGAAAATTCCTTAGAAAGCAGGAGATGACAAGTTGGAGTAGACTCGAGCAAATCCTGGGAAAGATCCTTCAAAATTGGAAAGAATGAAATCAACGAGTTGGCAAAGAAGAATCTTGGAGCATTTAGGGAAAATTCTAAATTTGAACTCACACGCATGGGAAACTGCCTTTGCATGGCGTAGTAATTGAGGAAAGTATGACACGTCATGAATGCAGTTACTAATTAATGCCTCGTATGAATTCTATATAAGTTGAGAATGGCATTTCATTTCTCACGTGCAAGATTCAAGAAAGAAGAAGTGTAGTGAAGAATATTCATACTTAGTCTCTATTTCATCATTTCAAAGTACTCCCAAGATGGCAGAACCTAGCAAGGCAGCTACTATCTCTAGGCAGGCGTTGATCAAAGCGGAGATGAAGGGTTTTCTTCCCCATTCTCGGTTGAATTCAAGATGGGAAGAATCAACAATACTAACCTTGGCACTTTCAACTGGGCTGCATTCAAGATACGAATGTTTGGAACAGCAGGGCACAATCCATCCCCGACAGCTGTCAAAATTGTGAGAAGTGGAATAGTTGCAGCAGTTGGCTTTCCTCCCGCTATTCAATGCCCAGATCTGGTCTTGGAATGTGCAGCACGTTACAATCTGGAGCGGAAAACAATCTCAACGCCAGATGGCAAGTTACTGGCAACATTGACTCCAGAGTCAATTGGTGAAGCCTTCGGAATCCCTTCACATTATTCCATGATGTACAGGACCAACAACGGATCTCAAGCAGTATATGAAGCAGGCCCCGCCAGGTGTGCTGATTTGATCAACAAGCAGTGGTTGCTGAAGCCTAGAGTGCACGCTTCCAAGATGCCCAAAACTCTCACAATCTTCGAGTTCAAGCAGGAATATGTGGACATGATAAAGATGCTGAGCAGAGTAATGGGATGCCCACACTCGGTGAACTTCGAGCCTTGGATGTTCTTCTACATAGGCGAGATCATGAATTCAAATACACTGATCGACTGGGCTAGATTGATCAGTCACAACTTGCATGAACAATTGAAGAACCTGAAAGAGAAAAGGTCTCAGTCCTTTTTTATGAGCTCCTACCTATTCTATATGCTTGCATGAAGGGGAGGATTCAATGGGCTGCTAGCAAGAGGAATCATGGGCTGCGGACTAGCTCAATTAAAAGTGCATGAGTGTTATCCTCAGCTACATCTCTCCAATGTTAGCTCTTACAGGTTGGCGAATGACACCTTCACCATTACTTGACACGACTTATGCAAAATAAGTTACACATGAGGTTGTCTCCACAAGCAAGTGCCTTGGTCCAAAAGTATGGCGCCACGTTCCTGTAGTTCCCCAAGTTCACCTACATCAGGATGCAGGGCTTCTCCTTCCAGTCTTACAAATTGCCCAGATATCCATCAGACAAACTTATATTGCTCGAGCTCATGAGGCAGTTGATTGCCTATGACTAGCTGCAGAAGAAGAAGAAGAAGCAATCTATTGAATTTCCAATTGTCTTGGGGGATTTCATGGAGATATGCCTAGGCTTGGAGGCCACTGAAAGTGCAGCAGGCGAATTGGCATTCTATCGCCTACCATTTTACACATCCAGGGCCCAATATGATCCTTACAGCCAGATTAGGAAGGTTGCCGGTGTCAAATTCATACACAGATTTCACTTGGAGGATTACTGGGCAAGTGTCGAGGATGACCTTGAGGTCCGGAGAAGAATGCACTCCAGACTGCACCTCAACACCATCAGGATAAGTGAGATTCATCAGGTACCAGACCAGGTGAAGGAAGACTCAGATTTGATGCAACCCGAATTTGAGAGGATAAAGGATCAACCTATCCTATTGCCAGATTGGTCGGAGCCTGAGGTAGATGATTTGAACATTTTATCTAGACCAGTGCTAAAATTCACTAAGCACTGGATTGACCGGCAGACAAGAAAGTTGGTGGAAAACCATGTCCATTTGACATACCAGCTGATGGGAAATCTGGATTCCCACAGTGAGGCAACTGAAGGCTCTTCACAGGGTCAGGCAGGAAGAGAGTCCCGGATGGACAAAGGAAAAAATGCCCCAAAGAGGCCAAGGGTAACAAAGATGAAGGATATCCAACAGGAAATCCCGCACGAGGATCAACAGGAAACCCAGCAAGAGGAACCTCCACAAAAGAGAACGAGGACAAGAAGGGAGCATTCACCATTTAGCTCCTCGAGCCTACAAGAGGTGGAGATGTTCCCACATCTCGCAGGCCCACTTCTAGGGAACGTTCCAACACCTGATATACTCAGCATCAATGCTTCGCAGGGCCGTCATCAGCCAAGAAGTCAGAGGCAAGAAAATTTCCCTCACCAGGAAGAAGTTCGCCAGGATAGTTTCGTAGAGACTATCCTTGGTGAAATGGAAGAGGAATCTCAATAACGGGAGCATGCAAAAGTTTACAGCCATTCCATCCCCGCACCAGATTGGTTGGTAGGCAGATTGGGAAATGAAGCAGAAGGAGGGACCAATCCTACTCAAGAATTAGAAGAATTATTGAAGAGGATGGATCAACCATCGGAAAGAAAGGCCCCCTGGAAGTTTTCCAAGGTAGTCAGGGAAGAATCTGGAGCCTGGACCTTGCACATTGCTGAACCTGCAGTGGATAAGGATAGGAGTGAGATTAGACAGGAAGATTACGTCATCAGACAGGTGGACCTTGGCCATGCTTCCACTAGTCAAGTAATGAGAGATTTCGACGATTTCTCCTTTGCCACGAAGGAGAAATTGCTGAAGTCAAAGGCAAAATGTAAGCGACTGAGCGAGGAAAACAAATTTCTATGCGAATACGTCAGGAGTTTCAAAAAACCCCTCAGGAAAGCGGGTCCTTTATCCACTCCTCCCTTCCTTCCCAAGGAAGTAGTTGATGATGTAGAACTTATTAGAGCACTGGCACAGAATTCCCGGGAATGGGTAGAAGATGTTTATGCTGAGGCAGGAAAATTTGTAGAAGATCTAGCTCAGCTCCATTCAAGGTTCGTGGCCCTCCTGAGTAGATTGGAAACGGCGGAGGGACTATGGGAAGATGTTGATGTCTACCAAGACTTAACCATTTCCCGACTCAGGGCTCTGACGAAGACTCCAAGGCAAACACTGGTGGACGGGAAAGTGATCCAAGAGAATGAAGCCTGTGACTTTCCCCGATGGTTCTACGCCTTCTGTTCAGGAAAGAACACCCTTGATAAATTTAGCATTGATTCTGTCACCTTGAAGGAGTCTATCAGAGGGATACAGGAAGAAATCCTTAGTGCCATGGAAGCTTTATTTTCAAGGAAACTTAGCGACGGAGGAATAATGGTGAACTCCTTGAAATCCCAGTTGCATGATTTCTTCTTCGTTGGTTCGTTTCCTAAGGAACACTTTGCAAATGTTTCTTCATTCTCTGGTATGATGAAGAAAACACAGGAAGCCATGGCAGATTGGGAAAGTTTCTTTTCCAGAAGCGAAGAGGAGATTGCCTTGATGGAATTCAACATCGAGAATGTGCCAAGTGTCTCCATCGGAGAACTAGAGGCCGTTGTCGGTAGGTTCATTGCATACGCCATTAATGAACGAGATAATGGTTGTCCATTTTTGGAAGGAAGTCTTTTGACTGAATAGTGATGGCGTATTTATGGCTGAAGGAACATTGACTAGGCGTGGGACTGGTCAACGCATGCCACCACAGGATAGAGAATCTTCTTGCATGTCGTCCTCTCATTATGGTTTTATGATGGATTCTTCTTGCATGTCGTCGTCACTTGGAGAGTGATAGGCATTTATGACGACGTCAGTTATATTCTGGGCATGATCATCATCATGGGGCGCACTTAACGTGCTAATGGGCGCTATTTTAGGCTCTTTTAAATTTACTGTAAATGGGCGTAATGGGTTATTTAATGCAGATTTCCACCTTGTTGCACCATGAGTGGGGAATCTTTAGGGCAAACCCTAATTAGGGTTTTGCATGTAATCATGGCTTGAGGCCTATATAAGGGGGTGACCCCCCCATTTGTAAGGAGGAGAGACTATCGTCAGAGATTGTTGCTAAGAGTTTTTGAAGCAAACACTTAATACATTGTTCAATTGTTGGTGTGTTCTTGTGTTGTTTTGGAGCTCGCATGGTCTCATTCTCTTCATAGATTAGATTTGCTTTCATGCTGTTAGACGAATTGGATTTGATAGGATTGCTCGTTGCAAAATTCGTGCTCATACTTTTGGTATGCAACTGATTGTTGCATACCGTGCAAAGTTAGCCCGAGCCTCCATTATATGTGTATGTTTAACTTCGATTATCAGGAGAGATTGTTCGACTTGATGGTTTCTCTTGATGATTTGAAAATCCTTAAACACCCCCCCCTGAAGATTGCACCGCCTTCGTGTAGTTGTGCGTCGCTGGCAAAGCGAAGCGTGGTTGGATTTTGTGCAAGTTACCCCGTCTCTTTGTTCATAGGTCTAGATTACTTTTAGTTTAGTCTTTCTATGCCCTATTCCTATTTACTTTCTGCACATTTCAAAATCTGAAAGATCCAAAACAAGAGCTTTTATTGCAAATCATCTGTACAAAAGACCCTTGAGCTTGTATAAGTTTCTTCAACATACGTAAGGCCCCTTGGGTTATCAGCAAACCCATCAAACAATTGAGTCACATCCACACACTGAAGGAACCTTGGGAATTAGCCGTTTGAACTTTAAGTAATCCTAGCATACAGACTAATCTTGATCAAGAGAGGATAAGGTGACCGTTGGTGACTTTATTCTGTGTTAGACGCGGTCATAAAAAACACGTCAACAGAACCTAGGACCTTCCATACGCTGTTGGAGTGCTCTACCACTGAGCTACTGGCCCCTCTTGGACCAGTCCATCGTTGGTCCAGGTGTGGCTTATTTCCAACACCAACACCCCCCCTTAAGCCACACCTCTTGTGTGCTTGGGGCTCCTAGCTTGGACTTGGCTTTGATACCATGTTGAGACATGGACCAGCTAGGACTCGAACCTAGGACCTTCCATACGCTGCTGGAGTGCTCTACCACTGAGCTACTGGCCCCTCTTGGACCAGTCCATCGTCAGTCTAGGTGTGGCTTATTTCCAACACCAACACCTAAGTCTTCCCTTCCTCAACCTCGGAACTCCGGAACCCCGAGGTTCCCATGTTCCGAAGTCTTCCCAACTTCGGTGACCCAGGTCTCTGAAGTTTCCCCAACTTCGGTGACCCAGGTCTCTGAAGTTTCCCCAACTTCGGCGACCCAAGTCTTCGAAGTTCCTAAGTCTTCTCTTCCTCAACCCCTAGATCTCCGGAACCCCCAGGTTCCCAGGTCTCCGAAGTCTTCCCAACTCCGGTGACTCAGGTCTCCGAAGTCTTCCCAACTTCGGTGACCCAGGTCTCTGAAGTTCCTAAGTCTTCTCTTCCTCAACCCTGGAACCCCAAGGTTCCCAGGTTCCCAAGTCTTCCTAACTTCGGTGACCCAGGTCTTTGAAGTTTCCCCAACTTCGATGACCTAGGTCTCCGAAGTTCCTAAGTCTTCTCTTCCTCAACCCCGAAACTCCGGAACCCTGAGGTTCCTAGGTTTCCAAAGTTTCCCCAACTTCGGTGACCCAGGTCTCCGAAGTTCCTAAGTCTTCTCTTCCGGAACCTCGGAACCCCAAGGTTCCCAGGTTCCCAAGTCTTCCCAACTTCGGTGACCCAGGTCTCCAAAATTTCCCCACTTCGAAGACCTCGGTCTCCGAAGTCTTCCCAATTTCGGTGACCCAGGTCCCCAAAGTTTTCCAAACTCCTTCTGGTTTGCAACACTTCCGGATGGCGTGATTGACACTCAAAGCTTTAAATGCTCCGGCGACTTTTGTGACTTGTGCACCTTCTTTTGTGGAGCCACAAGGGTGCATTAAATGTTTTTGGTAGGATTTCCATCAAGAGAGGTACAGGGCCATGTTTGTTGTAGTGACTTATGTCATGTCTGCATACACTGACTTTGTAAGGTCAGTCAATCCACCCTTCTTAGGGTTGCCTTTTGTGGGAATGGCTAGGTTGCTTGCATGTACAAAAGTCAAGTGCATGCACTTCCCTGCATTCCCAGATTGACATACAGGGGTCATGATCACTCTTGTAACCATTTTTCTATATAAAGGTTGTTAAGCCTCATTGTAAAGGGTTCCCTCCCTGCTGCCTTGATCTTTCCTATGCTCTTTCTCTTCTCTTGAAGACTTGTAATTATTTTTGCATTTCTGCAACTGTAAGTTTGGCCTTTGAATGAATTGAAATTACATTCTTGCCTTCCTTCAACTTATGCATGCTGTGTATGTTTCCTTACCTTCATCATGAGTGTATGTTTTGTGGCTCTTCTCTCCATATATGCTGTGTTAACTTGTTTTTTCTGAGTGTGACTCGTGGGAAACTTTCTCCCCTCTTGGCATTTATTGGATTCTAACCTTCATGCATGCATTGGGATCAATCATACAACTGAAGTTTGTGCATCTCCTGGCTGTTTCAGTTCATTCTTTGTGTCATTTCAGTAGGGAGAGGAACAATTTCTTCTTGGTGCATCACCTCCTTTTGTTTCAAGCAATTCTCTCTTCCCTTTACCTCTGCAAGTTGTTAGGATAGGCTTAGGAGTAAGTTTTGAAGTGTTGAGTTGGTTCAACACCTGCACCTTGATGGAGAAGGAAGCCGGCCTTCTTCGGAGATTCAACCCCCTTGCGCAAGGTCCCACACTTCAGGGTTGTTTCCATGTTTCACAAGGTTGCTAAGTTGATAGCTCAGCAAGGGTGCAAGCTTTTGTGATAACACACACCATATAGAGCAATCTTCATGTTCAAAACTACATGAGCAAATCTCAACCTCATGAATTAGCATGTATGAGCGAATTTCATATTGAACTTCACGAACTCAACAACACAAGCAAACTTCATGAGCAAGCAAATTGGAGTGTACGACACGACGAGCGAGCAAGTTGGAGTGAACTTCATGTGGTAGCTGATAGGAGCGAAATTCATGTTTGGAGGAGCGAATTTTATGTTTGGAAGTGGAAGAGCGAAGGGTGTAAGAACATTTACCTCGAGCTGATCCAATTTGGAGATAACTTCATGAACTAAAGAAGATGAGCGGATTTCACAAATTGGACTACATCAGTGAATTTTACAAATTGACCTACATGAAGAAATCTCAACTTCATGAATTAACATACATAAGCAAATTGAACTTCATAAACTAACCTACATGAGCAAACTTCAATGAGCGGATTTTCCTTAAGAGCTTTGTTTGAGTGTATGTATGAGTGTAAGGATTAAATCAATGAGACAACAAAAGGATGGAAGAAAAATTCATTTCATATCCAAGACTTCAAGAACTTCATGTCGAACTTCACAAAATGGAGGATATGAGTAAGCTTCAGGAATTGAGCTACATCAGCAAACTTAAAAAATGAAGACACATGTGCGAATTTTATAAATCGAGCTTCAAGAGCGAATTTCAAGTGAGTGAACTCTACTTCATGTGTTCCCAGTTGAAGGCGAAGGTACAAGATTGGTTACATGATTACTACCTTAAACTGATTTGAAGTTTGGAAAGAGTCATTTTGGGTTAAGCTCATATAATGAAGGAGAGTAAGTTCAAAGACAAGGACAACTTCATGAACATCAAGGGTGGAGTAAACTTCAAGAGCTTCTCTCTAAGAGCGAAAATTAACTTCAAAGTGCTCCTTCATGAAGGCGAATTCCTCTAGATCTTCTTATCAAACCTGCAAAACACATAAAATCAAGGGATATATCAAGGTAAGAAGAACTATCAAAGTTATATATTATGTATTTCATATCATGTTTGTTTTGTTCTACAGATGGGAGAGGATGGTGATTGCAAAGCGAAAAGGAGAAAGATTGTAAGACCTACACAACCGTGCAAGAGGAGAAAGTTCACGCCCAAGAGGAATTTCAACCTTCACTGCACCATGGAGACATGAAGAGATCAAAGGAGTGCGAAAGAGAAGTTATACAATCACTCTAAGGTAAGCAAGTGAGGATGAAGGAAGGACTCGGTTACCTCAATATATACCACTACACCACTACTTTGAGCAAGCTTGTAATGTCAAGTATCAAATCTTCCAAGTATACAAGCGAATTGAGGTGGCATCCCAGTCACCACTCACCAATTAGAGGGGTTCCACATCAACATGTCTAGATGCAATGTACCTGACTCACCAGTGATGGCACAAACTTTGAGGCACCTACCCTTATCATCTATTGGTCATGCCAAAGTGCTGTAATTATTTCATTGGCCGAACTGAGTTTGTTGTAACAAACCCTAATTAGGATTTTCATTGTAAAATCTCGGCCATTGATTTCAAATGGTTCCAAGCCATTGAATTGTATTGAGAGCATTATAAAAGGCTCAAGTCTCTCATTTGTAAAGGTTAATAGCGAGTAGAATAGCGAATAGTTAGTAGCAAGAAGAGAATAGAATAGAAGAATAGAATAGCAATTAGAGTAGAGTAGGAGGAGAAGGCATAAATTGTTGCCTAAGTTGTAAATGAACTCCATTTTCATTGAAGTTATGGTGAAGTGTGTTGATTCTATTACAATGTGCATGGTTTCTCGTTGGATCCTCATGTTAGATGATAAATAAATTAGATTGAATGGAAGGATTTGTTGAATGCATTTGTATGGTATTTGTTTAGTCCATACCACTAGCCTCTTGCTGATTGTAAGTGTGCCTTGTGTGGTCAACTGGAAATAATATGAGCTCAACTTCAAATTGTTATGCTTCCATTGTTTATGGATTGATTTGAATGGTGAGCAATGTTCGATGGTAATTATTTGAACATCTTTGAAACGTCCTTAGAAGATTGCACTGAGCTTGTGTCAAATTGTTCAGTTTGATCATTGATGGTGAGACCTCTCTTAGTAGGATTCCATCTAAACATTTGTCCATCTTCTTACATTCTAGGCCTTAGAATAGACCTTCTCAGCCCTTTACCTTTTGCCATTTTTTCAAAATCAAGCTAGTTTAGGACAAAGAGCATCACCATATTGCAACATCAGATGATCGAGTTCCAGCAAATCAAGCATTCAAGCATTCGAACGTAAGTCCCCTTGTGATTCCAGCATAATCACATCAACCAACATAGCTTATCTACACATAGTGACCCTACATACATGAGCCTTGGAGTCTTCTCGAGTGATCCTTAAGCTAATCTTCAACATCCGAGAGATTTTGTTCAAGAGAGGATAAGATACTTTTGGGTATTTTATTTTGTGTTTGATTGTGCCTAAAAAACACATCAACAGTTCCTTATTACCTACTTCAGTATGTTTGAATCGAAGTTGATCACCTTAGAACCTTGTGCATTCTTTGTAGACCTTTGTACAATGTTAAATTCTTATTTCTTATTGAAAATCATTGTAAAAACATCAAAATACTAAGGAACATTTGGGCTAATTAGTAAGATAAACTTACTAACTTTTCATTATCCAATTAGGATCAGCCCTTGTCACAAAGGAAAGAACCATCAGTGCAAATCTAACTGCTTTTTTGCAGGGACTTTGTCATTGCACCAAAATAACTTCACTTCTTCCCTGAATTTGAAGAATCCTGGGTTGTCTGCTGAAGGATGATGCTTTTATGACCCTTATATATCGTACTTCTCTTTTTAGGAGTTTTTGGGCCCTAGAAATGCATGATTATGTTTGAAAATCTAACATTCTCCTTGAAGTACTTCTTTACTTATCTTGGTGTATAGCCTTTGATTGTAAACTGCAAAGACTTTCGTAGCTGTTTTCTTGTTTCTCATACCTTCTTTTGCAGCACAATGCCTTCCTCAAGCTCCCCTTGTGCATCCAAGGCGCAGTCTTCAATAGAAGGTGGCAATTTCTCATCTTCCTTTCCATATAGCATGGAAGGTTCCTAAAGATGCAAGTCTTCACAATTGACTACTGAATACAAACTCTTGAAAGAAGAAAAATCAATTTTGAAAGTCCTTGCTCCAACATTCTCTAAGTTGGTAACCGGCTAATATCTTTGAGGTTTGAGTTTTCGTTCTTTTCTTTAAGGCTTTTCTTTTCGCTTAAGTAAAGCCATACCTTATTGCCCATCTTTGAAGTATGCTCTTGAAGGTATTAATAGGTCACCCCTTGCTTTGTACTTGATTTGAGACTTCTTAATTGTTGCTGATTCTTGAAACTTGGGATGGATTTATTTGACCCTTTCAATGAACTTGGCTGCCCTGGTCAGCTTTGAATCAATGTATTTTCCTTTCTATTGCTTATATATACACAAGTGAATTGGTAGGCAAAGAACCTAAACATGCTTCAAAAGGTGACTTGTTTGTCGATGTAGCAATTGTTTTATTGTAGGAATGCTGAATATATGCAAAGATTGATCCATGTTCCTGGAGTAATTGTTGTCATACCCTGTTATGAATTTTTCCAAGGTTCTATTTACCCCTTCTATTTGCCCATTGATTTGAGAATCAAAGACTGTTGTTTTTCAGCTTGGTATGCATTTTGCTGCACAAGGCAGTTCAAAATTTCCCCTAAAACTTGGATTCTTTATCTGAAATAATTGACCTTGGAAAACCAAAATACACCAAAACATTAGAAAAGATTAATTAAGCTGCTTAATGCCCCTTGATGATCTACTTACATGAGATTAGAACACACATTGTGCTAACATTTACATGATGCTAGAACTTTAGAGCAGACATTCTGCTATTATTTACATGAGATTTACATGCTCATAAATATAACTTATTTCATAAAAAAAAGGATCTTACTTCTGATGAATAACAGATGTATGGGACAAACTGAAGAATTCCAATTTGCAAGTATTAGAAATTAAAATTTGTGACATTTTCTGGCACACTATGATTTAAAGTTTTGTTTTTTCAGTTGCTTCTGTTCTCAATATATTATTTTGGTTAGCATATTGGACTTTTTGATTCAATATTGAATTTGCAGAAATATTGTGGGTTTCTTCAGTGCAGTGACAAATTAGGTCTGAGCCTTGAACTAGGATCATTTGCAGCTGGAGTAATGATATCAACAACTGACTTGGCACAACATACTCTTGAACAAGTAACTTCTATTAACCGTTGGTTGGACAGACTGCCAATTTTCCTTGTGTTTCTTTATTCCTGTTCCATTGTAGAGAATGTTTTGGTTGAAAATGATACATTTTAGTAAAAACTTAAATAGACCATTGTCTTTCTGTTGTATTCAACCACTAAGTTTACCTTAGTTTGCTTATCTTCTCTAGGAGGTTGCAATGATATCTTTGAAGTTCATAGATAACATTTTTTCAATATGAGAAAATGATGTGATTGTGGATTGAGTTGACAAACAGCTCTGCAAAGTGCAAGGCAGTTGAAGTTTCTGCAAGTAAACACATTTAAAGAACAATGAAAACATATGCTTGGATATTTATTTTGAGAAAAACTTGGAAGCACAGAAGTATATAGTTTTTTAGCAGTGTAGTAAGGCTTGATTTTTAATTTTTCATTCTAATTGGTTAGTGTTGTGGGCCACAAAGCTGTTTTCAAGGGGGGAACGTTAATGGTGTAATTGCACTTTAACAGACAGATTTGACTGGAAGTTGACTTTGATATATTAGGATAGCTTATTGTATTTTATTAATTCTATCTGATGTATTGTTGTCAGCCCTGACTTTTTCCGACCATATTTGTTACCTACAAAAGTAACTCCCTCATTTGTGATTTGACAAGAGGCTGCATTCATTCATATATCATTGCAATAGACTTGTGTGTGCATGAAAAATGTGCTTCAAATCAAATAAAAATTGCAATAAAACCCAAACAAACACAGTAAACAAGAAAACACTCACGATTATGCCAAAAGAGGTCAAACAAGCATGAAATAAAACAAAATTCAAGTATATCAAACCTCCCATTGTAACAATTTTCCGAAGACGACCGATTACGATGCATGCTCACGAGATTTCGGTAACATAATGGTGTTTGAATGATAAAGAGATGAGAGAGTTAAAAATGGCTAAGGGTTGGATATATAGGTTGAGGGGAGATGAGATGGATGGCTAGGATTAGATCATGATCTCTAAGTGTAAAAATTGGATAGGATCTCTCATCTCATGGGATGGTGCCAAGTGGCAGCATGTGAGTGAGTTGAGAGGGAGATGGTCTCTTGGAGTGTGGAAGATCTTGCCATAAAGGCAAGATTGTCCTCACACTCCAAAGGGGGAGGAATGAGAGGAATAAATGAGTTAACAATTCCTTTGGAGTACTTGAGGGGACAAGACCTTTGTGAAATGGTACCAAGACCATGTCACATGTACAAGGGCCCATGCTCATGATTTGATGGGGAGGATTGTCCTCCCTTAATCAAGAATTAAGTGCGTGCAAATGATTAGGTGGTTGATTAGAATTAGATTTGGGAGGCAAATGAAAAAGTTGGAGGATGTGACATGCGGGGGAATTTATATATTTATTTTATGGGGTAGAAGATGCAAGGTAGGAAAGATGTAGATGAACAATTAAAATTAATTGTTTACTTTAGACTAGAACTTAGGAAAATAGATGAACATACGGAATACTAATTAAATAATAGGATATTATTGAATTAATATAAATGATGGGAAATCAAATAAATAGAGATAAATTGACCAAACACAAGTGATCGATTTGGGTGTCTACAACTTGTCCTTTCATTCATTGCACTGTTATTTTGTTTTCTTTGAGTGCATCCAATAGTACCAACATATTATGAGGGAATGAAATATGGTGCTAGACCTGGGGCTATTTGAGGGGTGGAAAAGTTAGGAAATATGGTCTATATGGATTTAAAGTGGAAGAACTGGCTCCTCATTAAAAATTGTAAAACTCAAGATCAAAAAGAGGAATTGTCTTTATGTGCACTTGGTTGTGCGCCTTTTTGTCATTGAATCAGACATAGACAAATTACAAAAGAAGAAAGAGTGTGATGGATGAATTGAGAAAAGCCACTAGCTCATATTGAGTTGAAGAATGGGAATGGGAAAGTAGTTAACACTTAACTACTCCCACACATCCTAAGGCTGACTCCAGCCCTTCATAACTAGAAGTGTTTTTAAATACTACTAGTGTAATTAAAATATAAAAAATAAATAAATATTAAAATATAAAAATAAATAAATTTAAATCCAATTTTTAAAATTTTAAAAATGGCACCACAGCTGGGTCCATGTACTCTACCGTTGGAGGCACTATTAGTACACATTTGGGGGTCCTTTTGGCACATCATGAGGAGGAGGTTTGAGTGAAATTTTCCAGAAACAGCATCCAGGATGAAAATGCTGATGATGTTGAATAGGTTGGGACAATACCTCTGACCTGTGTACTACAGTCATTTATTTCTGCTACTGTCATTCACCTATATCACACTGCTGCACAGGGGTTGGTGTGCAGTTTTCAGTAGGGCAGAAGCTGTTCGAGGGCAAATTCAATTCTCAGGCTGTATCATTGTCAACTGTGAGCGTAAAGTCAGGTAGCACGTTGCAGGAGGACAAACTCCAAAATAGACCACCACATTTCCTATTACCTGGGCGTTGGCTGTTCCAGATTCATGTTTAATAGAAGATTTATATGTCCTCTTGAAGTGTGAAAGAGTATCATCAATTGCGGAATCAACCGTATCGTATAGGGCTTTGAAGGAGGCAGGTCACAGACCTAGAGGCAGATCAAAGACCTATCACCAGTGCGCCAAGGTCAAATAAGTTTGGAGCAGTATATCTAAGAAGAAGGCCTTCAGATCTAAGTGGCAATCACCAGTAAGATAGACTGCTACAGATTGTCAACTTTCTTGAAGTGACCTATACGTACAGGCAGTCCACAAAACCGTAACAAATCAAGCGTTAACAGAGGACAAGACAAGGCATCACCAGAAGAAATTTCCAGATCACTATACATCATTGTCTATTTCTCCTAAGGCGCAGACCAAGGGACTAGTCCAGAATACATATCCAGGGAAGGCAGTGATCTAAGTTCATACTTTTAAGTTTAATAAAGGCATTAATTGTTTTGCATACCAGGGATCATGAGACATTAAACATTCACTGTTAGTTGTGGATAGCTCTGTTATAATTCTATGATCTAAGTCAGCATATGTGCAGCTTGGATAATATGTTGTATGGACTTTCTTGAAGTGTTACGACTGACATATTACCAGTTCGTAATTGAATGATATTTATGATCCTAACTGCTGTTCAATCCTGAATAAAGACATTTGAAAATGAGAACATTTTGAGATCTAATAAGTAATAACAATACTTTTCAGTTTGTATGATACCTGTGATTTCTGCCTTCAACACACAACTGTGTATATCTATTGGTTCTAGCTGGAAAACAATTCCTAACTACTGCAGGAAAAATAGTAAGGAAAATAAACAAGGACATTACAGTTGGCCTCTAGCCAACATTTTTCCAAGTCTAGCATCCCTTAAACTTAGGTACCTTTAAGGCTTTACCAATAAAAATAAAAGAACCACTGTAGGTTCTGTAAAGTAACAAAACACTAAGCACAAAAGCAACAAGGAAAAACTCGAGGGAGCAAAACTAAAGATATTAAAAATCAAACGATAAAATTGAAGTATGGGTACAATTATCCATCTGAGAGAAACCCTCTAATGAAGCCTAAAGCTAATGAAGATCAAAGCCAGAGACCAAGGTTGGAAGCCAAGGGCGTCAGATGTTTAGAAAGTCTCTTAGAACCTCTTGAAACCATAACAGCAAAAATTGTTTGGGGAAAAAATTAGCAAACTAGAAGTATAATATTTTTTGGAAAAATGGGGAAAAAGTCAGATTTAAAAAAAAAATGGTAAAATATTATAGAAAAAAGGCAAAAACTACTTTTTTTGAAATTTAAGGGCATTTTCATAGCATAGAGATATAGAGAGCAAATAAAATAGTGAGTTTAACCCTTGAATTATAGAAAATAGGATTTTGTTGTTTATATTCATATCGTTGATTACATTGCATTGCACAAATAATACTTCATAGTGCATAAATAATAACTAGATGGTTAAATTAGACAAAATTTCAATGACTATATAATTTTTACAAAGAAAAATCAAACATAGCCAATGACTCTTGCTACTACAAATAGAGCTATTCTAGATGGCTGCAAATCCTGATGATGAAGCTCCTAGTTCAAAGCCTCTCCCGAGTCTTTCAACTTCATGACTATCCAAGTTGGCCTCTAGGATTTCAAAATCCTCAAGCTGAACAAAGTTATTAAAAAGATAGTTTTCGTTTGCTGAGCAGACATCATAAATTACAAAATGGGAATTAACTGATTCATTATTGTGATTTAATAGTACTTGCAATTTCTAGAACAGTCTAAAAGAGAACTATATTAAGAGTGTGAAAGGGAAATTATATGACAAAGGAAGCAATTGCAAAGTCCAACTTGATAGGTTTTGAATCAAATAGCTCAGGATAGAGTAATAGAAAATACTTTTGAAACAGAATATTACATCTCAAAAGACCATAAATGATATTGAAATGTTCTCATTGATAACTATTTTAGCAGATTTATAAAATAGCAAAGGGTGTGTCAAATATGTTTCCATTAGATAATAAAGACCTGCTATTACAAAAGAAGAGAGCGACTATCTGATCCACAATTTTAGCTATTATTGTTCAAATAGATTTTCCTTGATTTTGTGTATAAGTGGATGATGGAATTAAAAACATTAATGGACTTTGCATTGAGAATTTGAGAGATTATAGGTACAAGTTTTAGTGAAAAATCAAAGCAGGAGGAACATTCCCTTTGAATGGGACAGTTGTTGCTGAAATATATCCTAATCGTTAAAAGGGAAAATATTTGAGGCCTGCTTTGGGAGGGATTAAGGTAAGCCCACATGACTAGGGTAAGACTTCACTCAAGGCATATCCTAATACCTATTTAACATGCATGGAATGCTACACTATATGTCTAAAGCATTCATGTAATACTATTGTACTCCTTGCAGGCCTTCTGAACATCCATGTATATCACAAACCTAAATGGAATGTGGTTCCCTAGCAATTGCAGGGCATGCATTTAAGTAGTGAGTTTCACCAATTAACAAAGCATTAAGCCTGAAGAATATATAGGAAATTTACTTAGAACCAAAACAATCCTTCATTTTGATATAAAATATTGCTACAGTTCATTTTTTCAGCACCATGAGCTGATTTTTATCTTTCTGATATAAACCATTCTGCTTTCGGTTCCACAATGTCTATACACTATATTGTATATATTTCTGCTTCCCACTTGATTAAACAATTATCACTACCCTACCCGCTTGTCATTAAAACTTGATGGCCAATGTCAAATTGAAACTCCAAATTATCACACTTTGTTAGCATCTTAAAAGGAAACTTGTCCCAACCTAATCTCGATAATCTAAACCATCTTGGTATTATTGTTGACAATTCAAATGTTAAAATTCTTTTGAATAGTTAGAATCACAAGAATTCCAAGAAAACAGACCTCTTTAGAGGTTGATATCAAGCCAATTGAGTTTTGTTTAGTTTGGTCCGGCTTTTTATATTTACTTTTGGCAAGTATTCTTATAAGTTTCAGATATGTTAAAAAAATCAGATAGAGGCCTTAGTATTTATGATATTGTATACCATTTCCCACTAGATCGTGTCTTTGGATTTATATACATGTAAAACATTACTACGAGCCTAAGGCAAATGACAATAGTGTGGAATACTAAGAAAAAAACAACACATCTCTTAACCATTCCATGTTAATGTCCTTAACATCAAATGTAGAAGCATACCAAAGAGCATGTCTCTATTTTAATGTCCTTAATATCTTTTAGTATTATATGTTCATTCAAGGTCACCTACCTGTGATTTGCCTCAGCAACTCGATGAAATATGACAAATATTTGATGGTGAAACATGTCCCAGCGGCTAGTGTTTAGTTCAAACAACCTGATTAAATAGCTATCTCATGTGGTTAGGGTATCACAATAGGTTGGTGGATGGTAAATGCATTTTCTGGGTGATTTTTTCTGCAATTTTCTCATGATTTAAACCTTTACAAATCATTGAACGTTGTTGAAAATCGTTGCATTAAATTGGGATTGTTTGGGCAAAAAATCGTTTCGGTCGAGGAATTTTTTAAAATTGCAAAAATTGAGTGTTTTAAGGATTTATGCTTCTCTTCTTGAAACAACCAAGGTCAATGAATTTTTTATCACTCAAACTGCAAGCTAGGGGGATGCAAGGCCATGGATACTAAAGCAAAGAAGATCCCTTGGTGAATAGGAGAAAGGGTTGAATAAGGTGCCCTATTAGTAATAGTGGTTCACAAGGATGGATTGGTGTTGTCTCTTTGATTTGTCCTTAAGGTCTCTTTGTATGCAACTGACAACATCAAAGGGATGCTTAGTGCTTCCAACCACTGTCACAAGCTGAAAGAAGTTAATGCAAAATACTGATCCCAAACTGCTACCCTAAGCTGGTAGTTCACAAATGTGGGATAAATAATTGGGCCCAAAGGATTGACTAACACAATAAATAAACATTTTTTTTACTAGAGGCAATCCTTCATGTTTTGATGTATAGCTAAGTTGCTAGTTTGGGTGTAGGGTTGGGTATGACAGTACTATATATATGAGCTATAATTTTTTTTAATTTATAAAGTAATAAATAATTAATAATTTAATTTTTTATAATTGAATCATAAATTAATATATAAATATATTATTACTTATTATATTGATTTTTTTGACAAGCGTACACATTATATTTTTATTCTATTATAATCTATAAGTCAGATAGCATACTCTGTTTATTGTAAAGCAAATGAAGCATCCAAACAAGTATCTACAACACCATTGTTGGTGGGCCATGTCATAGTTATAAGCTTGCAATCTCTTGGGTATATAGCACTATAAAATTGCATGTTGAGGCATGCTGGATTTGTTAACAAATTATTGTGTTGTAGACACTAGATAGAACCACTATGCATTTATCACTTCTTTGTCAATTATCATCAAAATCTTTCTCACTTCTAAATCAGTGTTAATGAGTAGGGGGTTACCACTCCTAATCTGTATCTGTTGTGTCAACAATAGAGGATGAAGAAGCTCAATTCAACATGCACTCCTCGTCCATCAAATCTTGAGTGCCCTTGTAGTGGCCATCTGCTTCATGGATGATATGCTAGGGCATTTTCTTGCAGCGTCCTCACTCCTTTATTTGCCTTGACCAAACATAACAGAGTAACCAATATTTTTTGGTTTTCCATCAATCTGAATACAGATGTCCAATATCATGCTACTGACCGACAGGTTACCTAGATGTGATTGGGCAAGCCTAGATCCATCTTGGCTTTGTACCTAGTCTTGAACTGAACCTTGTCAATTTGTGGGCCATTCTTGCCAAACCTAGCTTCATATACTTATAATTAACCAATAACATGACAACTTATGTTGACAATCAATATACCATCCATATTCAATCATAGGGCCATTTACACGCACCCAACAATAGAGAAACTTATAAATGCCCTTCAAAGATTCATGAGATAAGTGTGTTGCAACTTACAAACCCAATAGTGAGATGACTTACAAGCCCCCAATTGGCATTCATTATGTGGAGCAGTAATTCATCAAAGTCTAAATTTTTGGAAGATAAATAACATTTATTGAGTTATTGAGATGCTGATTAAATTAATGTTAATCACAAATGGTAAGATGAACTTAGACTGCACAATGTCAATGGGGAAAGAATCTTGTAGCTAGAAGAGCAGAGTGAGAGAAAGCAAGGATGTAGAGGAAGAATACTGCAAGTGTTGCTCAGGGTCCATTAGGAGTTAGCAATGACATGGCTGCCAGTGTTGTTGCTGTGAGAGTATTGACAGGGACACCTAATGTACTATTGTAACTGTTGATGTATTTTTTATGCACATGCAAACACATAATAAAATACCCAAAAGTATCTTATCCTCTCTTGAACAAAGTTACTCAAATGCTGAAGGTTCGCTTAAGGATCACTTGAGACAACTCCAAGGTTCTTGTATGTCGGGTCACGACGTGTGGATAAGCTCAATGGTTTGATGTGATTATGTTGGAATCACAAGGGGACTTACGTTGAATTGTTGAATGCTTGAATCACTAGAACTTGATCATCTGATGTTGCAATCTTGTGATGCTTTTTGTCCTAAACTAACTTGAGTTTAAAAGGACAAAAGGAAAGGGTTTAGGAAGCCTATTCTAATCCTAAGAATGCAAGAGAATGGGTGAACGATTCGATGGAATCCTATTGGGCAAGGTCTCACCATCAAACTGAACAATTTGACACAAGCTCAGTGCAATCTTCTAAGGGATAATTCAACAATGTTCAAATCATAATTATCAAGCATTGCTTACCATTCAAGTTAATGCATAAACAATGGTTATATAACAACTTGAAGTTAAGCTCATATCATTCTAGTTGACCACACAAGGCACACTTATATTCACTAAGAGGCTAGTGGTATGGACTAAACAGATTCTATATAAATACATTCAACAAATTCTTCCATTCAATCTAATCAACATGAAAACAAAATGAGAAGTAGAACCATGAGGCTTGTTGAAATAACAAATTTCACCATAACTTCAATGAAAAGAGTATCTCGTTTACAAGTCATAACAACAATTCCTCCTCCTAATCTACTCTAGTTGCTATCTATTATTTGCTATTAACTTCCTATTCACTAATTCTAAACTATCTATTAACCTTTTCAAGTGAAGAGCTTGAGCCTTTTATAGTGCTCTCAATACAATTCAATGGCTCAGATCAATTTGAGATCAATGGTCGAGATTTTACAATGAAAACCCTAATTAGGGTTTGTTACAACAAACTCAATTTTGGCCAATGAAATAATTACAACATTTTGATACGACCAATAGATAATAGGGGTAGGTGCCTCAAAGCTTGTGCCATCATGGACGAGTCAAGTATATTGCATCCAGACATGTTGATGTGGAACTTCTCTGATTGGCGGAGTAGTGACCAGGATGATGATTAGGACGCCACTTAAACTTGCACTTGTAGACTTGATTCATCATCATGAATGAATATCATTATCCAACTTCAGCAGTGATGATGATGATCTTCTAACTTTGATTAACTCTTTTGAAACTATCCTTTTGAATGCCTTAATCATGGAAGTGCAAGGTATAGATTTTGACTTCCTCTTAGTTTTGAAGTATTGATGTTGCCTTGGAACGAACTCTTGATGGCACAATTGCTTCTCTGCTTTGGAATTCTTTCTCTGTGGCTCCCTTCATGTTGTTGGTGTTGTCGATAATGTTCTTGTGTAAGTGAATGCTTCTTGTGTAATCACCTTCTTGTGCCTGTTAATGAAGTTCCCTTGAAGATATCTTCCTTGTATCTTGATCTTGATATTGAAATTTTCTCCCTGAGAGACTTGTTTCAATCCTCCTCTAACGTGATCCCCTTGATTTCCTTCTTCATCTCCTGCAAAACAAACAAATGAGTATCAAACACATGATATATAACCTCTATAATCTCTTAATTTGATATAATTTCTGATTTTACATGGTTTGCATGTTTGATAAGAGGATTTCACTCCTAATAGTGGGCAATAGAAGTTCTCTCAAACTTAGTCCAATTCTACCCTTCATCAATTCAGGTTTGAATACTTTATCCTTCATGCAAGCGGAGGCATGAAATTAACTTGGAATAGGACTCTACAAGCAATTTTGCTCCTAAAGTGGAGCACATGAAGTTTGCTCCAACTTGGATGCACATGAAGTGATCTTCAAACACGTCATTGAACTTGCTTTCACTCATTTCCCTTCATTCTATGGGTTCTAATATTGAGTCTTTCAACCATTCATTGATGAAAACCTGACAAACTAACCTTAGGGAAGGCCTCTATAGGAATTTCGCTCTGAGAGTGGAACACATGAAGTTTGCTCCAAGATGGGTGCATATGAAGTGATCTTCAAACTTGCCCTTCATCATCATCTTAACTCAAAATCACTCTTTTCTAAGCATCAAATCAGCTCAAAGCAATGGTCTTATAAGCAATTTTTCAAATTCGCTCTCAATTAGGATCACATGAATTTAAAGTTCACTCCCTCTCTCAAGCACATGAAGTTCTCTCTTGAAGACAAGCACATGAAGTTCACTCTTGAAGGCATGCATATGAAGTTCGCTCTTGAAGGCATGCACATGAAGTTCGCTCCAACTTGCATGCACTTGAAGTGAATTTCAAGTCAAAATTGAACTCGCCCTCAATCACTTCATTGTTTCATCAATTAACTCCTTAGGTTTTTCAAACCTTCATTCACAAAAACATGTCAAACTTACCACATGAAGGCCTAAAAGGAAATTTGCTCCTATTAAAGAGCACATGAAGTGAACTTCGCTCCTATTAAAGAGCACATGAAGTGAACTTCGCTCCAAAGAAGGAGCACTTGAGGTGATCTTCAAATCAAAATCATGCTCACTATCTTCATTCATGATAACTCAAACGCTCTAGTTCGCACTCAAACAAGGCTTCTAAGGCAAATTCGCTCCAAAAGTGATGCACATGAAGTGAATTTCACTTGACACTTAGTGTTTGCTTGCTCACTCTCCTTCATTCTATTCATTCAAGCTTGTTGAAACTAGGCTCATGGTGTGTACTAGGAGAACTTCATTCTCAACTAAGGGCACTCGAAGTGAATTTTGCTCCAAAAGAGGAGCACTTGAAGTAACCCTTACTATCAATCTCTCACACTCTACGGTTGAACTCTCATGATGGACTTCACTTCATCCATGATCAAGATGTTGTTAAAGGTTCATAAACTCACTCTTTTCCCTCAAATGCTGCTCAAGAAGTCCATTTCGCTCCTAATTATGAGCAAGAGAAGCAGATTTTGCTCCAACTAGGGAGCACTTGAAGTTGCCTAGACACTTGGCCTATCAAGTTCATGACCACTTACTCATCTCATAATACTTCATTTCACATCTCACAAAAAGGGCTATTCATCTGACTCCTGGCTTCTTGACCAACAATACCTCTCCAATGCAAAGGCTAATAGCTAAGGATTCTAACACTACCCTAGAAAGCAAAAAAGTGGGGGTCCCCATTTGCAATGGGGCGATGTGTGAATACCTCACAACAGTAACAAATATGGATAAGTGTTGATTGACATACAAAAGTTTTGCTCAGATTCTGTAATGAGTTAGGACTGATGAGGTTGTTGGTGCTGATGGCAGATGAAAATATATTGGAGGTTGTCAGTCGTCCAAAGGGATATGGGCATGCTTGCACAAATAAAGCAGTGGCTAGCATTGGAAATACTATGCATAGTAAATATGTTTTCTAAATTTTTATGAGAAGCATAGTTTGCAAACGCAGTGAGTTCTTGCTGAACATGTGAGTAACTTGCCAGAGATTCGTGTGCTGAGTCCTCCAAAGAGATTCTCAAGTCCTTTGGTGAGAATTGCCTGAAACTCATTAGTTTTCTCTGCAGACTTGGCCACTACAAAAAATTGCAAATCCTTGATAAAAACCCCGATTTCTTGTGTCTTCTGGTCATTTTTGTCTTCAATAATTGGGATATCAGCGGAGTGAATTGATTGTCAAGTGATTGAAAGGATTTATAGATGGTAGGTTAAAAGTAATAAAATTATGAGAAATGGCATGTCCCTCAACCCTCGTGGGGGCTGCCAGCCCCAAACTTCTGTCTGGTTTGTAAAAGCAAAACATAAAAATGGTTTTGGGTTGCAGCAAAAGGAAAAGCAGAGTTTTTCTTTTCATTTGATTGAAATAACAGAAACAGTATTTTCCCCTATTTTAATGATTTTTTTGTGATTTTAGTTACTATTAAATTTTTAGTAATTGAATTCCATTTATACTTTTTGGTTTGCCAAGTCAATCCCAATATGGAGTCATGCTACTATGATCAAAATGGACATATGCATTGTCTAAATTCCTTTTTGATGTCTCTCATGCATTATTTAAGTTTTTTTTTGTGTATTTATGTAATATATTTATTTGCCGAGTCCTGAGTTTGAGTCAAAATTTTTGGGCTGCTAAGTTCAAGTTTTGAACTATGATTATAAGTGCCATTAATGTTTAGTGTAAGGAAACACTACTATGTAAAAGAGAAAACTGTATGAGAATAGACACTAATAGAATGCTATATGGGAATCTGGAATGGTCAGTTATAATAAAACAAGTTTAGCCTAGGAGCAATGTAATTTGACAATAGAAAATGAGAGAGCAACATGAAAGAAGATGTTCAGCCTTGGACCTATATAAGAAACTGAAAGCATCTAGCATAAACCCCAAGTGTATGAGCTGCCTGAGGATCTGAAGCCTCGAACACTTTAAATTGGGTAGCAATCTTACAAGTGATATGATGTTTGAGAATAGTTTTTAGGCCATTTGAAAGAGATAATCAAGTCAACTAAGCATGTCCAAGTGTCATTGCAGCACCTTGAGCTCAGGTCCAGATTATTGGAAGCCAATATGGGTTATTTGGCTGTCTGGAGTGTTTGGTTGTATGGAAGCTGCTAGTCAATGTTCGTTCAGCTCAGCCAAGAAATCGGCCATGTTTAAAGAGCCAAGTGTGTGTCATTTTTATGAGATTGTGAGGCTCATATGCCGTGTACACCAAAAGAACAAGCCAACTAAGTTTGTCCATGTGTCATCGCAGCATCTTGAGGTCAGGTCCAGATTGTTGGAGGCCAACATGGGTTATTTGGTTGTTGAGTGTTTGGTTGTATGGAAGCTGCTAGTCGCTAGTTAGTTCAGCTCAGCCAAAAAATCAGCCATGTTTAAAGAGCCAAGCATGTGTCATTTTTATGAGACTGTGAGGCTCATGCCTTTGTACATCAAAAGAACAATGACTAACAATTTCTTGAAGTAAAATAATTGGTCTAAATTTGAGCCCTCTAAGAATCCATTGATATGTGAAGGATCCCAAGAGGCATATTCACTAAGTTTGGGCCCACTAAGGGATCCCTGCTGATACAAATTTTAGATATTTTGAGGAGAGGATATCTTACTACAGATTCAGGGAAGCAGGCAAAATCATCTAAACTCAGTTTACTTTTTTCATCTAAAAGTCATAATGTGACATCTTGAACTCAGACCAGCCAACTGCCACCTTGAAGTCAACTTCATGAACTTCTATCATGAAGCCATAGAAAATCCATTCATGACTGTGGGTTGAATTATAGTTTTTTTCGGTACTTTTTTTTTCATGATTTTCAAACCAAACTGTTGGCACAAATTTTGTTGTAATTAAATGCACAAATTTCATTGTATTCTGCTAAAATTCTAGTTATGGTGATCTTGGCAGCCATTTTTTTCAATATTACACATTTCTTACATTTGGAGGCTTCTGTGGTATGTACCATATGAAAAATCTAGAATCCTACAGGGGCTGATATCATTCAGCCATCAAGTGGGATCATAATAACACAATTCTCCCCCTCCCAGACTTGACTCCAAGTAATATAGTGACATAGCACTAATATCAACATTTGAGATCACCTATTGAGGTGCCAATGGTCAAATCACCCATTGTCATCATTGAAGTCAGTTGTCCCATATAAGTCAACCGAGCAATTTTTAAAATTCCTCAACGCTTTTGCATTTTTTTCAAATTTTGAGGTGCACATGTGGTATAGAAATTTTTCAAATCATACTTTGTGGCTAAATATTATGGCTATCAACTTATTTGTGGTTGTGACGAATTAGCCACCGCCCAGAAGCCAGAGGTACCTAAAACTGGACAACATAAGCAGGAAAGCAAGCGACTGTAAGTCGCAAATAGAACATGAGCCTCCTATCATTACTGTTGATAATCCTCGAGGGTTGGAAGGCAGCTAGAAACCTTCTGCAGTGAAGGTCACATTTTGATTTTATTTATCACTTTGTTAATGACAGTAATGGAACTGTGGCTAAAAATAGTAATATGGGTTCTAGAGCAGCAGTTCCACTGAGTAGTGGGCAACCATTACACCCAGCTTGGCCTACTATTCAGGTTACCCACTTTACTGTCCCACTGTTTGTTTGTTGAACCAGTTGTCACTTGTCACCTTTTGCATGTTCAGGAGCATCTATAAGGATGCCAACAAGTCTTTAGAGGTCTGGATAGATGTAGGTTTAGAAATAAGATGCCATACATTCTTTTAGTATGGCATTAATTAAAAAATGATTGTGAAAGAAATATATGGCACTATGTCTGTATATAAAACTAGTTATATAACTTATATGTGATAGTGTTTAGGTTTGTATGATTTTGCCTTTACATTGAGATGTCCAGACGGCTGTTGTCAATAGACATATCAGGCGTACCCTGACAATAGGTACTCATCTCCCATACTAGAAATTCATCCTGATCTTAGAGACTCATAGGAGGACATCTCCAGACATTAGGAGACTTCAAGTGAAGTTTATTTGCTTCTCTATACATCTCCTAGAAGCATTCCTTAAAAATTGGGAAACTTCCCATAGAGGTTTATATCATATAAATTACAGTGGGTTTTCCGAAGGTGCTGATATGTGGTTGACAAAAGCTAAAGGAACTAAGAAATATACTAAAACTTAAAGATATGTAATCCCAAAGATGTAGCAGTATGAAGAAAAACAATAATGAAACTTAAGATGTGTGCATGCATCGAAGGTTTATCAATTATATATAAAAACATAGTCATTTCCAAGGACCGCCTGCTCTGTTTTTAAAATAATGGCATTCCTACTCACTCTCTGTCTGCCATCTCCAGTTAATAATGGCTTAAAGTAATTTTTTATATTAATCTTTGCGAATGTTGAAGTTGACACCTATTTCAATAATTTAAAATGTTAATTTTTTTTTATTTTAGAACTTTTTAGTTGTTTACATTCTTTAAAGTTACATATGCACTGTATGCTATTTTTTTTTCATATGTATATATATATGCTATTTTTTCTCATATATATATAGATAGATAGATAGATAGACATGTGCACACACGCACATACGAAGTAACCTGTTCGCTCAGAAACAGCCCTGAATCTGGGTCCTGTTTTTCCTGGTTTGGGTTCCCCGTGGGTCTGTGCAGGGTGCTGCAGAACAGATCTGGATTTGGTTGGGTTCGCTACTGTAGTGAACCCCAGAAATTCAATGGAAATATGGCTTTTCTTCTCATATAAATTCAACATTGAAGTCAAACCTTTGCATGGCAATGTGTTCTGTAGTATCAATGTATCATCCATGTCTAATACCAGTGTTTTCTTATTCATTTGGACATAAGTGGCTGCCATGGAAGTTAATGGGTACTCCTTTGTCATTATATCTTCACAATGAACAACTTCTATTCTATCTGTCTTATGAATATTTTCTTAGATATCACTAAATATTAGGAATTTAGCTTCCAACAGATGGTTTAGTACTATCCTCTAAAGATAAATTTGTTGGCTGCATTGAAAGATGAAATAAGTTTACCCTATGTATTGTAAAGCTTAAAGGACACCGTTTACTCATCACAGTTCCTTTTTCATAAAGTATCAAGGTAACAGTATATGTTTGGTAAGCACGGAACATTTCTCAAGTCCTAAATGAGTAAATTGAAAAATTATTTTGTTACATAATGTTGAAGGGAAATAAAACACACCCTTCAAACATTATATGACTATATGAAGTTAAAGGTTAACTTACACTCTAATCATACCTTCGATAAAATATAATCTACTTACATCATTGTTATTGGATGTTAATGATGATGATGAGTTTTATGAAGATCCGTATGATGCCGATGGCAGATTTTATTATTTTAATTTTTGACAATGGATACGAAGCATGATATTTTTTATTTTTATGGTGCTTTTGTATATTAAATCATATATATACATGCTATTTTGTTTTCTAAACTGAAGTCCTGTTTTTAGATGCAAATATGTATATATTTATGAATTTTATATGTTTTTTCTGTTACTCATTCTTGGCACAGACCCTTTGGATCCGGCACAATCCGCCTCAGGTTTGGATTTTGGTGTGGTGGGGGCAGAGAGACATCCAAGAGCCAGATTTCTGCCTGTAGGTTCGTCCTGAATGAACTTGGGATACCCACGTTGAACCTGGCAGAATTTGACAAAACTTGATGGCCTCAGACTTTTATAAATTTTTTTTGTTTTGTAACGGTTTTAGGCAGTTGACGGGAGAGTCCTAATGTTGTTTTTTTGTTGATGTTGGGAGTTTCTCTATTATCATTGTAGAGATGCACCAAAATTTTGACTGGCAGAACTTTTCCGAGAGTTCATTTGTGAGATGCATCCCTTTGGAATCCATAATGCCTATTGATAAAAAGAAACAAGTTTTAATCTCCGAGCCATTCAAAGTTTAAATGTTGGGGCTGGGATAGCATGTAAACCTCAAAAATTGCTGAAATCATTTTTGTTACAATGTCGAGTGATTGATAAGGATTTATCAAGTCATTTCACGTTTACCTAATAATCTTTTTCCCATAATCTTTGAGCCATTTCCTTGATTTTTACTGTCTCTATTTCCTAAATTGTTCTAAGCCTTAATATTATTCATCAGATACCCGAATTTATTTCCCTAATATTTAATATGTAGTTAATTTATTTTATCCATTTATTTATAATCGTTAGCTTATTCGTCTTTTTCAATTTTTAGTCTATATATAAAAGAATTTTGAAATGTTGTGCCAGTGAACCAAACCCCAAAATATTGTTTGGCTGAATCCGTAACTTGTTTCTTTTGTATAGATGTGCCCAAAACAAGCTCAACCCCTATTTTTTTGCCTTACTAGTGACCTAACCCCCATACCCAAACCTGAACCTGAACCAGTAACTAAGTTATATATAATTAATTGATTTTTTTTTTTTTACGATCTCCATGTAGCAAAGTAGTGTACATCCCTTTCTCCCGTACCATTATCATTCCCATTCTTCTGATAACTATGTGTGAATAGCATATATTGTCTGTGTAAAGATGCATATCTTAGAGCAGTTTCATGTTGATTCGATCAAACATCGCAGCTTTTTGAATCACGCATTCTTATTGCTTAGTTTATTCATTTTCCAGGTAGAACCCATTCGGAATCTATTTGCAGCTTTATTCCTTGCTAGCATTGGGATGCTAATCAATGTACAGTTTCTATGGAACCATGCTGACATTTTGATAGCATCAGTGATTTCAGTTATTGTCATTAAAACTCTTGTGATCGGTCTTGTTGTCAGAGGCTTTGGCTACAGCATCAAGACATCTTTCCTTGTAAGAAATATACCCTTAGAAGTTTTAAATTTTGTTAAATATTCAAGTTATTAATAAGCTAACGGGACATATTTCTTTCAATAATCATTCAAGAGCCTGCTTGTATCTTTTTGTATTTTGTAGGTTGGCATGTCTCTGGCCCAGATTGGGGAATTTGCATTTGTCCTCTTGAGCCGTGCTTCCAATCTTCGTCTTATTGATGTAAGTCCTTATTCTTTGTCTGTGTCTGCATATATGCACGGGCCTGTGTTTATCCATATTATAAGGCAGTATGAACTTGGATATCAATAAATTATGATTTCCTTAGCATTTATTTGCTGTTCCATGATGTGTATGTACCACCTTTAATGAAGAGGATAAAATTCAAGGTTCTACATATTTAATCTGTGATTTTGGAGAAATCACAAAATGAGAAAAAGGTTAGGGTCCTCACATAAACTGCATTTGAAAGTAAATCTATAGGAATAAAAATGCTACTCAAATGAGAAAGCATTTTCCAACCATAATTCCCTATCTGGTCAACATCTTTGATCATTATTTTGTTTGCACCTTTGGGCAAAGTCTATTAAATTTAGTTGTGATACAGGATTGAGCACTTATAGATCCAAGCTGACTCTCAAAGAACCATACATGGGCTATTGTGCAGTCAATGTTATATTACTCTTCTGCTGTTTGTTGCTGATATTCAAGAAAGTGTTTTCCATCAAATCAAATTATCAATCATTTGATTGATGTTATGAAAATTTACCTTGATTCTAGTGTTAGCAGGAAGTGGTATTCAACTTCACTTTTCAGTAAATTTATTGTGGTGTTTTTGTTTTGCAATAAAACAACCGTGGCCTGCTATTTTTTAGTACTTAACTTTACTCAAGCTTTTCTTGCTGGGCTCATGTTTATTTATTAGTTGCCAGTTCTGTGGTGACTTGTAATCTCTCAATCGTCTTAGGCTTGCTGTAGATTTATAGATAATTCACTTTCCTGTCTGAAATGAGCTTCAAATTGACAGGTTAGAATGCAATCTAGTGCTAGATATTGGTTTTTAAGTTGCTGGAATGAACAGTACAGTCTTTGCATGAGACAAAGGTGAACAACATAAGGCAAAAATGACAATAAGTTCAACACAATATGTAAACCTTGTGAAAATTAACTAGAAGCGGCAAATGTTCTGTTATTGTTCCTTTTTGTTTCAAAAGTCAAACCTGCCACAAGCGTCACAATGAAACTACCATGACACATGGACACTTGTCACTGACGCACAATTGCTGCTAATGCATGCACAACTGCCTTTGATATATATGGAACCCCACCATAATAGTAGACAAATGCCACCCTTCTGTACCTGTCAGATTTGTCACTGTACAAAATGCTTTGTTCTAGGCATAGTTATCTGGAGATCCAGACCCGGATCCCTGGTTCTTGTCTTCCATATCAGAGGCATATATGGGGATGTCTCCAGATGTTAGGTAACTTAAGATGAGGTTTCCTTGTGTCTTCATATGTCTCCTGGAAGTTTCCTGTGATAATTGGGGAATTTCCTATAGAAGTTTGGTATATTTATCATATTTATAGCATTGGTTATGTTCTTCGTGTGTTGATATTTTGACAAAGCTATAAGACCTGAAAAATACACTAGGACTTGTTTCTCTATTTTTTAGCATGTAAATAATACAAGTTTTCTATTAAAATAAAATTTTCTTATCAAAGCCGAAAGAGTTACTTGTAAGCAGAGAAACAATAAAAAGGATTAAGATGTCTACGTGCTCTGAAGTTTTATCATTTCAATTGATTGAAAATATATCATCTTCCAATATCCCTGTATCATGTTTTTAAATTATGGCATTCTTGTGTTGGTTCCCACATACTGCGTCTAGGTGATTATGGTTCTAAATTTAACCATTTATGTCATGATTGTAATTATCAAATGTCAATATGATAAATCTTTTTTTTCGACATTTATAGAAGTTTGGTATATATCTCATATGTATAGCTCTGGTTATGTTCTTTGTGTGTTGATATTTTGACAAAGCTATAAGACCTGAAAAATACACTAGGACTTGTTTCTCTATTTTTTAGCATGTAAATATACAAGTTTTCTATTAAAATAAAATTTTCTTATCAAAGCCAAAAGAGTTACTAGTAAGCAGAGAAACAATAAAAATGATTAAGATGTCTACATGCTCTGAAGTTTTATCAATTCAATTGATTGAAAATATATCCATCTTCCAATATACCTGTATCATGTTTTTAAATAATGGCATTCTTGTGTTGGTTCCCATATACTGCGTCTAGGTGATTATGGTTCTAAATTTAACCATTTATGTCATGATTGTAATTATCAAATGCCAATATGATACATCTTTTTTTTGACATTTATTTCAGTACTTTTAAATGTTAGTGTTATAGTTTCGAGAGTCAAGATGTTTTACTTTTCTTGCAGCTATAGAGCCATAATTTAATTTTTCCTCATGTAAATAGTTTTTTTACATTTGTCATCTTCTAGTACCCCCATCTATTATTCTTTTGAAAAATAGCATACCGGTACACATCCTCATCTCCCATACCAGTACAAATCCCGTTTTCTATAATTATTGTTAGTTCTGTTATATTCTGGTGGAAATTTGGTTGTTTGATGAAATGTAACTTTTTTTTGGATCCTTGTGGATCTGTGTTTTTGCAAATATCTTTGATTGGAGAATGTACAAACTTTTATTGTGTCATCTAATGACTTAATGATGCGTATGTCAGCATGAATGCATTAGAAGCAGCTGTTTTGCACAAGATTTATGTCTATGCTCCATGTTGTATAATGGCAAAGATTTCAGAAATGCATAGTAATTGCTTGATTTTCCTTCATTGCATCTTCTATGCCATGAATGCTTCTTCCGATATCAGCTACACAGTCCTCAGGACCTAAACATGCTCTCCTTTAAATTCATGGTTTGAGGTTGAATTTAATTATATATCTCACCATATTCTATATTAGGGAATACGAATTATGTTTTGTAGTACAATTCCATTAACTTAATGGCTTCTCCTTGCCAATTATACAAAGTTTTAATGCAATTATATTTTTAATGATTTGGGTGGCTACGTTTTTCATGATGGTTAACAAAGAGACGCTCTTGGCAGTTGTGAGCACATATAGAATGTGGGAGGCATTAATGTACTCAGCATCCAGCAAACTAGAACTTAAAATGTCCAAGTCTTTTAAATTTGTTGCTGGATAGAAATGGTTGTTAACATGACACATTTTCTTTCTCCAGGGAAATTTATATCTTCTGCTCCTGGGGACAACAGCTCTTAGTCTGGTATTTAAAACAATGTTATATACAATCACTGTATTTCCGTTCTGGTTTCATTGTTTGTATGTACAGAACCCTCGTTTTACTAGAAATCATTTGGCTTTAGGTGACTACCCCGCTGCTTTTTAGAATGATACCTGCAATTGTGCACCTGGGAGTTCTTGCACGTTGGTTCTCTCCTGATATTAGTGCTGAGGTTAGCTCTCTTCTTGTGATTTTACAATATATTTTTTTTATCATTTCCTTATTGTGTATCCAGATCCCGCAGGATTCAGATTCTATAGCTCAATTCTTGATTTATTTTACAAAATTCTCATATTTAGTCTACTTTGCAGGTGAACTTCAAAGGCGAAAAGGCTCTTATGCTGGAAGTACATGGTGGGATTTTATGACAATCTAAGTTTATCAGAAATGATTAACAAGTCCATGTACTGAAGGAGGCAATTTGTATGTTGCACCGAGTACAAATACCTTTCATTCTGTATCATGTGGAAGTATGGTATCGTGAAAGTGCAGGCAGTGAAGGGTGATTGAAATTCTGCATTATTGGCACTTCAATGTAATATATTCATTAGAATCGGAGCCTTTATGGGCAGCCTTGCAGAAATTCAGAGTAGAAAGCTGATTGTATGCTTTCTGATTTAAATTCTATGATTTCTATCGTTGAGAGGCTTCTGTCCTGCAACATAGGATCCAAAAATTCGAGTGATTTCTGTTGCATGCATTTTTCCCAGTCAAGTGTTCTTGTGTGCAATTTATTTCTAAATTCCCAACGGCTGCAACTTGCTTTGCTGATTGGGCGATAAGAGCTACATTAATAGTTATCGACCCACGATTGCAAAGTTCAAGCTAGCATGCTCCTTTTATCTATACGGCAAGAAACTAGTAAATGTTTCTTGTTATACAGGCAAATCTATTTGGTACCACACAAATGTGGTTGTCATTGGGAAATAACATCATTCATTGTAAATTTAACCAGGTTTGAAATTGATCAAATTCTTTCTTTCCGCTCTTGGTCTTGCAATTTGTAGTTCCTCCACAACGAAAGTTTTGCCTAGTGCTTTTGTAATACAGTATAAAATTGAGAATGATTTCAAAGGAAAAAGTTGTACAGATGAACACGAATCATTTATGTTAAAAACATTTTTATGGTCAAGCAATTCATGTCATTGGTCATGGTTCGCTAAAAATTAATTTCATGGAAAAAAAAGTATTATGGAAATTAAAAATGTGTTACTTATAATAAAAATGTACTCATGGAAATTAAAAATGTGTTACTTATAATAAAAATGTACATCTATGATTCAAATTGGGTTAGATTTACACCAAGTCATAGTTCATGTAGTTCCTTCTATTTCTCACAAGTCTTGCAGCAGTCTTCACATATATCTTTAATTGTTAGCCACACCTGTTTTACTTTCTGTACTTATCATTGTAAGAACATCATACTATTGTACTCGTCAAGATTTTAAGGAGGTGTGAATGATGGTTTTACAATTAAAGAGTGGCCGGTTGGTATGCGCAGCCTGAGGTTAATGTAAACCTATTAAATGATGCATTTTATAACAACCATAATGAGCTTAGCTGAAAGCTTGAACGTACTGATAATTATGATTCGAAGGAGAACACTACAGTTTACGAAGGCCGCAAAAATTTGAAAGTCTAAAGCTCCACGCGAGAAGTATCGAAAAGCAAAAAGAATTACTAAACATCAGTGAAATATTAAGGGTAAGATTAGCAAGGCTAATTAAGCAAAACCTACTTTAACTAGATAGACAACTCTGAATGATAAATTGTGTAACATGATGTTATATTCAGAAATTAAATGAGGATTAGGGCACTCAACTATATGATGAAAGAAAATAGTTTTAATGTCATACTAACCCGAAAAGGAAAATAACCTTTCCCCTATGGTAATCTAGGCTAATTAAGTAAAACCTACATTAAATAGATGACAGTTCTGAATGATAAATTGTGTAATGAAAATAACCTTCCCTTATGGTAATGTAGACTAATTAAGTAAAATCTACATTGAATAGATTTTACAGTTCTGAATGATAAATTGTGTAAGATAATGTTATATTCAGAAATTAAATGAGGTTCAGGCCACTTGCTCTAGGAATGATGAAAGAAAATAGTTTTAACGTCATGCTAACTTCTGCCTGATTTATGACTGCAAATGAATCGTTTTTGTCTATACCCTCCTTAGAATTAGGACATATTGTCAACTTCGTTGCGGGATGATTTTGTAGTTTTTGGTCACTTTGGGTGCAGATTTGTCTCGACTTGCAGATCTAATCTGTAATAATGTGCATTTTTGCTTTCTGGTTTGTTGAATTTAGTATAATTAAATGGTGAGGTTCAATTTCTCCAAGGTCAACCCCCCTATTACCTTATTTTGTAGTTGTGAAAATGATTGAATACAATAAGAATTGGTTGCAAAATTAGAATGATGCTTGTGGTAATGCACATAGGGTTCAATGAATAATTGATGATTAATGAAGACACATTGAATGTCTTTAAATACCATTATGTTACAATAAAAACGTGTCAAGTTGGCTCATGGTGGTAATGAAAGGATTGACAGATGTTGAATTTTAAAATGGGTATTTCAAGGGTCAATTCAACATAGTGCAAGATTGATCTTACATCATGAGATTGACCTAACGCAAGGAAATTGCAATTTTGATGTGAGAAATGAATGTTTGGACAAGGAGAGGTAATAAATGTCACATGAATATAAATGTGTAGAAGCAAATAAGATAAGGTCAAATATGTGGAAATGTGTAAAGGTGGAGATATGTGAAAGATAGTGGAATAACCCTTAAGCCCTTCTGTCAAAATGTGTCAAAAATTTTACTACTACATTTTCTCCCCCCTTTGAAGTGCACACAAGTCCTCATGGACATGTATCTTAAAGTAAATGAGCTCTCATAAACATGCAAAGTAAATATTCAAACACAAAAGGACACCAAGGTTAATGTAAAGTGATGAACCGAGTGTTTATTCATAGGCATCTGTGCTCCATGAGAACCTACAAAATAGAGAGAGTTGCAATGAATACCATTTTTCACACAAGTAAAATGGAAACAATTTCAAATTGAATTTTATTCCTAGCAATCATGAAAGGGATTTTTCACTTTGTATGAGAAGTGTTGTGGTAATGCCCTCCCAATGTGGTATGCCGTATGATGACATGTCATATTGGGCACTAACCTATTGTGTGATCAAGATCCATTTTGATTAAACAACGAGTCCTTATGCAGGCACCTATAATTGTTTGTTGTCTCAACATACAAGTGTTAGTGATATGATATGCCCCTTTCAATTGGATATATCCATCAAATGCATGGAATTGGAGGATACCAAAAAATATCTATAAAATGTAAATGTAAGCTATAATCAATGACACAAATACATTGCATGACAATTAGGTAAAATGCATCAAATAGTAGGCATGCTAAGTAAATTAGCTAGAGATGCAAATGAACGCATAGAAATTTGCCTCCAATATAGAATAATTTGAATGTTGATGCTACTTTCAATGGCTAGGAACATTTTTGTAAGTACATAAAACACTAGGCTAGGCATATGCCCTCATTGTGGCATCCAAGAGCATGAGAACACAATGGTTGAGGTAAGGCAATAAGTCCCTAGTTGTAAAATGGATTGTTATGTTAATCTTTGGACATGTAAGGCACGTGGACACAATAATATAGGGAAGACAATAAACATAATTCTCCCAAATGTGATTTTATAGTTCTTAGATCATGTTTAGGCATGCAAGCACAATACTATGAGATATGGTTGTGAGAGTGTATGTCAAAATGATTCGCTCACATGTGTAACATAATGTAATGAGGCAAAATTAGTGTAATGGGCCTAAATAAGATCATAAGAAAAGTATAGCCATCCTAGCATTAAGGTAGAATGACCCTCAATAACTAGATGACATGTTCGTGATCAGAAATAAGTAATTGTGCATATATGACTAAGAAATAATTGTGAAGATACATATAAAGTTGTTTGCCTTGAATATAGTAAAGATGTCAATTAATTATTCGTATCACATATGGATATCTTATATAGATAAAAATAATGTAAAAATTTAGAAAACAATGATAAATTAGTAATAAATGCAAAAATCTTACTATGTGATTTTCTAACTTCATACCAAAAAATCTTGTTTATAATTAAAACAGAAACTATTCTAGAAATTCATAATAGAATATTTTAAATATTAGAAACAATTATATCCTTTCATTTCAATTGTAACAAGTTTCTTTAGAAATTGATATTTAAGACAATCATATTAAAATAATTTAAAAAAATAGATACTAAAAAACTCATATTAAATTATTATAAAATTAGAAACAATTATATTTCACCATTTCAAAATATTCTAAATAAATTTGTATTTTTATAATAAACACATCGTGAAATATTATATATCAATATTATAAATTATAATATTATATAATATATATTACCTACTTTGATTTTTTATGGTTTATTAATAGTTTGAAGTGTCATATATACGGTTTCAGAAAAAAAATAGCACGTCAATGCATATGGTCCAATAATTTTTTAAATTGTATTATATGGTCTAAAAGTGAAAAAACAACCATATAGATTGTCGAATTCCAAGCTTGCTTGGCACAATAACACAAAATTGTCATACTAGCAACTAAAAGGTTACTGCAAAGTTGACAAGTGTATTGCTAATGCATCAAGTTTTATTTTTATGTTCTTTTGGGTGACAAAATTATTTAACGATTACACGTTTCTCATGAACTAATGGCACAATGTTTTAGTTGTTAGATTGGAAACACCAAAATAATGCATACTCTATTGGTATTTAAACTTGATCATTGAAGTTCTTCACTTGAGGATTCAATAGACTCTAAGGATGAGGGGTTTGATAGGTCGTACTCAGAAGGGGATGAGTGGAGCACAAATGCTGATTCAGATAGTGTTTCTTTAGTTAGGGAAGGGAAGGGCCCTAAGGCTAGGAAGAAAAATATAAAAGAGAAGAGGATTTCCCTTATTTCGACTAGGAAGGAAGTTTTAGATTGTTTTATTCATACGGATTCAAGGATGTCTATGTTTGATACAAACCATGAGGGTGGAACCTCTTTTCCTTGGGATTTGAATGTTGACACCCGCCTTCTGAATTTGGAATAGGAATTCCCAATGATCTTTTAGGTATTGCAAGGAATGCAGTTGTGGACTCCTACATGAATAAGTGGTTGTTTCATGAGATCAATAATATCAACCTCAATCTACATTCTATTTCTAGTAGACAGGAGAATAGGGAGCCACCTTGGGATGAAAATGAGGGTAGAAATCTGGTTACCTCCCTTCAAAAAGCTATTAAGGATGTTGAAAAAATGAAATTGGACTATGAAGGTGGAATCATGGATCTGAAGAACAAAATGAAGCGCATTAATGATAATCTCACTACTTTCGTATCCTTTAGCCACAAGGTGGTGAAGAGAAGTGCGAAAAGCATTAACACTATGATAGTTCTGATACTAAATATGATTAGTATAGATGCCAAGCTAACAATATGAGAGTGGGGGTGAATCATTCAAACTTAATCTTCAATAAAAACAACAGATTCAACCTTGGTAACCTTATCAGAAAAATAGTAATGCATGCAGACCCATAAATAGATAAGATCACAAACGTATAACACCAGATTTAACGTGGAAACCCAAATAGGGAAAAACCATTGTGGGATTTCGGACCCACTAAGAAATATACTCTTCTAGAGTATGCTCGGTTAAAAGCAAATCCTGTTAAAGATTACAAACACATTGCTAGATGTGACTCGGTTAAGGGATTTCCCTCAGATTTGTTAGGATCTTCACCTTGTTAAAGGATTTCAAACACTCAATAAGAATGTCACCTTGCTAGAGGATTTTACAAATAAGACTGTTAAGTCCACTCGGTTAAGAGATTTTCTGCTACTTCTCAAAATGACAGTAATAAAAATATGTCTGCAACTTCACATCTAAAAATGTTGAAGCAGATTCTTATTTGCTCAATACAATCAATTCATAGGACTTATCTTGTCCCTCTGCTGGGCTCTATACTCTGTTATCAAACAGGTCTTCAAGCTTCTGTGCTCGGTAATCACTATGTAGCATCCCTGTGCATACACTTGCCTGCATACATTGTTTATCAATAGTTTCCTATTTATAAACAATCTTCCAACCGCTTAATCTCCTTGATCACATTTCCCATGATCAATCATAGCCATCAGATCTTCAATCTTGTCCAGGTTCAATGTATCCTTCGATCTGAAAATGTTTTACCCCGCCTTGGAACTTGCATTTTCACCTTGGAGCTTGTGTTAGGGTATTGCGGTTCAATCTGAGCTGTAGATCTTCCTGCGATTCTTTCTTTACCATAGATTCTTTAACAATCTTCATACACGGCTTACCAATCATTTAATCCACTCCAGCTCATCAGCTTCCTTCATTAAATATCACATGTAAACATTTAATGCATTCTGTTATAGCTCAATTGTAACTCGGTAAATACTAAACTTCACTCGGTAGACATTCTGCCTTCATTAAACGATAGCGATAACCTTAAGGTTTACAGACTAGGTTCCTTGGGGTTTACCGACTAGGTTCTTTGCTCGGTAACATAGTATAGTATTAACCTTTCAAACAATAGCATATGTAGGATATCAAAACAATCTAAACATCATGATCTCATCATTGTCTAACTCGGTAATAGTTGCCCATTGAATAACTTATCCCCTTATTCATCATATTCTTTCTGTGTCTTTTACTGACATCTTTATACTCATCAAATCATGGCAACATCATACTGAATTAGAAAATAAATTTCTTGACATCAATGACAAAATAATAATATTAAGACAGTAATCATCCTTAATCAGTTATATACATAGTTATCAACAACCTTCTCAATATCCTTATTGAAATGCCAACAATCTCTCATTGTAATTGGAATGCCAACCTTCTTCTTGTCTGTTATAATGCCAACAATCTCCCCCTTTGGCATTGATGGCTAAACCAATTGATTTGACTTTATTGATTCGGATTCAGATTGCTATGAAATTCTGAAATGCTCTCCCTCTGTCATTAGTCTTCTCCCTAGTTCTGAAATGTGGTCTTCTCCTTCGGCCAGTAGACTTCTCCCCCATACATTAGTCTTCTCCCCCTTTGACAACAATGCCAAAAATGAAAAGAACTAAAAACATAATTTCTTCCTCTGAGAAGTGAATTCCATGCTGTTATGTATCAATTTAGTCTCGGTCAGAGCATTTTGTCTTCAATTCCTGTTCCTTGTTTATTGTTTCCTGCACACCTTCAGAAAACCTACTAAAGTGTGTAAATCAGTATCAACTCCTAAAAGATATTCTGTAGAGTCATCGAATTGATGCTTTCACCGAACTCGGTCAGTGAATGGAAGATTGGGGTAGGACCCCTAACTAACTTCTGAGATACTCAAAAGTGTCCTTTAGCAGTGGCTTGGTGAAGATGTCTGCAATTTGTTCCTTTGTGCTAACATACTCCAAAACCACTTTCTTCTCTTGAACTTCTTCTCTAAGATAATGATATTTGATAGAGATGTGCCTTGTCTTAGAGTGCATAATAGGATTCTTTGAAATGTTAATGGCACTAGTGTTATCACAGAATATAGTTACTAGCTCGGTAACTTGCTCATTTATACCTTCCAATAGTTGTTTGATCCAGGCTATATTGGTACAATTTAGTGCTGCAACAACATATTCAGCTTTTGCTGTTGATTGAGAAACACATCCTTGTTTCTTGCTGAGCCAACTCACTAGTCTTTCTCCTAAAAAGAAAGCTCCTCCACTTGTGCTTTTCCTATCATCAATGTTGCCTGTCCAATCAGCATCAGTATAAACTTTTAAATAAAAAACATTTCCTTTCCGATATACTAAGCCATAATCTTCAGTGCCTTTTAAGTATCTGAAAATTCTTTTGATTGCCATCATGTGTGTTTCCTTAGGATCTGTAGAAAATCTTGCAACAATACCTACTGCATGTGCTATATCTGGCCTGCTGTGAACAACATATTGCAACTTTCCAATCATAGATCAGTAAAGTGTCTCATCAACAGATGCAGATTCATCATTCTTTGATAGTTTATAGTTGGTAGTCATAGGAGTACTTACTGGTTTTGAATCCTCCATTATAAATTTCTTCAAGATTTCCTTTATGTACTTGGATTGGGTAATGAAAATCTCATCTTTCATTTGCAGTATTTGCAGACCTATAAAATATTTTATCTCTCCAATTAATGACATCTCAAATTCTTTACTCATTTCATTTCCAAAGTTCATGCATAGAGAGTCATTTCCACTAAAGATAATATCATCAACAAATATGGCTGAGATCAGTATTCCATTTTCATCATTCTTCATGTACATATTGCTGTTTTCACTTGTTCTTATAAAACCAATTTTGATCAAATATGAGTGCAATCTCTCATACCATGCTCTAGGTGCTTGTTTCAGACCATATAAAGCTTTGTTCAATTTACATACCTGATCATTATTTTCTCCTTCAACAAATCCTTAAGGTTGTTCAATGAAAACTTCTTCTTCTAATATACCATTAAGAAATGCAGATTTGACATCCATTTGATATACCTTGAAATTCTTGTAAGCAGCATATGCCAACAATGTTCTTACTCCTTCAAGTCTTGCCACAGGTGTAAAAGTCTCACCATAATCAATTCCTTCTTCTTGAGCATAACCTTTGCAAACTAGTCTTGCTTTATTCCGAATGACCTCACCTTTTTCATTTAGCTTGTTTTTGAAGATCCACTTTGTACCGATTACATTTTTGTCCTTTGGTCTTGGGACCAGTGTCCATGTGTCATTCTTCTTGATTTGATCAATCTCTTCTGTCATAGCATTTATCCAATCTTCACTGTTAAATGCCTCTTTCACTATTCTCGGTTCAAATTTAGATATTAGACATGTGTTCTGTTTTAGTTTGTTCCTTGTCATCACTGGATCATTCTTATCTCGTATAATCTGACTTGGTGCATGATTCCTTCTGACATACTTGGCTAATACATGCTCGGTAGGCTCTGTATGATCTTCTTCATCACTCGGTAACTGGATATTCTCTTCATTTTCTTTAGTAGTCTTTTCGGTAGGACTTCTTGGTTGAACATAGACAAATCCTTCATAATCTTCTGGTTCTTTGGAGTTTCCTTCATCATTTCTTTCTGCAAACTCATCAATTTTCACATTTGCACTTTCTACTATCTTGTTATTTGATCAGACATTTAAATGCTTTGCTTCTAGAAGAGTAACCTAGAAATGTTCCTTCTTCACTTTTCTGATCAAACTTACCATTTCTATCATCTTTGTGAACATAGCATCTACTCCCAAAGATTTTAAAATAACTTACATTAAGTTTCTTGTCATAAAGGGTTTCATAAGGTGTCTTCAAAGTTCCTTTCTTCAGTTGTACTTGGTTTAGGGTGTAAACTGCTGTGCTTATTGCTTCGCTCCAAAATGTTTGTGGAACTTTCTTTTCAGTCATCAAGGTTCTGGCACAATCCACTATAGATCTGTTCCTTCTCTCAGCTATCCCATTCTGCTGTGGAGTTCTCGGTGCAGAGACTTATCTTTTTATACCATGATCATTGCAAAATAAGTTGAACTCATCAGAAGTAAACTCTCCTCCTCTATCTGATCTGAGACATTTTAGTTGTCTTCCTGTTTCATTTTCAACTCTAGCCTTGTACCATTTAAACATTTGAAAAGCTTCTGATTTTTCTTTTAAAAACATTACTAACATCATCCTTGAGTAATCATCCAGAAATAATATGAAATATTTATCACCATAACAACTCTGAACTTTCATAGGACCACAAAGATCAGTATGCACAAGATCTAAAATTCCCTTAGAAGTGTAGGACTTACTTGTAAAGCTTGATCTTGTCATCTTACCCATTTGGCATCCTTGGCACGTAGCATTCTCAGGTTTTTCAAGACTCGGTAGACCTCTTACTCGGTGCTTCTTACTTATTTTGATCAGATTATCAAAATTAACATGACAAAACCTTTTATGCCATAACCAGGTATCATCTATCCTTGCATATAGACATTTGTTCTGAGTTGAGTCAAGATGAAATGTATTACCTCTTGTTTGTGTCCCGGTAGCAGCTAACTTTCCATGCTTTTCATGAACTTTGACAATTCCTTTTTCAAACTCTATTCGGTAACCTGTGTTGTTTAGCTGTGCTACACTCAACAAATTGTATTTCAAACCTTCAACCCAATAAACATCATTACATTTAGCATTGTCAAGAAGTGTTATGGATCCTTTACCTCTTACCGGACATGGTGCATCATTATCAAATCTTACATAGCCTCCATCATAATCATCTAATTTAATAAACTTGTGTTTATCATCTGTCATGTGATGCGAGCATCCACTATCTATAATCCAAGAATCATTAGTGTTTATGTGAGATATTAGGGCTTTTTCTTCATACCTTTCTTCATCTGATCCATCCTTGATAGCCACTTAAACAACTTCCTCTGTATTAGTTTCATCTGATTTATCATAATTAGATTCCTCATCAGCTATTAGGCATGTCTTTTTATCTCTTCTCCTGAGGTCTCGATGTCCTTTGTAATGATTATCTTTCTGTCTGTCATCTCGGTAATTTCTCTTTTCACTATATTCTTTGTCAGGACAGTTAGAAGCCACATGTCCTATCTTATCACAATTGAAACATTTTAAAGGTAGCTTTCCTTTATACTTACCTTTTCCTCTCGGTAGCCTTCTGGCTAATAGTGCTTCAAATTCTTCTTGCTTTCTGATTTCCTCATACAGTTTGTGTACCTCCTCCATGTTTTTGCGAAATCTTTCACTTGCTCCACTATGATTCCCTTCAGAGTACTTATTCTTTCTATCATTGTAATCATCAGTTTCATCAATATGAAAAGAACTGAATGCAGATTCAACTTTATTTACCGATGACCCACTGTTATCAAAGTTACTTAACTTAAATGCATGTAGCTTACCAATAGTAGCATCTAAAGAAACTGACATATTGGGTACAGACCTCAATTCATTGATTGCAGAGACTCGTATTGCATAGGCAGGTAGAAGGGTTCTCAACATCTTACTTGTTACATCCTCTTCTTCAATAGTTCCTCCCGCTCCTTTGATTTGATTTACAATCTCCTTTAGTCTTGTACTATACTAGGTTATGCTCTCACCTTCATTCATCCTCATAGATTCAAGTTGTCCTCTTAGACTATCCACTTTTGCTCTTTGAACATGTTCATCTCCACCATACACAGATATGAGCTTAATCCACATTGCCTTTGCATCAGTACATCCTTCTAGATCATTAAACTCTGAGTCGGTCAATGTAGATGTTATTTCAATCATTGCTTGAATATATTCTTGCTTTGCCTTTATCTCTTCCATTGTCAATGGATAGGTGCTCGGTGTGATGAAATCATTCTCCAGATAATAGACAACATATTCTCCAATTCTTGATAGATGCAGCTTCATCCTTTTCTACCATGTAGAGAAACTTGACTTATTCAGCTTCGGTGCATCCCTCTTATACATCATTTGGATCTTTAACTCAAGTGCCTTTAAACTTTTCTTCCGGAGTCCAAAGCTCTGATACCAATTGATAGTTCTGATACTAAATATGATTAGTACAGATGCCAAACTAACAATATGAGAGAGGGGGGGGGGTGAATCATTCAAACTTAATCTTCAATAAAAACAACAGATTCAACCTCGGTAACCTTATCAGAAAAATAGTAATGCATGTAGACCCATAAATAGATAAGATCACAAACATATAACACCAGATTTAACGTGGAAACCCAAATAGGGAAAAACCACTGTGGGATTTCGGACCCACTAAGAAATATACTCTTCTAGAGTATGCTTGGTTAAAAACAAATCCTGTTAAAGATTACAAACACATTGCTAGATGTGACCGGGTTAAGGGATTTCTCTTAAATCTGTTAGGATCTTCACCTTGTTAGAAGTGACCTTGTTAAAGGATTTCAAACACTCAATAAGAATGTCACCTTGCTAGAGGTTTACAAATAAGACTGTTAAGTCCACTTGGTTAAGAGATTTTCTGCTACTTCTCAAAATGATAGTAATAAAAATATGTCTGCAACTTCACATCTAAAAATGTTGAAGCAGATTCTTATTTGCTCAATACAATCAATTCATAGGACTTATCTTGTCCCTCTGCTGGGCTCTATACTCTGTTATCAAACAGGTCTTCAAGCTTCTGTGCTCAGTAATCACTATGTAGCATCCTTGTGCATACACTTGCCTGCATACATTGTTTATCAACAGTTTCCTATTTATAAACAATCTTCCAACCGCTTAATCTCCTTGATCACATTTCCCATGATCAATCATAGCCATCAGATCTTCAATCTTGTCCAGGTTCAATGTATCCTTCGATTTGAAAATGTTTTACCCCGCCTTGGAACTTGCATTTTCACCTTGGAACTTGTGTTAGGGTATTGTGGTTCAATCTGAGCTGTAGATCTTCCTGCCGATCTTTCTTTACCATAGATTCTTTAACAATCTTCATACACGGCTTACCAATCATTTAATCTGCTCCAGCTCATCAGCTTCCTTCATTAAATATCACATGTAAACATTTAATGCATTCTGTTATAGCTCGGTTTTAACTCGGTAAATACTAAACTTCACTCAGTAGACATTCTGCCTTCATTAACCGATAGCGACAACTTTAGGGTTTACTGACTAGGTTCCTTGGGGTTTACCGACTAGGTTCTTTGCTCGGTAACATAGTATAGTATTAACCTTTCAAACAATAGCATATGTAGGATATCAAAACAATCTAAACATCATGATCTCATCATTGTCTAACTCAGTAATAGTTGCCCATTGAATAACTTATCCCCTTATTCATCATATTCTTTCTGTGTCTTTTACCGACATCTTTATACTCATCAAATCATACTTCTTAAGATATGGCAACATCATACTGAATTAGAAAATCAATTTCTTGACATCAATGACAAAATAATAATATTAAGACAGTAATCATCCTTAATCAGTTATATCCATAGTCATCAACAACCTTCTCAATATCCTTATTGAAATGCCAACAATCTCTCATTGTAATTGGAATGCCAACCTTCTTCTTGTCTGTTATAATGCCAACACACTATGATTGATAGACTTGAGAAAAGTTATCCGGACAAGAATTAGGTGGTGGATGTGGATGTTGAGCATAAAGGTAAACAATTGATGGAAGAAAATTTGGGACCATGCAAAAAACCCATGGTAGCCTCAAGAGCATAGCAAAGCAACTTGTTCAAGAGATCCAGGATTTCATGAAAATTTCTATGAATATGACCCAACTTGAAGTCGAGGCTCTTGAGGCCTTAAAAAATCTTAATTAGTTCTCTCTTGTTGGATTTTCCTTTCTATGTTTTTAGTTGTTAGATGGCTACCATTTTACTGTTGTTATACTAATGGCAATGTTTTGTAAAATAGGGTTTCGGGTCCATTCAAAACCTGTTTGATCCTTAATAAAAAACATGGCAAGTGAAGTGTTTAGGATACTTGCTTATGAAATTTAATTCTTGGAAGGAGGGGACTCAACATCATGATTTTGTTTATTGCTTAGCCAAGGATACAATAGGAACATGCTATTAGAATAAAAATTCTTCTAGGACGCAAGAATCCACCATATGACAGGTGTTCCTTTTATATAGTCTTATTTTTTAATTTTGAAGCCAATAAAAAAATGGTCTACTATTGACAACTTGACGATTTCCATCTAGTGACACAACCCATTAGAGTTGTTAAATTGAAAATTCCAAACTCCTGCATATTTTGTTGAATAAAATATTTTAGATACTTGCTTTTAAAACTTCACAACTTCAAGATGGATAGAAAGAAGCATCGACACCAAAATTACCCAAGTGGAAAAGCTTAACCAATTGTGGTGATAAAAAAACATACATTTTACTATATACTAAGGCAGAAATGAAAGAGATAAATAACATGAAGAGTGGCCAATAAACTTTGGATGAGCACAAAGATCAATTCTGTACATGTGTCTTAAAGTTGCATTCCCAATGTTCATACAAGTTAATTATTTGCACGAGGAGTGAGACATCCCACTTTGAGGTTACAATCTTTGCTACATTGAAATACATGTAAGAGGTTGTAAGAGAATCTAAATAACATAATAAAAATTTAATGTAGGAGTTACTTATGACACAAACAAGCATTCTTATAGGGGGTTACATTGGACTATTAACAAACATTATGAGTCTGATGGCACATCATAGAACATCTTTGAATGGATGAAGAGGACAAAATTTATTGTCCAATGGGGTGGTCAACTATGACAATTTGTGAGAACATGACAAGACGTTAGAAATATGCTAAATGTTGCATGAAGACCAAGGCTAAGAATGTGACATTGGAATTTGTGCTATTTTTGGTGCCAATTTGGGATCATAGATTTGGTAGATGGCTTTGTAAAACTGTTTAGACAATTCTTAGTTTGTACATCATCTATTTATTGGTGCTTGGAGGTGGAGCTTCTCATGAGCTAAATTTTTGATTTGTAGGCACTACTATGCTATCAAAGTTACTCCAAATTTCATGTTGGTGATACCTGTTGTCATAACCAAAATGACCATTTTTCTCTAATTTATATAGAAACTATTTGCTTCAAGATTAATTATTATTTTATTCTCGATTTAAGAATACTCATTTCTGTAGCATCTTAATTTGTCCTCATTTGGGCCCTCACCTTGGCGTTCATCTCCTGAGGCCCGATTGGAGCCCTGATTCTACTCACACAATGCATCAAACTTAATTTTTTTAACATACATGCTTTCTCCCTCAATTTTATGTGTCCTTGATTGGTCAAGACCAAGGTGCTAGCACCCTAGTCCTCAGGGACCATAGCGCTAGCACTCCAGTCCTCCCAATTAGGGCTCATTTTGGGGCCTCTTAATGGTCATTTGAAATAGGGTGGGAACCTGGATCGTGTGTCAGCCCATATCGGAAAATTAATTTGTTTTTGACCAAACATGTATAAAAGGAGGTCTACCCCTTTCATTTCAATCCTAAAAATCACCTATCACATCCATCAAGCCATCAAGCATTCAATTTCAAGTGAGCAAGCAATTAGTCATCTTTCAAGCATTGGAGTAGAAGTAAGGTCAAGATTCAAGCATTGGAGATGACATTGATGTTCTATGTTTTATGAAGACTACATGAAATCCTAATTCCTTGTGAAGACAAACAAAACTTCATAAAAAGGTATAGCATTAGTGTTTTAGACATTTTTCAACATTTCCCTCAAAAGGAAATCATTTCCATTACAACACTTCATTTACATCTCATTTCTATTTCATGGTTAGTTTCAAAACCGGGGTTTGACATAAGGAAATCCCTATTCCGAGTCCCTTTCCCTTCTCTACTATGTCCAGGAGCATGTACGGAGCTACAATTCTCTAGATTGGCTTTATTTACAGAGATAAATAGATTCCCCTTTGGATGGTGAAAAGTGTGGAGGACCAGAACGATGGACATTCTGATCCTGACAATTTAGGATGACCTTTTGGGAACATATCCGAATACTCATAAGTGTTTTGCCAAAATGATTAAATTTAACCTTATAAACAAAACAACTCAACAATCGGTAAACATAGAAGTAGATAACAATAAGTAACATTGCAACCACACAGATGAAGACCATGACACCACAAATTTATATGTGGAAAACCTTAATGAGGAAAAACCACAGTGAGATTGTAGACCCACAATATCTATCCACTGATAAGATGAATAAATATTACAATAAGGGGCCTGCACATGCAAGAAGGCTGACAACCTAGAGCGCACTACTCATCACAAAAGGAGTTTCACTGAATACATAAAACATTGGACTACAATCTAGAATGAAGATTGAACTGCTGGAATAACATCTCCTATGCCTGAGTACAGTTCCGGTTTAAGCTCAATACCAAAGGTCTTAAACCTCTTTCACAAACCCAACTCGATCACCTATGATCGACCAAATCCTTTGCATATGATTACAAATTTATTCGCACACAGATAATCCACGACCACATACCACGATCTACAAGGAGATCTTACATCATATTTATACCAACCCGAGACCTAAACATTTAGGTCAGCCACCTAAAAGATAATACAATAAATACATTATGTAAACTTACAAACCAATGATATTCCAAGTCGTCTTAAGACCAAAACAACATTAACCAAACAATAAATCCATCTGGTAATTCATCAGGAACATCCACCAACACGTTACATAAACCGGTCCATAACCTAACAGAATAAGATCAGACCTAAAATAGGTCACCATAAACCATATGCAACACCACCAATCAACTGGAACATGAACACGATAACCATCAACATCTTGAAAACCTTTTAGAAGACACACCAAATACACTTATCGAATCCATCAAAAGATCTTCAACAAAGCTCTATCGGTAGAACCCTTACCGGTAACCAAAAGGCTTAATAGAACATATGATAGCTTCCGAATAACCAAATCCCGAACCAAATGAATGTGAAACACATTTGAATAACATGAATGACCAAACCAAACCAATTCCACCAATCAAAACATACCAGAGTTGAATCTCCTAATCATCATCAAAGTCCAACCACTCTACCGGAACCCGGTAGATAACCAAAGAAGCTAGTGTTGACATCAATGACAAACATCAATGCAACACATAATCAACTCCTCCAAATTGATAACAATCTCCCCCTTTGGCATTGATGGAAACACTAGATGTGAAAAACATCCAAGTGTTAAGAAGTGCCAAACAAGTCTCCCCCAATGGAAGACATCCATCAATTGATATATCAATGAAGTTCTGAACCAAATAACCAAACCATAGACCAAAATCACCCTGTGACTGATATTTCTATTAAGCTCTATTTTTCACATGTATGTCTCTACCCCTTTGACATCAATGCCAGAAATCTAATGTTGGTATTTTGATGATGTTTAGTTGTTATTGTCATTGATGGACACACACTTATTTGATGTATGCATTATTCTCAACCGGTAGCTATTCTAACCGGTATTGTATGTATAGTCTTTTATTTGTTGAAGACTATTGGTGTTGTGCAGAAAATGCTTACCAATCTTAGTGTGACCAAAGACCCCAAGTGGTATGAAGATCTCAAGCTTAATGAAGACCCCGAGCGACAACTAATCTTTTGAGTGGAACACTATGTTCTAGTTTTCCAGTCTTCACTTGTTAATCGATGATCGATATATTTAGTTAACCGGTATACATGTAATGTGTGATGAGTTATCATCCACCGACACTATGGCAGTGTTTCTGTGCCATGTTACCAAATGTGTCTAGATGCACTGTACTTAGGAAACTGTAGTCTAATCTTATTGGACCGACATGAAATCAAGTTCCTATACAAGGACATCATGTCTAGGGTTTTTAATATAGAAGAGAAGTTGATATGTGCGAGTTTTTGAGAGAAGATTAGGTCTGATCGAGAAAAGGTATCTCGTGATTGAGATTGAGAGTGCAAAACATAGAAGACTGAAGTAATGCTTGAATGCATTAACAAGGAGTTGTCAAGGATCTAATCAAGCATTTTGTGCTACTATCTAGATCATTCACTTGTTGATTACTAATATCTTTGACAAGTCTGAAACCCTTAACCGGGTAGGCCCAACCAAGCGTATTGTAAATCCTTTAACAAGGTGGTTCACAGTTGTGAATCTGAAATCCTTTAATAGGGTAGTCTCTAACATGACTTATCTCCTAACAAAGATTTGGATTCCTAATAGGATCTGTTTTGGTGAAGAACATTGTAAGACCTTAACAGGTCTGGTTACTATTCTGTAGATAGTTGACTTGTGAGTTTTACTCACCGTGGTTTTTCCCATTTGGGTTTCCATGTCAAAACATCTTGTGTTATGGTGATTGCACTTCTGTGGGTGAATGCTTTATTTTCTATTTGGCTTGTTTATGTTCTGTAAAGCAGAAAAAATCGAACCCTAGTCGTTCTCCCCTCCCCAACTCCAAGGAGAGAGAAGGGAGAGTCACTAGGGTTGATGGTTTTCACTTAGGGGAGACTTTACATTCAAAAGAGGGGTTGAAACCCACAAGATCCAATCCCACACAATGCAAGATTGGATTCTAAATGAGTTTCAAGGGTTGTGACATCAAGGATACCCTCTTTTGTAAAGAATGTAGATAGAAAGATTGAACTAGGAATGCATGTAAAGTAGGAAAGATTCGCTTATAAACAAAGATAGGGATATGGGATGAAGCTGCAGACCTAGAATTAGCAGTAAAATGTCGAGACGGTGCTGTTCTGCAAATTTGAGCGAAAGTTGACAGGACGATGGCGCCCGGCGTTCATATTAGACGTGTTAGATTGAGATGAAGGTGTTATGTTATTGAAAGAAGGTAGAGAGTAAGGTGGTGGGACACTATGATAGTTAGTCATAAGAGATGATTGGAAAGGAGGAACACTACAAGGAGGAATGGAAGGATTAAATGAATTGCCCCCTTGTGTCATGTTTATTTGTGGAGATGTAATAGGAACACTCATTGAAGGAATGAATGAAGAAGTTGGATTGAATGAAGGAAGAGGGTTGATTGAAGAAGAAGGATTGCCCCCATGACTGGTGATCATAGGTGGAATGTCTTGTATTGAAGTAGTCATTATGTTTGATGTAAAAGTAGGTATACTAGCAATAGGAGTCGTCAAAGGAATAGAATGATTAACTTGAGTAGGAGGTTGTGTATAACCTAAGGTTTCGGCACAACTCTTCATAGGAATCACATTCGAATCCACAATGTGTGCAATACCATGCAAAATATCAATTCCATTCTTATCACTTTGAACCATACGTTTTAGACCCTCAATTAATGAAGGAGCTTCACTATCAGGGTATTCTTGAGACATCCATTATCGAAAATCATCAAATTGGTTATCCAATTTTGAAAGTTGTTCTACAGAAACCTCATGGAGAGCTTCTTCATCATTAAGAGGATTAGAGGAATTACCCATGTCCTCGTTAAAAAGGCCATTCAAATTAGGTTCCATCTCCTCAGTAATTACACCTTGGAAGGACTTAATTCTAAGGCTTCGTCTAATGGGAATAGTGTAAGTAGGACTTATTGTTGTAAAACTCATGCACTAAAGAGAGAGAGAAGATTTTGAATTTAGAGGTAGCAAATTTCAATAAAATTAGCTAATCTCCTAGATTTAAGCTGTTAAATGCAATCAGGACAATCTCCCGAAATTTCGAAAAAAATGTCCGGGACCGTGGCGAACGGAGTGCACACGGTCCTCGCAACTTTTTTCGAAATTTTCAGGGATGAAAGTTATGATGATTTTAAAGCTAATCTGAAAAAATTGAGTGATTTTATGATCTGTAGATAGGCCAAATTAAAGTTGCAATCTCAAAATTGAACCCTACCAAGATTGTTGAAAAATGTAAAATTTGAATTTTGAAAAAGAGGGGGAAATTGAAAATTTGAATTTTATGATTTTAGAGGGAATACTGAAAGCAATGCAAGCTTCGAAATTTAAAAGTTGACTCGATTTCATGCAAAATTTGAATTTGAAAGTGGAAATCAAGGTTGTTGCAATTAAACACTTAATTTCAAAAGTCACAAACTACAAAAATTTGAATAAAACACTGAAATTTTGAATGAATGCTAACACACTTTTCAGATTTAGGACTGTAAGAAACACAATTTTGATACAAATTTTAATTTCAACAATTTTTTAATGATTAGAAGCCTCAATCCAAGCAATCGCTAGACCAACTTTGACTTTAATTTTGAAAGTGTTAAAATTGATAAAATCAGCCAAAATTCTGGATTTTAGCAGAAAAATACAGTAAGATCTAGTTCCCGAAATTTCAGAAAAAATGTCGGGGAAGATGGCGCTCGGGGTGCACACGGTCCTCGCAACTTTTTTCCAAATTTTCAGGGATGAAAGATATTGTGATTTTATTGCGGAATCCAAAGTTACAGCCGATTTGGAGGTGTTTTGATTAGTCAAATTATCAGTTAAAGGTTGAATCAAGAAGGTCTTAAAAATTAGGGTTTTGACATTTAACCACTTAATTTTCAAAATTAAAGCACAAATATGAATTGACAATTTGCAATGGAAGGGTAGATCTGAAACAAGCATTAACAATTAAACATTTCACAAGTTTAATTACTTAAAAAGAAAATTTTAGGGTTTTTATGCAATCAACCTCTAAAATTTGCAAAAGATCAAACATGGAAATATAATTAGGAAAGCAAAATTTTCAGATCTAACCATGAATAATCAGAATGAGGATGTTCACGTCGGGTTCACCAAAATGTAAAGCGGAAAAAATCGAACCCTAGTCGTTCTGCCCTCCCCAACTCCAAGGAGAGAGAAGGGAGAGTCACTAGGGTTGATGGTTTTCACTTAGGGGAGACTTTACATTCAAAAGAGGGGTTGAAACCCACAAGATCCAATCCCACACAATGCAAGATTGGATTCTAAATGAGTTTCAAGGGTTGTGACATCAAGGATACCCTCTTTTGTAAAGAATGTAGATAGAAAGATTGAACTAGGAATGCATGTAAAAGTAGGAAAGATTCGCTTATAAACAGAGATAGGGATATGGGATGAAGCTGCGGACCTGGAATTAGCAGTAAAATGTCGAGACGGTGCTGTTCTACAAATTTGAGCGAAATTTGACTGGACGATGGCACCCGGCGTGCACACGGTCCTTCGAAAAATCCGCGAAACGAAGGGGGATCTGTTCGTCTCTGCACAAGGATTCCAGATCTTCAATTACAGCCATGTACCTGCAACCTACACACAGAAAAGAGAGGATGATTGGGGGGTTAGGGATGAGGGGTTTGCCTTTAGGTCAAACCCCAGTTTTGGAATTAACCAAGAAATGAGAATGCTGTAAATGTAAATGTTTGTAATGTAAACAAGTACTGATACCTTGTTGTAAGAATGTTTGTATTCTTACATGCGAAGGTGTAATGTATGTAGTATGTTGTATGTGATCTCCTCTTCAATGGTTGAATCCTTGTCTTGAATGCAACACTTAGCCTTGAATGGAGACTTAGAATGCTCAATTGCTTGAAGGAATGCTTGAATGCTTGAATGTTTGAATGTTTGAATATCGCTTCCGCCTTTTGCACACTTATGTCTTCCTCCCTTTTTTTGGAAGAGGAAATGTAGTTTATATACTTGTCAATTAGGGTTGATAGGTTGATTTTCCCGACCTTAGGCCGACCAGGAAACATTATTTTCCAATTTGCAAACTTAAAGACCTGATGCCCACAAGAGACCGGGCCCAAAATAGGGCCAGGGACCAGGGCACTGGGGGCCATGGTCTTGGGGGACCAGGGCGCTAGGCGCCCTTGTCCAGAAGGACCAGGGCACTGGGCGCCATGGTTCCACCTCTCGGGACAGTAGGGTGCAAGGAGGGATCAGGCCAGGGTGCGGAAAAATGCAGTTTTTGATGTTGTAAATAGGTTTCGGGGTCTCCATTCAAGTTCAACATTGCACTGCCATCGTGAAGACCCAAATGCAGTCGAAATTGCAAGTGTCACAATTTTAGGATGCTACAGGTTCTAATCAGTTTATTGTTTAACTTGCTACACCGGTCTGCAGTTAAACTGCTTAAGTGTTTGTTTAGGTTATTGGGTATACTAATTCACCCCCCCTCTTAGTATTCATCAGTTGGTATCAGAGACAACCTTTCTATAAGTATAACCACTTGAAAGAAGATATGGGGGAATAAAACATGAGGGAAGTCACTCATCATTTGGCTGAATCTGAGAGAGCCTATGACGAACTCAAGATCAAGTTTAAAGCCTCTTTAGCCAAGAGAAGAGAGCTTGCTGAGTAGTTGATGGAACTTACTGAAAACAACTCTTCTGATGAAGTAGACATGGATGCCCTAGTTGGAGAAGTGGAGAAATTAAATGAATCCAAAACTAACTTGAGGAGGGAGTTGGAAGGATTGACTATCAGGATGAGTCAGGAACTAGAAAACATAAGAAAAGCTGAAGATTTGGTAAAGGACAACGAGCATGAGATCTCTAAATTGAAGCAAGAAATTGGTACCATTACCGCCTATCTGGAGGAAGGTAAAGAAGAGAAAGAAGAAATGCAAGCTAAACTGAATGCAGGTATCTCTCAAAATGAAACCTTGATGAAGACCAATGATGCTCTTTCCAAGGAACTTGCTGAGACAAAAGAGATACTTGCTAAGTTAGAACAAAAGATGGAATCGGTAAAGCCATCAAAGGATACCACTAGACTTGGTTTCTCTGGATACGAGGAAGGTGAGACCTTTGGAACCAAGAGTGATTCACTAGAGAAGCAATCAACACCTAAGAACAACAACGGAAGTAAAGGTAAGCAAAAGTTTAAACCTGTTTGCTTTAACTATCTTAAGGAAGGACATACTGCCAATGTATGTAGGAGCAAGCCTTACAATAACTTTTCTTATTTTCAAAACAATGTGGCTAGACCTGGTAGATTTAATGGTCACTGTTATGCATACAACAAGTTTGGGCATAGAGCTTTTGAGTGCAGGTCGGTTATGAACAACTTTGGAAGTTATCCACCAAGATCCAATGGAGTTGTCCCAGAACCTCCTCTGAACCGGAACCCAAATCGGTACAGAACCCATGACCACCAGTCAAATGGTTATGAAGTGGCAACCAGTTGGAGAGAAACCTGTCTGATCTGTCGTGGTAGCGGTCACACTGCTGCAACATGCAAAAGGAAGAATGGAAATGTGAACACCGGACCATGGAGAACACCTAGAATGGTATGCTATCATTGAAACAAACCAAGATGCACCACCAAAGCATGTAGATTGAGAAAGAATCCATCGAGAGACATACCGATCAACACTGAAGGGAAGATTGATGTTGAAACCGTTTAGGCATATATGGACAAAACCTGGAAAAAGAAATATGAAGAGAAGTCACATGATGTACCAATTTTTGCACCAAGTGTGGAAATACCTAAACCAACAAACTGAGCTTCAAAAAGATTAGGGGGAACATATTGGTATAAATATTTTGAGACCCTCAGAGTATATCAGTAAAACACCTTTATCGGTATTTGTTACTTGTCAACTGACAGAAGAATTGAAGCGGTAAAAGAGAAGATTTTTTTTAGCCTGAGCAGCGCAACCAGAGCGATTCATCTTGCATTCGAAAGAATTCAGAAAGGAATCTTGCACAAGATCTTGCAGCCACTTTGTGCTATCAGTGTGAAAGTCAAAATGGTAATCAAATGTCCAGAGAAGTGTGTTTTTCTTGACATCAACAAACCCTAAGTTCAGAGAGTAAATGTATTTCTCATTGAAATATTCTTATCATTTGGAATCCGTTTGATATGGCATCTGCATCTAATATCTCCTCTAGTTCTACTGAACCCGAGGATACACCTGAGCTTCTTAAGATGAGATATAATGCCCTATCTCAAATTCCCGTCGAAGTCATTGTCAAAGGCAATGTTTTAGGATATATTGATTGCAAACTAGAAGACCTAGGGTCCCTATTAATTCACTCCCAATTGAGTCTGTTATGTGGAGAGGATAAAAAGATTAAACCTGAATATAGCATAATAGAGAAGAAGAAATTGCATAATGCATTATACTTTCTTAAAGAATTTACAAAGGAACACATTAGGATCATCCTTAGTAGGGTTCACGGTGACAAGATGTACCTTGAATGAACCCATGACATTACACCGGAGGCAATTCATGCTGTGACTGGATTCTACTATGTTGGGGAAGTCCCCATTCTTTGAAAGATCCCCAAAACCAAAGTAACAGAGCTCACCGGTTCTGTGAGCGACTAATGGGGAATGACGGTCAACACCATTAGAGATGATTTGGTGAAATATGCATGTATGGTAATTGGGTATAGAATATTTTATGCTAGCAGAATAAATTCTATTCCTTCAGCTGCGGTGCATGCCACTTATAGGATGATAAAGGAAAATGTAGAATGTGACTTATGTACCCGTATGTAGAAACAACTCATAGAGAACCTGAAGTCGATCAAATCAGACAAAAAAAAGAGGTTTAAGTTTGGTCAACTACATATTGGTTTATTTTTCTACTTTCAAAGATATTTTCCTGGAGTCAGTGATGTTCAATGGTCAATTGACCTACCGGTTTCCAGACAAATAAAGGAGAGTCTGCAAGTAGTAGGTGTATATGGTGAAAAGTGGATAAAACAATATTGAAAGACTAAATGAAGTCAACCACAAAACCCTAGCCTAACAATCAAGAAAGATCCACCATAACATATGAAGATAACCTAAGACAATGCAAATCAAATGAAATCACAAAGATTATACCATCACATGTCCAATAGGGTTTGGATCTCCATTCCTCCTATCTCCATTGATCTTGTGTGATATATTTTCTCTCAGATTTTATATGTGCACAAGAGCTCAACAAAGAACGAAAATGTGGTTGCAAGTAGGCTGGATCGTACATGAAAGTTCGAATGCTAGTGTAGTCGAGTAGTCGTTGAGGAGTCAGTCATCAGGATTGATAATGAAGGATAGATCTTCTTATATAGAAGACACTATAAGAAATGGAGGGATAAGATTGGGAGATGTAAAAGATAAATGGTCAGCTATGATTAGAGGGTAGGTAGAAGAAATAAGAAAATAATGAGAGGGTAGGTAGTGTAGGAATTAAGAGATGAATGCCATGTGTCATGGGTGGAAAAGGTTAATGAATTAATTAAATAAATAAAGATTTTAATTAATTAATAGAAGAAGTGGGATCAATTAAATAAATAAAAGTATTTATTTAATTTAGGAAAAGGGGAATTTAAATAAATAAAGGTATTTATTTAAATGAGAAATAAGGCTAGAAGAGGGTAAATGAATTAATTAAATAAATTAAGATTTATTTAATTAATAGAAGAATTAGGCTCAAATAATTAAATAAATAAAATATTTATTTAATTAGACATGACAATTTTTAGGTGTCTACATTTTGCCCCTCTTTGAGACAATGCAACTTGTCGCGTTGTTTCAAAGAAGATAATATGAACTGATACAAAGTTGCCCCAAGATGGGAATGATATGCTCAAGATGGGAATGATATGCCCTCTTGAGAGATTGGATGAAAATGTCTGGAAAGATCGCAGACAATATCTTGATAAGAAAGAAAGGGTAGAATGGACTGATCAGATGGAGTGACAGAGTCACGAGATAATGAAGACTGACTCGGGAGACTAGGGCTAGGGCTAGGGCTAGGGCTAGGGCTAGGGCTAGGGCTAGGGCTAGGGTAGTCTATAAGATAGACTATGAGGGAAAACATCCTCATTGTCATCTACACATCCAAGAGATCAGAGTGCAGAGAGAGCAGAGAGTAGCAGCAGTCAGCAGCGATGGCATTGGTGCATAGATTCGATTGCGTTCGCTGATTTCAAAGGCCAGTAGATGCAGAAGAGCTAGTAAGTATCACAGAATCTCCTTGTACTTTGCCATAATAAATGTTGTCATTAATGCATGCTAGGTAGAGCAATAAATGCATTTTAGATAATGTCAAGTGGGGTCAAAAAATGCTAAGGCGCGTCTGTGCTGGTGCCAGGCGCATCTGGGTTGGCTAGGCGCATCTGTGTTTGTGCCAGGCGCGTCTATGAATGCAAAGGCGTTTATGTCAAATGCGAGTGCATTTGTGTTGTGCAAGCACGTTTATGTATTTCAGGCGCGTCTGCGCAGAGCAGGCGCATTTATGCAGTATGGGCGTGTCTATGCAGAACAGAGGCACATCTATGTATTTCAGGTGCGTCTGTGTAGAGTAGGCACGTTTATGCAGTATGTAAGCGTGTTTATGTCTTAAATGTGCGTCTATGTCTTCTAAGCCAAATCAATAGTTCTGTGATGCACATACACTATCAATTGGATAAGTTGCTGAGAGGATACACTCAAGTTGGTCCTCTAGGGAAGACTAGAATAGCAAATAGGGCTAGGATTGACAATTCTGTGATAGAACATATGTTGCCAATTAGGAAACTACTCAAGAGGATACACTCAAGTAGAGGCCCTAGGATAGGATAGATCAAGGCACTTTGTGATGAACAAGGAGTACCAAGACATAGTACTTTGTGATGAACAGGGAGTATTAAAAAGAGCAACACTTTGTGATGAACAGGGAGTACAAAAAATAAGCAACACTTTGTGATGAACAGGGAGTGTCACTAGGATAGAGTACCATAAGCACTAGGATAAAAAAGCAACATTTTGTGATGAACACAGAATGCCATTATGATTGACATAGTTGATTTGCTTGACTGCAAGAGGACCTACCTATGCTAGAGTCATGGGAGAGATTCCCATTGACTCAGAGTTTATGACCAGAGCTGACATTTGAGGATAGGACAGCGATTGAGGTTATGGGCTTGCGACATATTTTGTATGTGCCTGAGTTTCAGGTGAACATGGGATTGCTGACTACACTGGCAGAGAGATGGCACTCAGAGACTTGCAATTTCCATTTGCCGATGGGTGAGATGATAGTCATCTTAGATGATGTTTATAGGATTCTGAGGATACCGATCGATGGGGAGTTAGTACCCTATGATCGAGATGAAGATAGGGATGCACTGAGATGAGTGTTCTAGGATCCGAGACTAGAGATGAGAGCTGGACATGTGGCATGGGAAACAATGACACAGACATGATTAGCACTACCAACAGTACTGGTAGGAGTTATCAGTGGGTTCCTCTGTTCGGATAGGGCGATGCAAGGATTGGCTATGGGCTGGGGGAGTACACTAGAGAGACTGGTGACACAACATACCAGATTTGCTTGGGGACCGTGTCTGCTGGCACATTTGTATTATGAGCTTCATTAGTTTGTATACCATGGATCAGTAGGATTAGGCTATAGAGTGACATTGTTGTAGGTGTGGGCCTATGAGTATCTGCTAGTTACCCGACTGATTCACTTCAGAGGCAGGGGCCATGGGCGCAGTTTTGTGCATCTATATGATATGATTACATCTCAGCCACAGATTGAGAGATTGGAGTACTGGTGCAGGGTTATTGATGAGATTGACACTATAGTATGGAGAGGATCACGTAGTAGAGCTGCCATATACATTCAGGAGCAGGTATCTGATTGGGCGGACGCCCTATGTGCTTGAGAGGGAGTTGGTGGATAGGGTGGGTAGGTAGTTTGATAAGATACAATAGATGCCACAGGGTTTCGAGATGTATGCTCGGACTGTGAGAGATCAGGTGCACTTTGGGCTATTATTGTCATATGATCAGGTAGTGATGCAGCTGGTAGAGATGGTGCCCTTGCCTTGGGATATGTGGCCAGAGATAGAGGATGCCGGGATGGATGCAGAGTATACTGCATATTGGGCGGAGCATCCATTTCCACGGTTGACAGATCCAGGGGAGCTGATAGGTGGAGATGGGGATGATGATGGAAATGGCGAAGGTAGAGGTTGATGGAGGAGGCGGGGTATGGTAGGAGAGAGGAGAGTGGCTCCACGGAAAGAGGGTGGAGAGGAGAGGCAAGCTCGACAGGTTCACATGGTGAGAGGCAGAGGTGGATTTCCGTTACAGGTGCCAGCAACACAGGTTCCCAGATAGGTACAAGGACAGGGACATGTGCAGCCACAGGGTGAGGGGGGAGAGGAGGAGGATAAGCTACTGGAGTTGAGGGAGACATGCCAGGGACAAGCAGATGAGATCCAGGATCTGGAGAGGGAGACAGCTGAGGGACACTGAGTGGGAGAGGGATCAGGCTATCCAGTGTTATACAGAGGCTGAGATAGCACTAATGGCAGGGAGATAGGCAAAAGAGGACACAAGAGCTAGATACGCCTATGTTCTGCGAGCTGGGGAAGAGATAGGCTACTGGAGAGACCTATACTATGGAGCGGTGCCACCAGAGCAGCATGCTAGGAGCTTCCATAGACCATCACAGACAACGATGACCACTGGAGGGAGGGATAGGAGACAAGCGTCTAGTGGCGGGGTCATGGGTCCTCCACCACCACTAGATAGAGGGGGTAGGAGAGATGATCCTGGGGCAGGTCCTTCTAGGGCTTAGACTCTGTCGAGGCCAGGCGACTCCAAGGGAGGGAGTTCATCATAGCCTTAGAGGGCTCCCTATGTATTAGTTTTGTATGATGACGTAGACACCTTTGGGTGATTGTAGCCATATGTATTTTGACATCATTGTATCATGACACTTATGATTTTGATATATATATGAGATGATTCATCCTTGCGGCAACTATATGCATGTGTACCTATGTGATGATATGTTTCATGATGTATGTTTCTATGTGATGCGTATGATATGGATGCAAATATGTACATAATGAAATGCAATATTTGATTTTTTATGTTTTTATATGTTATGCCAATGCAAATGTGAATGTATGAAATGCAGATAAATATGATAATGCAAATAACTATTTACATGATAAAAATGTAAGATGTGCTAACATGTGTTGTGTGTAGGATGTGATGCAATTGTGATATCTATATGTATGTATGAAATGTTTATATGTGGTAATGCAGGTGCAACTACATGAAATGAAAATATTTTTGGCATGTCATTATACTCAGTCGTGTGAGAGCAGGCTACACGGACTCAAGAAAGGGGTATGAAAGATAGAAGATATGAAAGTGAAAGAGCTTCTTGTGCGTTATCATCATTGAGCTTTATTATGGCAAAATAGGTTATGACAATCCAGATATATGTTCGACCTAGAAAGTCATTGTACCCATTTGCATGGAGATCAGAAAATTGCAAACAAGGAATGCCCTAGTTCATACTAGACTCATAGTGTCCTCATATCCTTGGACAAGTCATAGCATTACTAAGAGAAAATCCGCAAACAACAAAATAAAATAGGTGATGATACCCCATCCTTGCCTTTCTAGTCAAAGACATCCGAGAGATAGAATATCTAGTCCGAGACATCCTGGAAAAGCTAAAAGACATGTCACCATAAAGATAAAATCAAAAGAAAACCAAGACTCGACACCAACATCCACTGTAGTCCTCAAGTTTAGTGTCTCTTGTCACTTGTATAAGTTTTATTTGATTGTGGTCACAATGTTTACTTTCACAAAAGGATAGATAGCACTGAACCATAATGTTGTCTGAGTCTGTTGAAATATTTGATTTACTGAAACCCATTGTTGCTGCCGTGTCTCATTTGAAACTAACTGAATCCATGAAATTGATACTTTATTGCGGAGAAGATGAAACTTTATTGCGGATTGGCGATGCAAATGCCGCTTTATTGTGGATTGTGTGTGGATAGACTGAAGAAAACTGGAAGAAACTGTACTCCTCAGAATGTGTGATGCTCTTAGTTCCACACCCATCACTAGACATAGGATTTGCCTTAGCCACAGATAGGAGCTAATTTATTATGGATGGAAAGAGGTGAAAAAGGAAGGATTATTATGAATGGCTAACCAATCTTGGGTAGATTAATAACAAGCCATGATGGGAATGGGTAAAGTTTATTATGAATGAATAGGCTGTGAGTGTGTGCAAAGTGAAGGGATGAAAAGTGAATCCTGAAGGAGGGAGGAGCAATGTCTCTACGCATGGCGCCGGTGACCCAGTTTTCATTGTTGGACGAAAATGTTTTTCGATTTTTTTTTAATGATTTTTTTGTCTTTTTGAATTTTTTGATTTTTTTGTATTTTGTATTTTTAAATTTTTTTTTTGTATTTTTGAATTAGGATATTCTGAAGAGCTATGTGTAAAACCTGCGAAGGTGCATGTTGTTGATAGGATCCTCCAAAGGTTCACCCTCTGTGGTTGAGAGTTGATATGCACCAGATCTATAGACTGCTGTAATGATGTAAGGACCAAGCCAATTTGGTTCGAACTTGCCCTTTTGCTCTCTATCTTGCTGATTTTGAGGATTTTCTCTGAGAACTAAGTCACCTACCTCAAATGTGCGAGGCTTGACCTTATTATTGTAACTGCATTGTTCCTTGACCGAATGATGTGTAGCTCGAGTGACTATCTTCCTTGATAAAGGAACTGAGATATAATTACTAGTGTGTGGACTACATAGGCCCATATACATGTCACCTAAAGAAGTTTGGGCATGCCTGATAACAATGTCCCGTGAGGAAGCTCCTTTAAAGGTCCATGATATATCGCTAGAAGGGAAAGGATGTGTGGAACAAGAGGATGAGTTATGAAGGCTTATGATTGCGAAAAGAAGTGAAAGTAGGATGGCATGATGGAGACTTAGGATCAACAAGTATGCTTTTTGACTTGAAATTTTAGAACTTTTGCCCCCAGTTATTTTGATATTAGGGGAGATCAACTCTTGTTCTGTTTCTTGCATAGGATTTTTATCCTTGACCTTGATTTTTGTAGAGCCCAATAGCTTTTGATTTTGATTTGGACTAAAGGACTTCTCTTTATTTTTGACTTTTAGATTTTTCTTTTCAAAGCTTGATTTTTGATCCCCAATGAGTAAGGGTTTTTGTGATTCTTGTTGATCCAAGTCTAGGAGAGAAGTAGAAATGGAATGAGTGGATGAAATGGTATGGCTATGTGAGTTCTCAAGAGGGCTGGCGATACGTTCACTAGATTCTTTGTTGGAACCACTCTTAGGACTATTGATATCAAGAGCTGCTTGCACCACTAGAGGAGATTTGCATTCATACTTAGTAGCCACAAAACTAGGTGGTTCACACCCAATTCCTTGATATTGCAAATTGTTTGTAGGTTGTTCCTGTCAACTGAATGTCTTAGGAGATAGTGGGAGTTGATCAACATGAAAGATATACTCACCACATCCCAGGTCTTTAATCTTGAACTTTTCTTTAAGCTCTGCTTGTTTGGATGTAGAAGCCTTTAAGGATTCTAGATCAACATATGCTGATGAAGGAATAGCTTCTTGATTGACTGGGATTGTTATTTTTGATCTAGGTCACAAATTGTTGCAATATATGAATGGATTTGGGTCAGCTTTGACAGTCACCTCAACTCCATTATGTGGGAACTTGATACATCGATGATATGTTGAGGGAACAACTCTCATTTCATGAATCCATGGACGTCCCAAAAGTATGTTATATGTGAGATCGAGGTCTAGGACTTGACAAACCACATCTTTTGTAACTGGCCCAACTCTGAGGGGCAAGGTGAGTGTGCCCTTGGATGAGCGCTCTTCATCATCATATGCTTTAATGGTAATTTTATTTGTAGCATTCACAACTTTTACAGAATATCCCAATTGTATTATAGTGTTCAAAGTACATATATTGAGACTAGCTCCTCCATCTATCGGGAATCGTTTTATTCAATGTTTGTGTAGGAAGGCTTCAATGTGTAAAGGTGCATTATGTGGTTGTCTCATGGAGGTGTCGTCATCTTTTGTGAATGTAAGGGAGTGTGGAACGGAAAGGTATTCCACCATGGCTCGAAACTGGTCAACGTTTAGATCAGTAGGGACATAAGTGTCTCTCAAAGTTTTGTCAAGAATGGATTTATGTGCGGGGGATATGTGTAAGAGCTCAAGGATTGAGATAAGCGCGGGTGTCTTCCCTAACTATTCTACAAGGTCATACTCAGGTTTGGTTGATGAGGAAGCAATGATTTTAGCTGGAGCACCTTGCAAAGTGAATTTACCTCGATGAGTTGTAACATTACATTCAGAGGTAGGTTCAGAAGAAGATCCAATTCCTTTTAGGACAATTTTGGGTCTTTGGGTAGAATTCTCAGGCGTTTTGTCCTTGATGATAATGGTAGAGACATAATTGTCCATCAAAATGTGATTGATAGTTGAATCACAGTTATAAGATGCTCTGGTATAGTTGGTTTGGTCATCTGTGGCTTTAGCTTTTCCCTTGACATGTTTTGGAAATAGTTATTTAAACATTTCATGTTCTTGATTGGATGAGTGTCCTTCAATCTCAATGTCACCTCTATCAATGAGATCTTGTATGATGTTCTTTAGCCGATGACAATTTCCTATTTTATGACCCTTGCTCTTATGAAATTCGCAATACTCATCATCATTCCACCAATTTGGTTTAACCTTTGGCTCATATGGAGGCATATTTGGAATTGCTATTATTTTGTTTGCCACTAGCTTTTTGAAAACTGACTCTAGTGATTCTCCGAATGGGGTGTACTTCCTTAATGATTTTGAAGTTGTTTGAGTATTCACTTGATTGTTTGTAGAGCTTGATCTGGAAAAAACAATTTTGGGTCATACTGTATTGGCATCAACAACACCATCATTGACCGTGTTCTTGTTTTTATTCCAAAATCTTGGCTTGTCTTTTCCTTTATAGTCCTCTTTGTTTTCTTTGAATATCTTAATGACTCCTTGTTCAATTAGGACCTTCTCTGTCACTAATCCTTTTTCAATGAAATCCTTGAAGGTAGACAAACAAGCTTTTATTAGATCATAACCAATGTCTTTGTTAACATTTTGGGTAAACATCTCTACCATTTGTTTTTGTGGAATTTCACAAGAGCATCTGCTAGCTAGATTCCTCCATCTTTGTAAAAATGATGAAAAAGATTCTCCATCCTTTTGTTTGGTGTTGCACAAAGTGGTGAATGATATGTCTGTCTCTATATTGTATGAGAAATGTTGGATAAAAGCCTCCGCTAAATCACCCCAAGACTTAATTCCATATGGAAGTTGGGAGAACCATTCCATAGCTTGATCAACTAAGCTCTGTGGGAATAATCTCATCAAATATGTCTCTTCTGCTGCTACCTCAATGCAAGTTTTGAAAAATTGTCTTATATGTGCCTTATGATCCCCTTTTCCTCAATACTTATCAAACTTAGGTGTCACAAAGTGTGTAGGAAATGGAGGCATTGGAATGCTTTTGTCAAATGGATAGGGACATATGTATCTCATTGTGTAAGTTGGCTTCGATATATTTATGTCCTCCATTTTCTTTTGTAAGTCCTTGATTTGATGTTCCAAATTGTTCTTAGGTGGAGACCAAATTCTTGAACCATATCCCATACCTGAGGCACCAGGTGGAGGATGAGCATGTTGCATATATGGATGATATTGATCATACACATTTTCATATGGAGGAGGTCTATAATGATGCTGCGTATATGGACCACTTGGTATAGAGTCATGGTGAGGAATGGAATGTTTGCTTTGTCCATGTATACCATACTCTACAGGAATGTCATGAGTTTGTTCTAATGTGTTGCCCCCAAATTTGACGCGGGGTTTCCTTGTGTCCAAATTTTGAACATGCCTTTGGATATCCAATTGCTTTGGTGCTTGGTCCTTAGCATTGGCATGTGATTGAGTATATTTTTTTGCATAAGACTTCCATAATGGTCTGCGAAGGTGAGTATCATATGCTTGACCATGTGTATGTGGGACCTCTGGTTTTTGAAACAAAGATGATGGTGATTCAGGCACCATATGTGGTCCTCTATTTCCTCCACTATTAGGCCTCCTTTGATCCATGTTGGGGTGAGGTTGTTGCAAAGGTCAATTTTCCATTATTTGAGACATATCAAAATCATGAGGGATCTTGGCTCCACTTTGTGCCATCACTTGTAAGAAATATTGTCTATCTCTCCTCATTATTTCCTCAACCAATCTATTGAAACAAGGATCCATAATGGAGTATTTCACTTCTGCTGAATGTATGGAAAAGTTGTCCATATTGCCATTGTGTGTATCATTGTTGTTTGTAGTGTCCATGTTCTCAACATTTGGAATGTTTCTATAGGCATCCATGTCAGGTAATGTGGTATGATCATAATTAAAAAAGACATCATTATCATATACATAGGAACTCATGTTTGTAGACTCTTGAGCCTCTTTAGTTTCTCTCCTAGATATTTGGGAGTGGGTTTCAACCATGGACTAGGTCTTGACCAAGATGTGAGAGACTAGATGAAAATGGAAAGAGTATGGAAGACCAAGAGTTGGATGCAATGTAAATGAATCTGAGGTGTACTTGCAATGTCGAAAGTGTAAGACCAAGTATGTATGTAGTAGAGTAGGTGTGACTTCCAAAGAGATGATAGTTTCTCTTGATGAGGTAAGTTGACCTTGACTCTAAGTAAGACTAAATGAGATCCAAAGGTGATAGACCTTGATGAGGGACCACTTAGCAGAATGTTGTTGTATGTAGTGTTTTGAAAAAGTGAGATGAGGACAAGCAAGTGACCTTTTGACTCAAGTCTAGACAAATGTGAATGTAATGGAAGATGTAAAGCGATGATGGACTTTGTGAGACCCAAAGATAGGTTGAATGCTAGATGAAAACTTGAAAAGATAACCTAGGAAGCTCAAGAATTCTGAAACTGATTGCTCTTGTTTGCTGGATTGTGAGTTTTTTTCAATTCTGAACACAGACGTGCCTATATACTTCATAGACACACTTAAATGACACAGACCTGGTTCTATCAGACACAGATGTGTTTCTAAGGTTTTGTAAATGAAAGTTGCTCAAGAGAACACAGACATGTTTCTGCCCTTCACAGACGTGATTTAATGACACATACACTATTCTGGCAGACATAGACGCATTTTGGAAAACTTTGTGCAATTTTTCCGATGTGTGAAGTTGTTTTGTTGTGACCAAATCTGAGTTTTTGACTATTTTTCATGACAAGAGGACACAATTTTGATGAGGACTCAATGTTTGCAAGTGTTTAAACTCAAAAAAATGACTCAAAGCAAAGTGTTTTGTTTGATGCAAAAATGTTTTGCATACACTTGAAGACACAAAAGACACAATGTTATGATGTTTGGTCTTGAATGTTTGATTGTTCAAAATAAGACAAGCACAATTCTTATGGCTAGCCAGGACAATAGTTGTTGATCCCACATGGGGTATCCCCCAAGGCTACGCTATTCAAAGTGGATACTTAGATGCTTGACCCCATTGGGTCCACCCTCGACACTCACTTATCAGGGCAGCCAAGCATCAGTCCCCATGAAAACTCCCTGTGGCAAACTTTGTATCTCTACTAAGAACCATATGTGTGTGGGTCACTCCAGAGGTCCAACCTCCTGACCCAACAGCTAGAAGGATCTTGGCTTCTAAAACAAAAAGGTGCTAGTAAGGGCATCCGCTTGTGTGGCCATACATGCAACACTTTCATCTCTATAAATATAGAAGACTCCCAGCCTGTAGGGGTTACACCCTATAACTGATCAAATAAATTTGATCAAATGGGTTTATGGGGAGACATAGTGTCAATATGAACTAATCAACACACATTATCCATAGTTTTCACCATGGATACAGTTGTTTATAGTGGTTCGAAAGAGGTGGGTTTTCCTCACTAACACTTGGGTCGTTCTCTCTTCACTAGTAGTCCTAATGACCACACGGGGAGATAGACCCTCTAGAGATTAAAGAAAAAGAGCCTATTGCTCAAGAAACAAAAGACACTGGTTCAATTTTAGTGCAGCAATTGAAGTGTTTGCTAGTCTATGAAAACAAGGCACACAATAAAGATCAAAAACCCTTGCCAAGGTCCTACAACAAAGATCTGTTAGTAGTTTGGATTGTTTCAAATGATCACCCCTTCCTGCAAGCATGCAAGTTAGGTAAATTTTAGATCCAAAAGATTTTGTGAAATAGGGGCCTTCGACAAAATGATTTTTCTTTCAAGACAAGCTGCACCGATTTCGTTAGGTATATTAGAAGATGTTAGCTCAATATAAACCATATCTGAAATCCAAATAATGAAGTAAAACCCTAAAACTGGATAAAAGACCAAAATGCAAAAGCTGAAACACAAACATGATTTTACCCTACATAGATGCGGTTCTGGAACACAGATGCGGTTCTAGAACATAGACGCGTTTCAACACCCCATAGACGCATTTTTGCAAAAAATGTAAAATAGTAAAATCTGCAAAACACAAACACGATTAAAATGATCACAAATGTGGCTAAATCTCTCAGACACGATTAAACTGCCCACAGACGCGCCTATAATGAAAACCTGCAATCTGGAAAATAAAAAATACTATCGGAAACACATACACGATTCAGAGGTTCACAAACGCGGTAGAAAATAAAAAGGGTGATCTCAAAATGCGCAGACGTGGAAATTGTCAAATGTTGTCAGAAATGTTAGATCTACAACTTCAAAAACACAAAATCTATGATAAAAGATGTGAGATGCAAAAGGGACAAGAGTCCCACCGAGCATGCCAAAATGTATATTGTGAAAAGTGGATAAAACAATATTGAAAGACTAAATGAATTCAACCACAAAACCCTAGCCTAACAATCAAGAAAGATCCACCACAACATATGAAGATTACCTAAGACAATGCAAATCAAATGAAATCACAAAGATTATACCATCACATGTCCAATAGGGTTTGGATCTCCATTCTTCCAATCTCCATTGATCTTGCTTGATATATTTTCTCTCAAATTTTATATGTGCACAAGAGCTCAAGAAAGAACGGAAATGTGGTTGCAAGTAGGCTTGATTGCATATGAAAGTTCGAATGCTAGTGTAGTCGAGTAGTCGTTGAGGAGTTAGTCATCAAGATTTATAATGAAGGAAGCATCTTCTTATATAGAAGACACTATAAGAAATGGAGGGATAAGATTGAGAGGTGTAAAAGATAAATGGTCGACTATGATTAGAGGGTAGGTAGAAGAAATAAGAAAATAATGAGAGGGTAGGTAGTGTAGGAATTAATATATGAATGACATGTGTCATGGGTGGAAAAGGTTAATGAATTAATTAAATAAATAAAGATTTTAATTAATTAATAGAAGAAGTGGGATCAATTAAATAGATAAAAGTATTTATTTAATTTAGGAAAAGGGGAATTTAAATAAATAAAGGTATTTATTTAAATGAGAAATAAGGCTAGAAGAGGGTAAATGAATTAATTAAATAAATAAAGATTTATTTAATTAATAGAATAATTAGGCTCAAATAATTAAATAAATAAAATATTTATTTAATTAGACATGACAATTTTAGGTGTCTACAGTAGGAACTACATATCCGAAGACTCTGAACAGGTATTTTGATGAATTCAAACTAAAGATGAACCAGAGAATGAGAATATCTGGTGATTTAGTTACGAAATATGAAGATGACATTTGTTTCACCATCAAAATAGATCACTGCATAATGGAAGCAGTTGAACCCAAAAAAGATGTAGTTGGGCCTATGGGCTATGAAGTGGTAAATGATATATTGATAGGGTATGCCTCTACCCTACTAGCTTCACCACTGGAACCCAAGAAGAAGAGGACCGATAATTTTTTAGAGAGAATCAAACCTACTGAGGTACTAAAGCAAATAAAGGGTAAAGCAGTGCCATCAACATCGACACCGGTTACATCTGTTGCTATTCCTAAAGTGACCAAAATGTCACCTGCCAAAAAGAAACCAAAGGCTATTCCGGCAAAGGTATTCAAACGACAAAGGAAAACCAGGAATAACTCACCAGATCCAGAAGAGTCTGAACCAGAGGTAGAAGTAAAGAAGACAAGATAATCTACCAAGAAGATGAAGTCAACCGGTAATGTACCAGCAACCTCTGCACCAGTAAATATAGATATTTCTTCTTACAAACCTATGACACATTGTCAAAGGACCATAAAGAATATTAGTAGAAAAGTTCTTGATGATTTAAAAGACTATTTTGATGATTTCAATGATAGTGAAAAGGAGGATGTTAAACAAAAACTTATTAAATATCTATCTATTAATGATCGGTCACCTTCTGAAATCAAATCAGTTACTTCTAAATCTTTGTATGATTCTTTGGTCAACAAATGGTGCATTGCCATTGAAAAAGAGCAAGACATCAGGGAGAAAGTTTTTGCTCAATACTTTCTAGATGCCTCTAATTCATAATTGTTTGAAATCATTGACAAAAACAAAGGTATTTTCTTCATGCAAAGGAGGAGACTTCAACTACTCTAAGGCAAATCTTTTGAAGTGGAAAAAGACACCCATTTGAAGTTTAAAACTATTGCCAACATGCAAAAAGTATATGAAGCTAATCGGTTGGCTGAGCAAGAACTTGACCTATCCACAACTGAACTAGATGTAGTCTTTGATAGTATGGGTGAAAGAATAGTAGAACAAAATGAATCCATTGATGTTGATGCACTAGATATGGAGGATACCACTCCAGATAAGGAGGAAGCTAAAAAAGAAAGAGTAGAGAAAGAAAAGAAAGCAGAAAAGAAGAAACTTAAAAAAGAGAAAGCGGAGAAAGAAAAACAAGAGAAAGAGAAAGCGGAGAAAGCAAAACGAGAGAAGAAGAAGGAAGAATAGGAAAAGAAGAAGGAAGAAGAGGAACAGAAGAAGGAAGAAGAGAAGAAGAGGAAGGAGGAAGAGGAAAAGCAGAAAAAGGAAGAAGAGGAGAAGAGGAAAGAAACAACGAAGAAAAAGGAAGAGGAGAAAAAGAGAGAAAAAGAGAGGAAGAAACAAGAGTAGAAAGTGAAGGCTGCCAAGGTAGCCCAAGAAAAATAAGAAGAGGAGAAGAGAAGACAAGCGGAGGTCAAGGCCACAAAAGGAGAATAGATTCCTAAGGTAGCCGGAGATCAAACCAAGCAGGTTGATTCCACCGGTTTCACTGATTTGACTCTTGCCCGTTTGACCCAATCGGTTGATGAGACTGAGCTACTATGAAACATTCAATTAGCACAGGAGAGATTGGAAGAACTAAGGAAAAATAAAGAGAAGGATGTCATTCAGTTTGCTGTTGACACCCTCTCCAATCTAATCCTTGGTACTAATGTCCCCAGTACCGATTCCTCGCTGGCAAAGCTCAAATTTCTTTGCACAATAGTCAATGACCAGGTACAATGTTTGGAAGATGTTGCCCAGGCCACATCAAAGAAAAGCCATGACAAGTCACTCGCAGTTGCCTTAGTACAACACATGAATGAAGACAGGGAAAAATTGCTTAAACAAAAAGGTGATATAAGTTCAGCTATGGGAGAAGGTCACCTACTCTTGAGTAAAATCTGCCAACCTCACCTATTTTGTGAAGATGCTTTGAAACAGAAGACACTATTACAAACGGAGTTACAAAAGTACATCGACAACTTCAAACTGCCCTATGATCTGTTCACTGCCTATGGACATAGTATTCATCATTATCAACATCAGATTGCAAAGCTTGACTCAGAGATCTACAATCAGACTCGAGATCTATAGAAGCTTCAGTTGCTCCTATTGCCAAAATTGCAGGTTCTTCAGAAGTGCTTCCTAAACTTAGAGGCTATCATTGTGACATAGGAGTTGAGCACCATAGATGCGATGGAAGAATTAGCCTTCTAGATGAAGACCAAGAGTGAAATCACTACCTCGCTTCTTGAGTCGCGGTCTTCAGACATGAAGAATTTCATGAAAAACTTTAAATCTCTTTTGAGAAGTTTTATTCTTTATTGTCATGAACACATACTTTGTTTTTTATATTATGCAAATGGCAATATTTTGCATTACTTTTTCATTGTTGGCAAAGGGGGAGTAGTTTATCTTAAAATTTTGGCGAGTATTACAAATTCCTGAACATACTTGTAATTTTTGCAAAGGGAATAGTGTATATGCTTAGGGGGAGTAATTTTGCTTATGGCATCTATTTTTGTTTTGCAAAAGCACTTGGATGTCAAAATTTTTCCTAAGTGTTGCCATCAATGCCAAAGGGGGAGATTGTTGGTATTTTGAAGATGTTTAGTTGTGATTGTCATTGATGGACACACACTTATTTGATGTATGAATTATTCTCAACCGGTAGCTATTCTAATCGGTATTGTATGTATAGTCTTTTGTTTGTTGAAGACTATCGGTGTTGTGCAGAAAATGCTTACCGATCTTAGTATGACTGAAGACCCCAAGTGGTATGAAGATCTCAAGTTGAACGAAGACCCCGAGTGACAGTTAATCTTTTGAGTAGAACACTATGTTCTAGTTTTCCAGTCTTCAGTTGTTAACTGGTGATCGATATATTTAGTTAACCGGTATACATGTAATGTGTGATGAGTTGTCATCCACCGACACTATGATGGTGTTTCTAGGCCATGTTACCAAATGTGTCTAGATGCACTGTACCTAGGAAATTGTAGTCTAATCTTATTGGACCGACATGAAATCAAGTTCCTATATAAGGACATCATGTCTAGGGTTTTTAATATAGAAGAGAAGTTGATATGTGTGAGTTTTGAGAGAAGATTAGGTCCAATCAAGAAAAGGTATCTTGTGACTGAGATTGAGAGTGCAAAATATAGAAGACTAAAGTAATGCTTGAATGCATTAACAAGGAGTTGTCAAGGATCTATTCAAGCATTCTGTGCTACTATTTAGATCATTCACTTGTTGATTACTAATATCTTCAACAAGTTTGAAACCCTTAACCGGGTAGGCCCAACCAAGCCTATTGTAAATCCTCTAACAAGGTGGTTCACAGTTGTGAATCTGAAATCCTTTAACAGGGTAGTCTCTAACAGGACTTATCTCCTAACGAAGATCTAGACTCCTAATAGGATCTGTTCTAGTGAAGAACATTGTAAGACCTTAATCAGTCTGACCTTAACTGGTCTAATTACTATTCTTCAGATAATTGACTTGTGAGTTTTACTCACCGTGGTTTTTACCATTTAGGTTTCCATGCCAAAACATCTTGTGTTATGGTGATTGCACTTCTGTGGGTGAATGCTTTATTTTCTATTTGGCTTGTTTATGTTCTAATCAGTTTATTGTTTAACCTGCTACGTCGGTCTGCGGTTAAAGTGGTTAAGTGTTTGTGTAGGTTATGGGGTTTACTAATTCATCCCCTCCTCTTAGTATTCACCATTTGACATAAACATCAAAGAAAAACCATAGATCCTCTGAACCACACAGTTGGCTACTCCCCTTGAGTAGTAGCACCATCTCATCAATCTAGAATGAATGATAGTTCTGATAATGCATACCACACTGATGCCAATCAACATCACTCAAGTGTTAGCCGAAGGGGCAAATACCCCCAATCTGTCTCTAATGTACTCAAATGATTCCTTGGGCAAAGGTTTAGTGTAGATATCTGCAATCTTCTCTTTAGTATTCACATAAACCATTTTGACTTCATTTGCTTCCACCTTTTCCTTCAAAAAGTTATACTTGATTGATATGTGCTTTGTCTTAGAATGAAATACCAAATATCTTTGATATGTCAATAGCAGTAGAGTTATCACAGTGAATAAATACCGGTTCATTACAATCTACTCTTATATCCTTCAGTATTTGTTTCATCCATAGAACTTGTGTATAGTTAGTAGTAGCAACAACATACTTAGCTTCAATAGTAGACAAAGAAGTACATGACTATTTCTTGCTGATCCATGAAACAAGTTTCTTTCCAAGGAAGAAAAATTCACTCGATGTGCCTTTCCATTCACTTATATCTCCATCCGAATCCACATCTAAATATGCACATAGTGTAAAGTCATCATAAACCACAAATCATACCTGAAAGTCCTTGAAAATATCTGAAAATCCTAGCTACTGGAGCAAAGAATCAACATAATCAATTCCTTCCTTTTTGAGAATATCCTGTATAAACCAATCTAGCCTTGTTCCTCAAAACTTGTTCATCTTCATTCAATTTATTTCCAAAAACCCATTTAGTTTCAATAACATTCTTATTTTTAGGTCGGGGAACTAAAGTCCATGTGTTGTTCTTTTCTATCTGATCCAATTCCTCTTCCATAGCTTTCATCCAAAATTCATCCTTACATGCTTCTTCTACTGATGTAGGTTCAATTTGAGAAATTAAACATACCTCTTCAACTGCCAACCTTCTCCATGTCATCACTCCTTTTCTTTTGTCTCCAATGATCCGATTTTCTGAGCGATTCAACCTTACATACCTAGGAGTCTTCTGACTTTCTGTTCTGATCTTCAGTTATTGTTGAATTTTTTTATATTGCCAGAGTAACTGGTTGAACATTCTATTCTGGTATAGGTGTTACCAGATCAGTTATGATCATTTCCACTTTCGGTTCTCTCTCATAAGTTCTGATTTGACCTTTGTATGCTCATCTACCTTGGCATTAGTGCTCTCCAAAATTCTCTATAGTCTTTTGTTATAACATCTATATGCTTTGCTTTCATTTGAATAACCAATAAATATTCCTTCATCACATCTAGGATCAAACTTTCCAATTCACTACCAAAGATTCTGAAGTACTTAACTGTAGATGTATGGCCAAACCATAACTCATAAAATAACTTACCGGTAAACCAAACCAGATCCAAGATCCAACAAAATCTTTGCCGGTTAACCTTCAAATTGACTTCTCCAAAATCTAAAGCATGCTTTCAGACCACTACCAGGTCATCAATTTGTCTCCCCCTAAGGCGAATGCCTTATTTACTAGATGAGTTTCTTGTAGGTGTAGGAACATTCTATTTTGTTGGTTGAGTAATTGGGGTATATGCTTGAGCTGGATGAACATTTGGGGCATTTGATTCAACCAGTTGACCCTCAGACTTTATAACCCACTTCTTCTTATGCTCCTTCCAAATATAATCAACCTTTTGTTTTCCCTTCTCATTAGATTTATCACTTCATGCCGGTACGTTCTTGCTTCTGCAAAATTTAGCAATATATCCCACTTTGTTGCATGTATAATAAGTGACATTGTACTTTTAAATTTCCTTGTTGTAGCCTTGATTATTCCTTGACCTAGATTGATTATCCATATACCCAAAGTATCCACATGCATGACATTTCAAATTCATTGAACAATCTGCTGTCCCATGACCATAATTTTTGCAATTGAAACATTGAATGGTACCTCAATTATTATTTTGGTTGACTCTATTTCCGCATTGACTTTCCATATGACCAAACTTATTGCAAACAAAGCATCTACCATTAAATTTATGTACATTGGGTTGTCTTACCGATGACCTTTGATTCCAATGGATTGGTGAATTCTTCTGATTGTTCTTCTGACCAGATGTGTCGTCCTCATTTGTAGTACTAGAGCTTTCTCCATGCTCAAATCCAAGACCTCTAGTGTCTCCACTGTCCCTTTGATTCTTCAATAATTCATCAAGCTTAGCAAAACTAACCTTGAACTTATCTTTATATTCATTTGCAGCATCCAAATCACCTCTTAGGACTATCGTCATTCTTTCCAACTCTTGCTCATTGTTTTGAGATTTCACCAATTTAGTTCTCAACACATCATTCTCATGTGCCAACCTAATGCATTCTTCAGATCCGTCTTTAAGAGATTTGGCAATATTTTCTTCATTCTTCTTCCGATCTTCAATCTCCTTAGAAATCCTCATGGTTAGGGCTTGCATTTCATTCTTCATGACACCATTTTTCTGACTTAGCTTCTGACATAGTTCCTTTAAAGCATTTTTCTCTTCATCATCCTAATTTTGAAATTGATCACAACGTTCCTTCTTTTTAGCTTGTGCGGATGGCAACCTCTCTTGCAAAGTAAAAATGAATTCCTTCATAGATCTTAGCTCATCTTGTAGCTTCATGTTCCTCAACCTTTCAACATCATAGTCCTCAAGTGCTACTTGAAGTTCTTTCCTAAAACTTATCTCCATAGATTCCAGATACAAGATCTTCCTCAAGCTGTTAGACTTACTTTGAGGAACCAGACTCTAATACCAATTGTTGGGATCCAAGAACACTTAGAGGGGGGGGTGAATCAGTGTTCTACCAGGATGATTATATTTAACCTTATAAACAAAACAACTTAGCAACTGGTAAACATAAAAGCATATAACAATAAGTAACAATGCAACCACATAGATGAACACCATAACCACATATTTATACATCAAAAACCTCAATGAGGAAAAACCATGGTGGGATTGGAAACCCACAATATCTATCCACTGATTAGATGAATAAATATTACAATATGGAGCCTGCACATATAGGAAGGCCAATAGCCTAGAGCACACTACTCATCACAAAAGGAGTCTCATTGACTACAGTAAACATTAGACTACAATCTGGAATGAAGATTGAACTACTGGAATAACATCTCCTATGATTGAACTACTGTAAAAGGTTCGGGTACCTTTTAAATCCCTATTTTTACTTGTAAAGTGGAAAATCGCGGTCGAACCCTAGTTGTTCCCCCCTCTTCCAACTCCGAGGAGAGAGAAGGGAGGTTCGCTAGGATTCGATGGTTTTCACTTAGGGGAGAGACTTTACATTCAAAAGAGGGGTTGAAACTCATAATATCCAATCCCACACAATGCAAGATTGGATGCTAAATGAATTTCAAGGGGTAGGAAAGCAAGGCTACCCTCTTTTGTAAAGAATGTTGTTAAGGAAATTAAGCTAAGCATGCATAGAAAGTCATAAAGATTCACTTATAAACTGAGTTCGGGTTATAGGATGAAGCTGCGGACCTGGAATTAGTAGTAGAATGTCGATACGGTGCTGTCCTGCAAATTTGAGCAAAAGTTGTCGGGACGATGGCGCCCGGCGCCACGGTCCTCCGAAAAATCCGCGAAATGAAGGGGGATCTGTTCGTCTCTGCACAAAGATTCCAGATCTTCAATTTCAGCCACGTACCTGCAACCTACACACAGAAAAGTGAAGATGATTGGGGGGTTAGGGATTGGGGGTTTGCCTTTAGGTCAAACCCCGGTTTTGGAATTAACCAAGAAATGAGCAAGAGCTGTAAATGTAAATGACTGTAAAACAAGTACTAATACCTTGTTCTAAGGATGTTGGTATCCTTATGTGCGAAGGTTTAGATGTTGTATGTTGTATGTTGTAGCATGTAGTATATGATCTCCTCTTCAATGGTTGAATCCTTGACTTGAATGCAACAGTTAGCCTTGAATGGAGACTTGAAATGATCAATTGCTTGAATGCTTGAATGCTTGAATGCTTGAGTATAGTTTCCATGCCTTTTTCATCATATGACCTTCTTTTTTTCAAATGGGAGAGGCAAATGTAGTTTATATACTTGTCATTTAGGGCTGATAGACTGATTTTCCCGACCTTAGGCCGACCAGGGAAAGTTAACTTCCAAATTGCAAACAAAAAGACCTGAGCCCCTTAGGAGACTGGGCCCAAAATAGGACCCAGGGACCAGGGCGCTGGGCGCCATGGTCCTGGGGACCAGAGCGCTGGGCGCTCTGGTCCCACCTCCCGGGACAGCAGGGTGCAAGGAGGTTCAGACCAGGGTGCTTGAAAAATGCAGTTTTCAGTGTCGCGAGCAAGTTTTGGGGTCTCCATTCAGGTTGCATGTTGCGTCGCCATCGTGAAGACCAAAATGCAGTCGAAATTGCAAGTGTCGCAATTTTAGGACGCTACATTTAGCCCCCACTCTAGCGGGAGTATGTATGCTCATACTTCCGGTAAAGTACAAGGAAACAATATTGAAAGACTTTCACCACGTCAAGGAGGCAAGATACACCAAGCCCCCAGTGGACTAAGGATCTTACAACTTCGATTGACAAAGTAAAAGGGAAGATCACGAGGGAGAACCATGACTGTCAATAGTAAGGTTCCCTCACTATGAGTCATGCAAGAAAGATATCAAAAATTTTCAAGGCAAGGCTAAATTTACCAAGAAATATTCAAGTATCTTGAAAAGATATGAACGGGATGTATGCCCCCCTACGTTAAAGCGATCGTACACGCCTCACCGGGGGTGATTGTTTTAACGTAGTGATACATATAAGAAATGAGAAAGGAGCACGTTATTGCAAGGATTTAGCCCCCAAGTGTGAGATAAGCCCAAGGATAATAGACACAAAACACAAAGCACGAGGTGACTTCGCTTTCCTCGGGGTCAGTATGCTGTATGATAATTCATGTATATATATCATATGTATGTATGCATAATTGTTCTTCATTCCCCAATCAAGGAAGGTCACCTAGAAGAAGGGAACACGTGTCTTTTGAGTCAACATGAGAGAGATCGAGAGATCTCAATGCTTTGCATCGTCCTCAAGTAGACAACACTAAGGACAACAAATAGAAGAATGAAAATAACATATAGAAGAAGTAACACAAGAGAGGAGAAGAGAATCTGCTATGCTAATGTAACTAGTCTAGCATGTCATCTACCCCCCGATCTTGCTGATCAATGTTTCGGGAAGGCAGGGAACACGCCAGAGGAGGAACATCCAACACAGCAGATGGAGCTATCACAAGATCCAAACAAGGGCTATGTCCATGTTCCGAGCCACATTGTTCTTGTCTAGGAGCTAGGATAAGTGCTTTAGAAAATTCGTTAGATAAATGGTTATCAACATCAACAAGTTCATATTCACTATCAGAAGCAAGAGGAGTAACATGTTCATCATGAATAACATTTTCATCTATAGCATCATCAAGATTTATAAAAATAGGATCTTTAACTTGCACAGGATCAAGACCATCATGCATCTTATGTTTAGGAGATTTAGGCTCAATGTCCGGCTGAGGAGAAAATGGAATAATGCTTGTTGAAGGTGTTTTTGGAGATTGCAAAGTTTGAGAAACAACTGCCTGAGCTCTAAGACGACGCTTTCGTCGGCGTTCACGTGCAGAACGATTTCGTCTAGTCTTAGTAGGAAGTGGAGAAGATTGAGGAGGAGGAATGTTCTCATCCTTAGCACTTGGGTGTTTAGGTTGTGGTCTCTTAGGCTGGATAATAGGAGAAGAAGAAGGTCTCTTCTCTCTATAAAAAGAAGGAGGAGGAACTGCTCCATATAAAGGAGGAATTTTTGGTTTAGGGAGAAGACCAAGTCCATCATGACGAGGAGGTATAGGTCTACTCTTAGGAAGTTTATTAGGCATAGACATAGTCACATCCATAGGGATGGGTTGGGAATCTTCTTGAGGAAAGACATTAGTTTTATCTTTCAAAGGAAGAACTTCCTTCTCAAGAATGATAGGAATGTCAAGTTTAGGTGTTCTAGGTTCACTTAGAGATAACATCATATCTGTTTTCCACTTTTGATAAGATTTGAAAAGATGATCACTTTGCGGAGGAAGAGATTGGAATTGTTTAGGCCAAAAGTAATCAATAGGAACACTAGAGGTTCTTTTAGCTGGTTTAAAGAGACTATGATTGACAGTAACAACTTCACCATTATGGGGAAATTTCAAACACTTATGAATAGGAGAAGCAATAGCTTTCATGGAAGATAGCCAAGGATAGCCAAGCTTCACACGAAATTGTTCGGAAGATGGAATAATAGCAAAGTTCACATCAAGAGATTTGTTATGGACCTCAATAGGCAATGTAATAGAACCAATTGCAGGAGAAGAAAATGCATCAAATAATTTCACAATCACATCTGTTTTGTCATATATCACTTGATTCAATTGCAAAGTAAACAGAAATTCTTCAGTAATAACATTAACCATGCATGAAGGATCAATAAGCACTCCACGGCAAGGTGTATTCTTAACTTTTGCAACTATGTATAAAGGACCATCAGGTGCCCTAATGGTTTCGCTGGAATCAAATGTGATGGAAGGTTCTTTAGGGATTTCTTGCTGCTCTACAAAGTTAATCACATTTGGAGTCATAGACACAAGACCATCAGATGAGAGAGAGGAATCATTAGCCTCAATTGCATTAGAGGTATGAGAAGGCAATGGATCAGTGAAAATCTGAAGATTTTGATTAGGAGGAGCTACAGATGTGTTGCCTTTATCATTCACTCCAGAAACAGAAATAGTATTATTATCAATCAAATCCTGAATTTTACCCTTTAAAGAAAAACATTTTTCAGTATCATGACCAGGCTGACGATGAAATTGACAAAAGGCTTTGTTATCAAAATAAGGTGAAGTAATCTTTGCAGGATCAATTTGTCTTATAGGAGGAAGAGTAAGCACATTTTGTTCCAATAACTTATTCATAATACTATGCAATGATTCATTCAAAGGAGTATACTTTCTTTCTTTCTTAAAAAATTTAGAAATAGGAGGCACACCTGATGCTGCATTCACATTGTTGTTGATGATGTTTTCATTGAATTTGATGGAATCTCTATTTGGTTTAAACTTCCCAAATGGTTGTTGACTGCTATCACCCTTATCACTCGGAGCCATAGGATGTGATTGTTCCATTTGACTCACAGTCAGTTGATAATTGTGAAGAGTGGCGCACAACCTTTGGAAAGAAGTAAACTCAGAAAATGGAAGTTTGTCTTGAATATCTTTTTGTAAATTAGAAATAAAGATTCTTTGAATATCATTGTCAGGCACTGGAAAAGAAATTTGAGCATACAAATGCTTATATCTACCAATGAAATCAGTCACTTTTTCTTTAACACCTTGTTTACAATGCATTAAATCAATCAAAGTAACTTTAGGACTTATATTGTTTTGAAATTGTTGAATGAAAGCATTTGCAAGTTGTTCGAAAGAAGTAATAGAATAAGAAGGCAACGAGCAATACCATTGTAGGGCTTTGCCTCTTAATGTTCTAGTGAATAGTTTTGCAAGCAACCTTTGGTCATAAGCAAAATCGGCACATATTGTTTGAAAAGTCTTAACATGTGTTAGAGGATCTCCTTTACCATTATAAAGTTCCAAATGCGGGATTTCAACATGTTTAGGAGGGATAGCTCGAACAATGTCAAGAGAAAGTGGGCTCGCAACATCAAATGTGGGCACACTAAACTTAGATTGATTCATAGAGGCAATTTGTTGTTGTAAAGAAGAGACAGTTTGTGCAAGATTGTTAATGGTTGCTTCGGTCGAAGAGTTCATATTGGATGTGTTAGATTGAGATGGAGGTGTTATGTTATTGAAAGAAGGTAAAGAGTAAGGTGGTGGGACTCTATGATAATTATTCATAGGAGATGATTGGACAAGAGGAACACTACAAGGAGGAATAGAATGATTAAATGAATTGCCCCATTGCATCATGTTCATTTGTGATGATATAATAGGCACACTCATTGAAGGAATGAATGAAGAAGTCGGATTGAATGAAGGAAGAGGGTTAATTGAAGAAGAAGGGTTGCCCCCATGACTGGTGATCATAGGAGGAATGTCTTGTGTAGAAGTAGCCATTATGTTTGATGTAAAGGTAGGTATACTAGCAATAGAAGTCGTCAAAGGAATAGAATGATTGTCTTGGGTAGGAGGTTTTGTATAACCTAAGGTTTCGGCACAACTCTTCATAGGCATCACATTCGAATTCACAATGTGTGAAATACCACGCAAAATATCAATTCCATTCTTATCACTTTGAAGCATACGTTTTAGACCCTCAATTAAAGGAAGAGCTTGACTATCAGGGTATTCGTGAGACATCCATTGTCGAAAATCGTCAAATTGGTTATCCAATTTCGAAAGTTGTTCTACAGAAACCTCATGGAGAGCTTCTTCATCATTAGGAGGATTAGAGGAATTACCCATGTCCTCGTTAAAAAGGCTATTCAAATTAGGTTCCATCTCCTCAGTAATTAAACCTCGGAAAGACTTAATTCTACGGCTTCGTCTAACGGGAATAGTGTAAGTAGGGCTTATTGTTGTAAAACTCATGCACTAGAAAGAGAGAGAAGATTTTGAATTTAGAGGTAGCAATTTTCAGTAAAATCAGCCAATCTTCTGGATTTAAGCTGTTAAATGCAATCACAACAGTCTCCCGAAATTTCGGAAAAAATGCCCGGGACCGTGGCACCCGGAGTGCAACACGGTCCCTGCAACTTTTTTCGAAATTTGCAGGGATGAAAGGTATGATGATTTTAGAGCTAATCTGAAAAAATTGAGTGATTTTACGATCTGTAGATAGGCCAAATTAAAGTTGCAAATTCAAAATTGAACCCTATCAAGATTGTCGAAAAATGCAAAATTTGAATTTTGAAAAAGAGAGGGAAACTGAAATTTTGAATTTTATGATTTTAGAGGGAATGTCAAGAGCAATGCAAATTTTGAAATTTGAAAATTGACTCAATTTCACGCAAAATTCAATTTTGAAAGCGGAAATTAAAGTTGTTGTAATTAAGCACTTAATTTCAAAAGTCACAAATTGCAAGAATTTGAATAAAGCAATGAAATTTCGAATGAATGATAACACACTTTTCAGATTTATGATAATAAAAACGCAATTTTGACACAAAATTTTAATTTCAATGATTTTTGAATGATTAGAAGCCTTAGACCAAGCAATCGCAAGACCAACTTTGACTGTAATTTTGAAAGTGTTATAATTGACAAAATCAGCCAAAATTCTGGATTTTAGCAGGAAAATACAGCAAGATCTCGCTCCCGAAATTTTGGAAAAAATGTCGGGGACGATGGCGCTCGGAGTGCAACACGGTCCTCGCAACTTTTTTCCAAATTTTCAGGGATGAAAGATATTGTGATTTTATTGCGGAATCCAAAGTTACAGCTGATTTGGAGATGTTTTGATCAATGAAATTGTCGGACAAAGGTTGAATCAAGAGGGTTTCAAAAATTAGGGTTTTGACACTTAACCACTTAATTTTCAGAATTAAAGCACAAATATGAATTGAAAATTTGTAATAGAAGGGCAGATCTGAAATAGGCATTAACATTTAGACATTTCGCAAGTTCAATTACTAAAAAGAAAATTTAGGGTTTTTATGCAATCACCTCTAAAATTTTGCAAAAGATCCAACATGGAAATGTAATCAATTTTTTCAGATCTAAGCATGAAAAATCAGAAAGGATGTTCACATTGGGTTCACCAAAATGTAAAGCGGAAAATCGCGGTCGAACCCTAGTTGTTCCCCCCTCTTCCAACTCCGAGGAGAGAGAAGGGAGGTTCGCTAGGATTCGATGGTTTTCACTTAGGGGAGAGACTTTACATTCAAAAGAGGGGTTGAAACTCATAAGATCCAATCCCACGCAATGCAAGATTGGATGCTAAATGAATTTCAAGGGGTAGGAAAGCAAGGCTACCCTCTTTTGTAAAGAATGTTGTTAAGGAAATTAAGCTAAGCATGCATAGAAAGTCATAAAGATTCGCTTATAAATTGAGTTCGGGTTATAGGATGAAGCTGCAGACCTGGAATTAGCAGTAGAATGTCGATACGGTGCTATCCTGCAAATTTGAGCAAAAGTTGTCAGGACGATGGCGCCCGACACCACGGTCCTCCGAAAAATCCGCGAAATGAAGGGGGATCTGTTCGTCTCTGCACAAGGATTCTAGATCTTCAATTTCAGCCGTGTACCTGCAACCTACACATAGAAAAGCGAAGAGGATTGGGGGGTTAGGGATTGGGGGTTTGCCTTTAGGTCAAACCCCAGTTTTGGAATTAACCAAGAAATGAGCAAGAGCTGTAAATGTAAATGACTGTAAAACAAGTACTAATACCTTGTTCTAAGGATGTTGGTATCCTTATGTGCGAAGGTTTAGATGTTGTATGTTGTATGTTGTAGCATGTAGTATATGATCTCCTCTTCAATGGTTGAATCCTTGACTTGAATGCAACAGTTAGCCTTGAATGGAGACTTGAAATGATCAATTGCTTGAATGCTTGAATGCTTGAATGCTTGAATGCTTGAATGTTTGAGTATAGTTTCCACGCCTTTTTCATCATATGACCTTCTTTTTTTCAAATGGGAGAGGCAAATGTAGTTTATATACTTGTCATTTAGGGCTGATAGACTGATTTTCCCGACCTTAGGCCGACCAGGGAAAGTTAATTTCCAAATTGCAAACAAAAAGACCCGAGCCCCTTAGGAGACCGGGCCCAAAATAGGACCCAGGGACCGGGGCGCTGGGCGCCATGGTCCTGGGGACCGGGGCGCTGGGCGCCATGGTCCTGGGGACCGGGGCGCTGGGCGCCATGGTCCTGGGGACCGGGGCGCTGGGCGCCATGGTCCTGGGGACCAGGGCGCTGGGCGCTCTGGTCCTGAGGGACCAGGGCGCTGGGCACTCTGGTCCCACCTCCCGGGACAGCAGGGTGCAAGGAGGTTCAGGCCAGGGTGCTTGAAAAATGCAGTTTTCAGTGTCGCGAGCAAGTTTTGGGGTCTCCATTCAGGTTGCATGTTGCGTCGCCATCGTGAAGACCGAAATGCAGTCGAAATTGCAAGTGTCGCAATTTTAGGACGCTACATTACTTAATCAAAACATCTCCTATGCTTGAGTACAATTTTGGTTTAATCTCAATAGAGGAGGTCTTAAACCTCTTTCACAAACCCAACTAGATCACCTATGATCAACCAAATCATCTGCATATGATTACAACTTTATTCACACATAGATAATCCATGATCACATAACATGATCTGCAAATAGATCTTACAACATATTTATACCAACCTGGGACCTAAACAATTAGGTCAGCCACCTAAAAGATAATACAATAAATCCATTACATAAACCCACAAACCAATGATAATCTAAGTCGACCTAAGACCAAAAAAACATTAACCAAATAATAAATCCATCCAATAGTGCATCAGGAGCATCCACCAACATGTTACATAAATCGGTTCATAACCTAGCAGAATAAGATCAAACCTAAAATAGGTCTCCATAAAACAAATGCAACACCACCAATAAAATGGAAGACGAGCACGATAACCATCAGCATCCTGAAAACCTTATAGAATCCACACCAACACCACTTATGAAATCCATCAAAAGATCTTCAACAAAGCTCTGTCAGTAGAACCCTTATCGGTAGCCAAAAGGCTTACTAGAACATATGATAGCTTCCAGATCACGAAATCCTGAACCAATTGAATGTGTCATGCATCTGAATAACATGAATGACTGAACCAAACCAATTCCACCAATCAGAACATACTAGAGACAAATGTTCTGATCATCATCAAAGGCCAACCACTCTACTGGAACTTGGTAGATAACCAAATAAGCTAGTGTTGACATCAGTGACAAACATCAATACAACACATAATCAATTCCTCCAAATTTCCAACATGCATCTCACTGTTTATGCAAAATTGCTTCAATTTCATCGTATTTACCCTAATTTCACCAATTTCACAATTCAACTTAAAAAGAGGGAATAGAATCTTAACCAGTGAATCTAATCAAAATTCTCAGCCCTATCCTTGCTAATTTGAGGCTAGATCTATTGGATTCACCCCTCTTTAATTTAGTGGTCCCTGAGAAAAAATCAAGGGTTTTACTTCATCATTAGGTAAAACCCTAAATTTTTCACCATTACAATTTCTTCATTACCTCGTTGCCCCTTTCTCTCTATAATATTCCTTTCTAATTTACATGCATATCCCTATCTCTCTCCCTTTGACTAACTTTTCCCTTAACGTTTCCTGTCTTCTCTTTTAGCACTCATTGATTGCTCGCCAATTGAAATAATTTTGCTCTCTCCCAATAAAATGATTTCTGCCCTTCCTCCATGCCAATTAGAATATCTCTCCTCCTTGTTTCATTCAAAATAAACTTGGCTATATTTAGCCTCACACATTAAAAATCCATAATGAGAATCCAACATGCCAATTTAACTCCCACTTAACTATTTGTCAATTATTAATGCCCACTATCATAATTGTTTCTTCCTTTCATTAACCAAAGAAATAAAGGAAGATTCCCTCAACTTTAATTATTACATTAAAATGAATTTAAATAATTATTTTATTTTGGCATAATTTTTTAAATCAAGAATAAAATAATCATAATATCTTGAAGCAAATAGTTTTTAAATAAATAAGATAGAGATGTTCATTTGGGTTAAGAGACTTTTGTAGAGGCATCACCTTGTTACTTTATTGTAACTATTGTAGTTGAATTATACATTTGGTCTTTCTTTTGGAGTGTGAGATTTTTCTCTCAAAAGGATTTTCCCCATTCAAACCTTGTGTCATGGTATATTTTCTTGCATGTTCTTTTCTATAACTATAAATATCATATTTATTTGTACATAACTCTCCTCATTGATTAGTGTATGAAGCATTTTTTGTAGGTCTCTTTTTCCTTTAAATTTTTTTATTAACCTTTATTTGTTTACTAGCTATACTAACCTACAACTAACTATAAATGTAATATTAATTTCAACATTATCACCTATTAAATTAATTTGAACAAAGGATGAAACATTGCATTGTCTAACCACATTAGCCCAAATGGAAATTTGATGAAGCAACTCGACCAAATCTCTTAACTTGCCTAAAGCATACCAAATTGATCATAACAATGGATGTTTGATTATTAATCTTTATAAGTTATTTATACACCATGAGAAAACAAATCCCAACCTCCATGCACAATGAGAGAAAAAATCTCCTTTGAGAGTTCACCTTCTTTTGAAAGTGCTTGAATCCCTCCTTTAGTTTCCACACAATGAGAGATTAATTCCTCTTTGTGAGTCCACCCTCAAATATTCTCAAAATCCCTCTTCCAATAGTATGGGAATAATATCTCTTATTTGATGTACAATAGGAAGAAAACCATTAAATGCAGATATATTAATCAAACCTCTTTTAGCATTTACACTATTCACAAAACTCGCAAATGTAGATACACTAACCAAGCCTGTTTCAATGATTACACTATCCACAAATACTAATTTCTTGATTCAAGAAGGGACACATATATGGTGGTCATCTCAAAGAATATATCATCTTAGAGTGGGAATCTAGCATGAGATGGATAATATTCCTTTGATCTCCTATATCCTCCAAACTTCTCTTTGACTATTCTATTCAAATTCACCTAATGTCACATTAGAATATTTGAAAATCTGGAAAACCCTATCATGTGTAGCATGGATGAACTTGAAAGTATGAATGTTATATAGTGCATGCATGTGCTATTGATTAAAAGGAAAAATAGAGTTTTGATTTTGACCAATAGTGCCCCCATTAATGAGAGTCCTTATATCTCTAATGAAAATCTCAAAAAAAAATGCCATGAACTCCCAAAAAAATTCTCCCTTAGATGCACACTCTTCACATTAATAACCACCCTTTTTATCCATTTCAATATAAATTTAAATTGAAAAAAAATTAAACATATTTTCTCTTATAACTTTGTATTATCCGTATAAAAGGCTTTGCAACTTCCCACTCTATTTTTTCAAATTTTAAATGTGCATCTGATATTCACACATGGAGTCCATGGAGGGTGGGGACCATGTGCCCTTTCTTGGGGAACCTCCTCCAAATGTTTCCCTAGTGCCAAATTTGGAGGGATATCTTTCGGTCGTTGCCAAAGTGTCCACTTATGATGATCCCATTTTGTTTAAGGTTGATACTCAGCTTGCGAGCTTTGCTAATCCCAATCCAGATGGTAATGATAATATTGTTAACTCTAATAAGTTGGAGCATGCATTTTCAAGGAGAACACACAATACAATGGATGGAAGAATGTTCTTGTCGAAGAGATGCAAAGTCACATTGACCTCAACGTAGTCCCAGAGTGCTTACAAACAAAGATAGGCACTACTATTTTTTTACCGAATTTGATGGTGGACCACATTGTTTCTTCAATGAATAATGCTCTAGTTGGGAAGTTTTTCTCCTTCAGGCTGACAATTGAAATGGTAAGGAAATGGGTGTCTCTAAAATAAAGGGTAAAGAGAAGAATAAACACCATTCTTGACACTCTCTTCTTATTCAAATTCAATATGGAGGAAGATTTGGTTGAAACCCTTTCAGGGTCATAGGCTTATGGAAAGAACCATCTCTCACTATGTAAGGGAAAACCTCGATTTGATCCTAAATAAGACAACTCTTGTGTGGGTTCACTTGTTGGGACTCCCACTTGAGTTATGGGATGAGCATATTTTTTGATGGATTGGGAATACATTGGCCATTTCTTGTCTACAGATATGTGACCAAGACGAGGTCCAGGTTAGTTTTTTTTTTTTGTGATGGTTGCTGTTAATAAGAATCTCCCTAACTTTATTACCTTGCAATCTAGTTTAGGAAGCTAGACCCAAGTATTAGTTTATGAGAATGCCATAGTTTGTTGTCAAAAATTTTCTAAACCAAGACACCGGATATCTAAGTGCAATGCCCTCCCACAAAAACCTTTGAAATAGAAGGAAATATGCACGTCCACAATGTTTGTGGATATGGACAATGTGTTGGGTGGGGATGGCTTAGAGGCAAATATTGATGAATACCCTTTCATTGAAGGATTCCTCAAGATGATGGAAACCCCCAATAAGATCACCGAAGGGGAGCCAAGTAGTAAAAATTCTAAGAAAACGTGACCCTGGTTTGAAGGAGAGATTCGTCCCTCTCCTCCTAACAAGGTTGCACAGGGGGAGAAGAGAAATATCATGAAAATGGACCCTTGGAAGAAGGGGAGATTCCTCTCCCTTCTACCCCAACCACTTGCAAAGTTGCAGATGAGGCCCCAACTCATATCACTCCAGGAAACTGTATATTTATTGGGAAACATGAGCCAATGAAACCCCCCCTGCGAACTCTAGAGCCCCCTCCCCAAGTACGGTGTATAGCTTCTCCTCACCCAGTGCTTCCTCAAGTAGTTGTGCCCAAATAAGTGATGTTGGTTGGATGACACAAAAGAGAAGAACAAGGAATAAGAATTAGATTGGTGTGGGTCCAGAATTGAAGATTGGATTCCCATCATAGAGACTCACTAGGCATAAGGAAATGGTAAGGGAAATCGCCATTGGAAGGGGTAGGAACCTTGAATCATCAACCAAAATTAAAAAAATGAAATTCCTCTCATGGAATATGAGGGGCTTAAACAAATCCCCAAAATAGTATGCTCTCAGGGACTATATTTTAGAAAAAAAGAATTGACATTTTGTTGCTTCAAGAAGTTAAGATGATGGATAGCTCTTTCAACACTATTGTAAGAAACATTTGTCCAAGATCCTCTTTTTCTATAAGTAATGCTAATGAGCCTCTAGGGGAGTTGTTACTATGTGGGATCCTATGAAATTGGGAGTGTTGCCAATTTGGAGGAATTGATTATGTGTTGCATTGATGTTTTGTCATTGATGGAAACACCGGTTATTTTGGTAGTTTACCGGTTTCTGGTTGGTTCTAGTAGAGTGGTTTGTTTATGATATTGATCTAGTATGATCCAGTATGCTTTGGTTTGTGGAATTGGTTTGGATATTTCATTTATGTTATTAAGATTTATATCACAATCAGTTGGTACAGGATTTGATGACTCAGGAGTTATCATTTGTTCTAGTAAGCCTTTTGGTCACTGGTAAGGGTTTTACTGACAAAGCTTTGTTGAAGATCTTTTGATGCACATGATAAGTGATGTTGGTGCGGATTCTAGATGGCTTTTAGGATGCTTTGGTTATCTTGTCTGTGTTCCAATTCATTGGTGGTGTTGGATTTTGTTTATGACGACCTATTTTGGGTCTGGTGTTATCTAGGTTATGGACCGGTTTTTGTAATGTGTTGGAGGATGTTCCTGCTATGTTACTGGCATTATTTAATGATTGGTTTACATTGTTTTTGGCCTAAGCCAACTTGGTTGATCATTGGATTGCAGATTTATGTTATGAGTTTATTGTATTATCTTTTTAGTGGCCGACCTAATTGTTTAGGTCCCGGGTTGGTATAAATATGATGTAAGATCTCTGTGTAGATCATAGGTCAAGGTTATGGGATGATCTGTGTGTGAATAATGTTGTAATCATATGAAAAAGGTTTGGTTGATCATAGGTGATCAAATTTGGTTTGTAAGAGATGTTTAAGGCCTCCGGTATTGAGCTTAACTAGAATTGTACTCAGGCATAGGAGATGCTATCTTTGCAGTTCACTCTTCTTTTCGAATTGTAGTCCAATGTTTATGTAGTCAATGAGGCTCCTTTTTGTGATGAGAAGTGCGCTCTAGGGTATTGGCCTTCTTGCATGTGCAAGCCCCTCATATTGTAATCACATACTGTAAAGGTATTATCTAATTGTGGGTAGGCTTCCCACCTTGGTTTTTCCCTTTACCGGGTTTTCCATAGACAAATCTTGGTGTTATGTGTTATGGATGGATGGTAACTGTTCTATGATTTATTCTTACGTTTAATTGATATATCTATTATTTCGGTATTTGGTTGATGCATTCCGGTATTAAGTTTATGTGTTTCAATAATAAGGTTTTGAATGCTTAAAGTTATATAATCCGGTGACAACTGATCTGACCCCCCCTCTTAGTTGTCCTCTAGTTATTTGAGTTGTCTAACAATTAGTATCAAAGCTTGGTCCTCTTTGTAGAATCTTAATCACTTGAAGAAGATCCTATGGCATCTAGTAATTCAAGTTCATCTAGTTCATTTGCTGCTATTTTTCGAAGAAAAATTCCTAGGCTTGATGGAACAAATTACATGGTATGGAAGATTCAGATGGAGACTCATCTGAGATGTCTTGGAAATGAAATTTGGGATATCACTGAGAATGGTGTTACATCATTTAATCTGACATCTAGCAATCTTCCTCCGACAGGTTTGGATAAAGAGCTTGAGAATGATTATAGAGCTAGAGAAGCCCTTTTGTGTGCACTTTCTGATCAATAAATAATGGGACTAACTAACAAATCAACTACACAAGCTATATGGGACAAATTGGAGACTCTGAATGAAGGTGACCCTACTATTAAAATTGCTAAACTTGATGGTTACCGAGTGAGGTATGAAAACCTGAAGATCGAAGAAGATGAAAGGATTACTGCTTTTATGGAGAGAGTTATTGAGATTGTTTTGGGAATTCAATGTTATGGTGGATCTCTGAGCGAAGATGAAATAGTTTCTAAAGTACTGAGATCTTTGCCACTAGCTTATAAGATGAAGGCTACTGCAATTAATGAGTTGAGTATGGAAAACACCTCTGTTAATAGGGATACCTTGGTTGGGAAGTTATTTGCTTTTGAACTTGAGAAATTTGGACCTTCGGGTGCTGTGAAATTTGAACCTGCTTTTCATGCATCTACATCATCTATTGGCAAGAGTGATTGAAAATATTTATATGCAAAGGAACTAGAGGATATGAAGAGAAGATGAAGAATCTGAGCAACTTGAAGCCTTATTTGCTAGAAGAGTACCTAAAGGACTGGCAGGGAGTAAGTATGAAGGAAAATCACCTTTTAAATGCTGCATGTAATAAGATAGGTCATTTTGCATATAGATGTCCTGAGAGGAATTCAATATTTAAAGAAAGAGCTAGAAGATATTTTAGAACTAACCATGACTATCAGAACAAACATAAGTATAGGAAAAACAAAGAAAAATCATGCTACTATGCGGATGAGGAAGGTGTGACTGATTCTAATGATAAACTGACACAAGATTCAGCTAGTGGATCCAACAATGGAATGGAATGGGTATTTTTGGCTATCAAGGATGATGATCTGGTACTTGAAGAGAAGGCTCTTGCTGCTAAAATTGAAGACAAGGATGAATGGGAAATTGATAGTGGATGCTCACATCATATGACTGGAGATAAAAGGAAGTTCTTATCTATGCAAGAATTTGATGGTGGTTTGGTTAGATTTGGAGATGAGAAATCATGTATGATCAAGGGAAGAATAACAACCACACACTGCCAATTATAATGATGAGAGCAGGTGCGGAGCGAAAAGGAGTGGGAATCCCAAATTTCAAATTGGGAAATGGCGGAATTCCCGGGGAAGGCAGATTTCCTAGAGATTGCAGTTTCTCTAGGACCAGAACTAGTAATCAGGCAGGAGGTTAGGTATCTCAAGGGATAGAAGAGGACACAGAAAAAGAAAAACTAGGAGAGGATAAAGATTCAAAACCTGGGGACCCACATGATAGAGGTAAAGGAAAAAAATGGTCTTTGCTCTTTGGGGTGAAGCCGCTGGCTAAATATGGGCTTCCGGAAGTCACAAATATTTTTGATCCAGCCTCTGGACTGGTTGCTATCTCTATTCTAGACAAAGTGGTTGATATGACTATTGCTTGCCTATCCATGACTCTAGTGGGATGATTCTCTGGCTTTAGGCCTAACATTGATGATGTTAGAAACTTCATAAGGAGAAAATGGCTCGTTAAAGGTCAAGTGGACGTGGCAGCACTGCTTAGAGGGTTTTTCACCTTCGCTTTTAACTCTGAAGAAGACTTGAATAAAGCTCTCTACGAAGGCTCCTGGATGCTTGGTAAGTCATCCCGGGCCCTTCAGAAATGGGCTCTGAACCTTGCCCTTGATGAGTCCTTCTTTGTTTTTGCGCTAGTTTGGACCCATCTCCCGGGTCTTCCACTGGAATACTGGAATGAGGAAGTTTTCAAGGGTATTGCAAAATCCTTTGGAGAACTCCTGGCGATTGACCCGATGACGTTGGCTAAATCAAGGTTAGTCTTTTCTCGTATCTGCATTAATGTTAATCAAATGATGGATATGCCTCAATCCATAGAAATCATTTCTAAACTTGGTAAATGGTCCCAAGCTATAGAATACAAATCTCTTCCATTTGCCTGTTTCCATTGCAAAAAATCGGGGCATTGGGCAAAACCATGTTCGCTCAAGAAAAGTAAGGAAAGCAAGACTGACAGTAACATCAAGAACAAAAAGATCTGGCAAACAGTAAATAAAAAAGTAGACTCATCAACTGAGTGTAACAAAAATAAGAATGCTACGGGTTTAGCAAATGAAGCCAAGAGGATAGGGAATAGTAGTAATGATAAACAAGACTGTGTTTGCTCTAAAAATGAACCAAAGAGTTTTAAAGAAGCAGAGCAAAGTATTGAGTTGAACAATAAAAACAACCTAGAGGACCAGGAGGCTGGATCTATTAGTCAGGAGATGGAAGAAACTAACCCCTACCACGAGGCTGGTTATGTTAGTCAGGAGAAGGAAGAAACCATACCAGCCTCATCATTCTCAAAATCGATCGAGGAAGACTTTAACGAAGCTCAAGACCCTTCTACCATCGAGCCCTTACTAATTTTAACTAATGAGAGCCCACAATCACTTCTTTGTAAAACTCCTTCTCAAAGCATGGATTTGTTGGATGGAAATCTTTGGATTCTTGGTTTACAAGAAGGAAAAATGAATAAGGAGGAACTCAATGGAGGAATCTCAACTAGAAGTAAGATCAAGAAAAAGGTAGATGTTGGAAGTCAAAACAAAAACTAGGGAAGGCCATCCCTAAAACACCAAAGGAAACAAGAAAGCTGGAAGAACCGCGCTGATGGAACACAATGTTCCATTGAGTCAACCCTATCCCCAGTTAAAGTATGAAGATAATATCTTGGAATATCAGAGGGCTGAATGTCCCTCATAAGCAGGATGTGTTGTGAAACATCATTAGAGATCATAAACTGGATGTGGTCCTCATGCAAGAAACCAAGATGTCTAAGGAAAAAGTTGAAAAGATTAGAATTTTCAAGGAAAATGGGGTCATAGGATCTAACTCAGAGGGAGCCTTTGGAGGAACTGCGGTTTTTTGGAACCAAAAAACTATAATTGGTAAGGAAATCATCTTTGCCTTTAATAGGAACTCTATTCAACTTGAGCATATTAAGGACAACTTTGTTTGGGTGTTATCTAATTTCTATGCACCTAATACCAAATCTGGGAGAGCTAAATACTGGAAAAGCCTTGCAGCTGACAGACTCTAGTTTTCTGACCAAAGCTGGATCATTATGGGAGACTTCAATACTCCACTCAAAGATGAAGAGAACATGGGAGGTATCCCTTTACATATTGATGGGAAACAAGACCTTATGGACTTCATTAATGACCAAGCTCTTATTGACATGGATCTTCAGGGTATCAACTACACTTGGACCAATAGAAGAACCAGAGATGATCTAATTCAAGTTAAGCTTGATAGATCTTTAATCTCTCCTGACTAGTTTTCTATGTATAGCTACTCCCTTGCTTCCGTTATCAAAATTGGGTCAGACCATTACCCCATCTCCTTCACTGCCAATTCTTTTTCAGCCAAGAGAAACTTCCCTTTCAGATTTGAAAAAGCTTGGCTCTCTCATCCTTCTCTAGAAGCTTGTATTGCTTAATGGTGGAATTTTGAAGTGGAGGGTAAGGTTCTTTTTAGAATTTCTAAAAAGCTCAACATTCTAAAAGCTAAAATTAAAACCTGGAACAAAGATATTTTTGGGGATATATTCAAGAGCAAAATTCAAGTCAAAGCTGAAATAAAGGATGTTCAGGATAGAATCCAAGAGGTTGGGCTGACTGAAGATCTTAGGATGGCTGAAAATAATCTTTTATCTAAAAACCACACCATCATCTCTAATGAAGAGACTTTTTGGACACAAAGATCTAGAGCCTTGTTCCTGAAGGAAGGCAACAAAAACACCCGCTTCTTTCACTTAAACTGCTCTTAAGCATAGGGCAGCCAACAAAATATCCAGATTATCCTACAATAAAGGTATCCTAATAGAGGATTGTGACATTAGGAAGGAATCTCTCGAGCATTTCAGTACCCTAATGGGTGAAGTGGATAACCTAGATTTCAGCTATCAAAACACCCTTTTACAAGCTATTCCTTCTATCCCGACGGAAGCTGATAACCACCTCTTATCTTGTATTCCCTCTAATTTGGAAATCAAAAAGGTGGTGTTCTCCTTTCAAGGTGATAAATCCCCTCGACCAGATAGCTTCCCTATGTTTTTCTTCTAAAATTTCTGGCACATAGTGGAGGCTGACATATGTAATGGTGTTAAAGAATTCTATGGCTCCAGAAGACTTCTGAAGGAACTGAATGCCACCTTCATTGTCCTTATCCCAAAGATCCCCAGAGCTAATTCTCTTAATAAGTTTAGACCTATTATCCTGTGTAAATTTGTTTACAAGATTTCATCCAAGGTTCTGACTTCCAGGTTGTTGGAAATTTTGCCTAGGATTATCTCTGTCCAGCAGAATGGCTTTGTCCCCAGAAGACAGATTTTGGATTCCATTATCTCCATTCATGAAAATATCCACTCCCTAAAAGTGGCGAATAACCAGGGATTCTTCCTAAAGTTAGACATGGCTAAAGCCTTTGATAGAGTGAATTGGCAGTTTCTCCTTAGGATCATGAAAGCATTTGGTTTTGGTTACAAAGTTATTCAGCTATGCTCTCAACTTATGGAAACTTCCTCCTCTGCTGTTATTTTCAATGGTTCCCCGTCCAGTTTCTTCAAAAGCTCTAGAGGTCTCAGATAGGGGGACCCCATATCCCCTATCCTATTCACCATACTTACTGAATGCCTGGGCAGATTCATTCTCAAAAATGTGGAAGATGACAATCTTAAGGGTCTGAAACCTTCTTCTTCTAATGTTGTTTGTTCTCATGAATAATTCATTGATGACTCTATTACTATGGGGGAAGCCACCATCATGGAAGATAATAATATGAAGAATATTCTGAATACTTATGAATCTGCCTCTGGCCAAAAAATCAATTGGGATAAAAGTTCTTTGTTTTTCATCAATACCCCGGTCCAAAGGCAACTAAGGATTGGAAGGATTCTTGGCTGCAATATCTCTGAGTTTCCCTCTACTTATCTAGGGCTTCCTCTATGTCTTAAGTCTGAGGACTCCTTCTAGAACAACCTGATAAATAGACTTAACCTAAAACTTGCTGGTTGGAAAGGGGCTGTCCTTAGTCAAGTGGGCAAAATCACTCTGCTCAAAGCCACTCTCCAAAACCTTCCTGTGTATGCTCTCAGCCCGTTCAAAATCCCCAAAAAGTTCATGGAAGCCATTGAAAGAATCCAAAAAAAATTCCTTTGGTCAGGAGTGGAAGTCAAAAACAAAATTCCCCTTATTGCCTGGAATAAAATCTGTACCCCTAAGGCCTCAGGTGGGCTAGGTTTAAGGAACATTGGTTCTATGAACAAAGCTTTATTAGCCAAACAAATATGGAGATTCAAAGGGGAGGAAAGAGAATGAAACTCTATCTGGAAAAACAAATATCTCTATATGCAACCTTCTGAGGAAAAATTCTTTGATAACTCTTTCTTTGTTGAAGGATCCGCTATATGGAATACTCTGCAATCTGCTAAAAGCTGGGCTGATGCTGGCAAAACTTGGAACCTTGGGGATGGGAGGAGAATAAGATTTTGGGAAGATAGATGGATCCTAGATAAACCTCTGGAGGAAATTCCAACCCTTAAAGATTGGAAAGACCGGTTCAAAAGTAGGTATGGTGAAAAGGTCAGAGATTACTCGATAAATGAGAATTGGATTGATTTTAGCCAGCAGTGTTCGGGGCTCAAGTTCCTTCAGATTGTTCTCTCTACTAAAATCCGTAGAGACAACAAAGATGATAGATTGATATGGAGGGAAACCCTAGATGGGATTTATTCTATTTCCTTTGCTATGGCTATTCACAATGACCTGGTGGAAGAAATTGCCATCTGGGCTAAAGTTTGGAACAAGAAGTTAGTTCCAAAGGTCAATATCTTCTTCTGGATTTTCATCCAAAATAAGGTATTAACCCTGGACAATCTTCATAAAAGAGGTATCATTTTTCCTAATAGGTGCTCTCTTTGCTGCAGGGAAGAAGAGACAGCTTGCCACATTCTCAATCAATGCACTTTTAGCCAGGATATCTGGAAAATCATCCTTACCAGGTGGAACCTGAGCTGGGTTTTCCCGAACTCCCTTAGGGACTCTTGGCAGCAATTGCATTGCCCTAATTCTAATCCTAAAATTGTGGAGACTTGGAGACTTACTTTGCCGATTTTTATCTAGAATATCTGGAAAGAATGCAACAACAAGATTTTTAGGGATAAAAGGGCTATTCTTGAAGTGGTTGCAGATAAAATCTTTAGGAGTATTTTTGAATGCCTCTATTGCACTGATCAAGGACCTACTACCTGAGATGATTTTAAAGACAGGTGGAACCTTTGTACCACTACTTCTAGCAAGGAGACTGGAAGAGAAGGTCTGGTCTGGTGCTTTCCTCCCCAGGGATGGATTAAGGCTAACTTTGATGGGGCTTCTAAAGGGAATCTGGGTAAAGCTGGATACGGGGGCATTATTAGGAATTTTGCTCGAAGTTGTCTTAAGGCGGTGGCTGGACCTTTACAGGAATCAAACTAGCCATTTTGCTGAAGCCTCTACCGCCCTGAACACCTTAATTATAGCTAAAAATCTAAATTATGATAAATTATGGCTTGAGGGAGATTCACTTAATATCAATAAGTGTTTAAAGGGGGAAACATAGCCTTCTTGGTCTATTGAAAATATCATCATGAAAGCTAGGGATATCATTGCAAGTTTCAAAGAAATTATTATTCAACATGCTTTCAGAGAACAAAATAGTATTGCTGATTGTTTAGCAAATTCTGGGGTTAACTCTGATTCCCAAATGATTTGGCATGAGGAGGATCTCAATTTAAACATTAAAGAGTTCCTTAGAAAGGACCGTTATATGGGGAGAGAAGGACAATTTAATCATGAAAAGTAAAAAACATCATTTATGCTTTGCTGGAAAGACCATCATTACTTGGCATTGCAGCAAATCTTCAACTACCTTTTATAATCTGACGCACGCTTTGTGGGTTACTCAGTTCAGAAACTTGAGCAACATTGGGAAAGAAGGTTTTAATTTGTAGAGAAATAGAGTAGATAGCTCGTATTCGAAGATGGGAGGAGACCTAAGGTAGGAAGAACTAGACAATGTGTCGACTTGGAAAGTGATGCCAAAAGTCTGGGCGAAATTGGAGAAGGGCTCTCTCACCAGCTTCATGGAGAAGCTCGTGGACTATGACAAAGGTAGGGTTAACCTTGCTGTTTCTAAGATTTCTAAAAATTGGTCTAATGGCTCTTTTAAAATTTACGGAGTTAAGTTTAAGCTAGATGCTGGGCTCATATCCACTGTGACCGACATGCCCCACATAGGGCTTAATTTATTTTGAGACCTTAAAGTCTCCAACAATGCAGTCAATCTGTTCCCACGAAAAGAGAAAGAGAGGGTTAAAATCGGCAAAGCCACTGGGGGCTACTACGAAGCTGCAAACATCAAGAAGTTGTGGGGCTGGGTTTTGAATGCAATTATGGAATACATCATGGTTGAAGGCCACTTCTCTAGGGCCCACACCTACCACTTCATGCTCTTAAACCATTTTAGACACAACAAAAAGGTATCCCTACCCTACTACCTTTTTCAGTCCCTCTCTAGGTCCCTTAATAAACATAGGAATAACCCTTCCAACCCGATTCTCCATTGCGGGCTTCTGCTGCTAATCTATGAGCATTGCAAAACCCTCGCCCTACTAGAAAATAAGAGGATTTCCGCCTCTCCGAGCAAGAGAAAGATGGAAGAGGGATAAACCAACAAGGAGAAGGCATCCTCCAACAAAAAAAGGAAAAGTGTTCCTGGGTTGGAAAAGAGGAAATAGTTAAGGAAAGCAGCGGAATGGAGACAAATGAATCCAACGGTGAAGATAGCTGGAAAGATGAGGAGCTGGGTAATGAGGAAGAAAGCGGGGATAATGAGCCTTGTCATGAAAGCCCTATCCTCAGCGAATGCCTTGGTAAGGACAACAACCACCTGATGGAAGAAGTGGATCTCAAGGATAACGAGGAAACTGAAGTGAATTCCGAGAAGGAAATGAACAAAGATTCTGAGAAGGACTTGACTAAGGATAGGGATAGCAAGGATAAGGAATGTGCTGGTAAAGGGCTTATCCTGGATAACCTTAAGAAACTCTCTGAGGTGAGAATGGATTATGATAGATGGACTTATGAGATCCTAAAAAACCTGGAAAAAAAGGGAATAAACTCAAGTGATAAGAGGGAGGATGAAAATAGAGAGCAGATTAAATGGAAGCAGGAAATGGAGAATAAGGTAAAATCGTTGGAAGAGGGAAAAGAAGCAATGAAAAATCTGATTGGCGTTATCCCAAGTATCCTCTCTACCGTCACTAAAAACTTGGAGGACATTGCCAAGGTCTTTGATCATACCTGCACTCTGAATCCGGTCGTGGATCTTGACCTGGATGATGAGACCATCCAGACTGGAAGTGGTTATGCTACTCTGGTGGGCGGTACTGCGAAGAGAACTAGGGCTAGTGTCAAGAAATCTGTGGCTGCTTCCACAAAGGATCCCCCTAACCTCAAAGACAACATCAAAGAGCTGCATGAAATTAGCAACACCCTGGCAAAAGCCTTGGAAAAAATCTGAATTCTAGAAGGCTTGCTGGCTTAACGGGGCTTTTTTGGGTTTTCTCTGGTTTTCTGATGGTTTTTTGTGGTTCTATTATTTTCTGTTTCTTGTCGCTTATGCTATTTAAGCTGTTTAATTTTTGATTGTAAAGGGTTTCGAGGCCCCTTCAAAACCTGCTTTTTCCTTAATAAAAAATAATGATAATGTTTATTATGTTGAAGGTTTAAGGCACAACATTTTGAGTGTAGGACAGTTGGTGGATAAGGGATTTCAGTTACAGTTCAAGGATGGAAAATGCAAGATTATCAATAGATCTGGATTGGAAATTGCAACCAGTACATAGACTAAAGGTAATATCTTTTATTTGAACTCTAGTGAGAAGACATATCTGATTGCAAAAATTGATAAGATTTGGCCATGTCATAAGAGGTTGTGTCATGTGAATTTTGATTGCATTGTGAAGACCAGTTCTACTAAGATAGTTAGAGATATACCTAATATTGTAAAGCCCTATAATCTAGTATGTAAGGAATGTCAAATGGGAAAGCAAGTCATAATTTCTTTTAAGAGTATACAAGACAAATCTAATGATGTTCTTGATCTTATTCATACTAATTTGTGTGGTCCTGCTAGAATCAAAAGTTTTCAGGGTGATAGATATTTCATGCTAATCATTGATGATTATTCTATAATGATGCGGTTTACTTTTCTAAGGGAGAAGTCTGAAGCATTTGCAAAGTTTAAAATCTTGAAAGCTAAAGTTGAGACTGAGATAGGATTGAAGATTAAATGTTTAAGGTCAGTTTAGGGTGGAGAATTCACATTCGGTGAATTTAACAGCTATTGTGAGAAGAATGGGATAAGGAGACAATTATCTACACCCCAGACACCTAAACATAATGGAGTTTGGAAAGGAAAAACAAAACTATCTTGGATGTAGCTAGAACTATGATGATGCAAGCTAATCTGCCCCATATCTATTGGAGAGAAGCTGCAAGCATGGCGATATACACATTCAACAAAGTTCATATCAAAGGAGATACCGGTAAGACACCTTTTGAAATATGATTTGGTCATACACCAACAACTAAGTATTTCAAAGATTTTGGTAGTAAATTCTATATCAAAAGAGATGATTCCATTGGAAAGTTTGATCCTAGATGTGATGAAGGAATATTTCTTGGTTATTCTAATGAAAGCAAAGCATATAGATGTTATAACAAAAGATTGTAGAGAATTGTGGAGAGCACAAATGTCAAAGTGGATGAGAAGAACATAAGTCAAATCAAAACCTATGAGAGAGAACTCGTAGTGAAAATGATCATAACTAAACTGGTAGCACCTATACTAGAACAAAATGTCAAACCAGTTACTCCGACAATATAAAAAAATTTAACAGTAACTGAAGATCAAGACAGAGGAATAGAAAATCAGAAGACTCCTAGGTATGTAAGGTTGAATCATTTTGAAGATCAGATCATTGGAGACAAAAACAAAAGAGTGATGACAAGAAGAAGGTTGGTAGCTGATGAGGTATTTTTTATTTCTCAATTTGAATCGACATCAGTAATTGAAGCTTGTAAAGATGAAAGTTTGATGAAAGCTATGGAAGAAGAATTAGATCAGATAGAAAAGAATAACACATGGACTTTAGTTTCCCGACCTAAAAATAAGAATGTTATTGGAATTAAATGGGTTTTCAGGAATAATTTGAATGAGGATGGACAATTTATGAGGAATAAAGCTAGATTGGTTTGGAAAGGATATTCTTAGAAGGAAGGAATTGATTATGATGAAAACTTTGCACCGGTAGCTAGGATTGAAGTTGTGAGATTATTTCTTTCTTATGCTTCTCATAAGAACTACAAGGTTTATCAGATGGATGTTAAGTGGGAATTTCTAACTGGAGATCTTGAAGACGAAGTTTATATTGAGCAACTTGATGGATTTTTACTTTCAAATGACAAAAACATGGTTTGTAGGTTAAGGAAAGCTTTATATAGATTGATACAAGCCCCTAGAGATTGATATGCAAGACTGGATAAATATATTTTGAAGCTTGATTTCACTAAAGGTAATGCTGACAATAACTTATATTATAAGATCACTAATGATGACATATTGATTATTGAGGTCTTCGTTGATGATATCATTTTTGGAGGTGAAGATAAGTTATGTATGGAATTCTCTAACAATATAATGAATTTGATTTGTCTATGATTGGGGAGTTGGTATTTTTTTTAGGTTTGCAGATTACTCAGACTGATAAAGGTATTTTCATCTGTCAAACTAAGTATGCTAGAGAGCCGTTGAAGAAATTTGGTATGGAAAATTGTAAACCGGTTAGTACTCCTATGGTTATAAGTGAGAAATTGACAAATAAAGATGCATCTACACTAGTAAATCCTACTAGGTACAAGTTTATGATTGGAGGTTTGTTATATCTGATTTAGACTAGACCAGATATAATGAATACGGTTTGTATTGTATCAAGATATCAGAGTGATCCTAGAGAAAATCATGAGAGTGTGGTGAAAAGGATTTTTCAAGTATTTGTAGGGAACAACTGAATATGGTTTGTGATTTCCTAAAAATGATGACTTTACATTATGTACATATATAGATGCAGATTGGGATAGAGATGTTGATGACTGGAAGAGCACATCCGGTGGAGCTTTCTTTCTTGGAAAGAGTATGTTGTCACTGCTACTAACTGTACACAAGTTCTATGGATGAAGCAAATGTTGAAGGATATAAAGGTGGTCTGTAATGAACCGGTAGTTATTCACTATGATAATTTTGCTGCTATGGATATATCAAAGAATCCAATATTTCATTCTATGACAAAGCATATTTCTATCAAGTATAACTTTTTGAAGGAGAAGGTGGAAGCAAATGAAGTTAGACTGGTTTATGTGAACACTAAAGAGAAGATTGCATATATCTTCACTAAACCTTTGCCTAAAGAATCATTTGAGTACTTCAGAGGTAGATTGGGGGTTTCTTCCCCTCTGGTAGAGACCTGAGTGATGCTGATTGACATCAGTCCGGTATGCATTATCAGAGTTATTACTCATTCCAGATTGATGTGGTGGTGCTACTACTTAGGGGGAGTAGTCAACTATAAGATTCAGAGGATTTATGACTTTTCTTTGATGTTTATGTTAAATTTCTAGCATTGATGTCAAAAGGGGAGAGATATATGTGAAAAACTGAGCTTAACAGAATATCAGTCAAAGGGCGAGTTTGGTTCAGAACTTCATTGCTATATCATTTTGTGGGAGATTGTTGGTTGTCTTCCATTGGGGGAGACTTGTTTGGAATTTCTTGGCACTTGGATGTTTTTTACTTCTAGTGTTTCCATCAATGCCAAAGGGGGAGATGCTAGCAATTTGGAGGAATTGATTATGTGTTGCATTGATGGCAACATTAGTTGTTTTGGTTGTTTACTAGTTTCCAGTTGGTTTTGGTACAGTGGTTGGTGATAATATGATGAAACTATAAAGATCTAGTCAACTACTGAAAAAGGGGGGGGGTGAATCAGTAGATAGAAAATAAACTAAACTTTCACCAAACAAACTTTTAACTTTGAATCAACTCATAAAGTATACCAGTTTAGACACTTAGACAAATCTACAACTGCACTATTAAACTTTACTGATTGTCTTAATACTCAGTGACACAATGCAATAGATCTTGAAACTTAATAACATTTGACAAAACCTTAAACCACTTGACTAATACCAGTAAAAACATGTTTCAAATCATTTCCGATCATTCAAATATATCTATGTAGATTTACCAGTCATTCAAATCAACCATATCAAAAACACATCCACAAAATCATTCATCACTTGACACAATGATTTTTCACATGGAAACCCAAATGGGAAAAACCACGATGGGGATGAATATCCACAAGTATTTTGAAATCTTCTGAAGTTTTCCCTGTTAAGAGCCAAGCTTTGTTAGAAGCGTATACAATAATGTCCTGCTAGGAACAGATCCAGTTAAGGACCATCCGATTAAGGGATTGACTACAAATACCCTATTAAAGGTAACCTTGGTGGAGGAATTCAAATCCAAGCTAATGGATCACTTGGTTAGAAGATTTTAACAAGCCTGTTAAAGCTTACTTGGTTAAGGGATTTAACTATTTTAATGGTTAGAGAAAAACAAGTTCTTGATTGATCTGGAAATAACACTTCCTTTCTTAATCAAATCCTTTATCGCTCCTATCTGCCTTCACAACATTCTGTAGATACATCTCCTGGTTCGGCAACAATCACTTACACACATAACCAAATTACCAACACTTCATTGAAACAAATAATCAACCTTATAAGCAAATACATTAGGTCGGTAACACAACACAAACCCTACCAATCTCATAGAGATTACAAACATATCGGTTCAATCTTGATTGTTAGATTACATGCAATCAACATTACATTCTTCTAGGCATCTTCAACCATTCCTAGATCACCACACATTGAATCCTATAACACATCATGTGTTTGTCACTTCATACTATGCATTTGATCATTCCTAAGATAAATGGTTATCTCTTACGGGCCAAATCCATTTCAAAACGCATATCGTGCAACTTTCTTACGTGACATCTTCATCACCTATCATCATTTGGTCATAGATCATCACAACCAATCTCCAAACTTCATCGGTTAGGGTTCTGCATCTCAATTGGTTAGCATTACTAGTTGATATTCACTGCATCAATACTGGTTGCTTTACTACATCATTACCGATAGAAATACTTGCTTCATTACCAGTAGCAATCAACATCAATGACAACACTGTACTTCTCCAATGCAATCTTCATGCAATGCCAATAGTTGGTTTATGACATTGATCAAGTATGATTTGGTTTGTGGAATTGGTTTGGATATATCATTCATGTTATTCAGATATGTATCACAATCAATTGGTTTAGGATTTGATGACTCAAGAGCTCTCATTTGTTCTAGTAAGCCATTTGGTCACCGGTAAGGGTTTTACCGGTAGAGCTTTGTTGAAGATCTTTTGATGCACATGATAAGTGGTGTTGGTGTGTCTTCTAGATGGCTTTCATGATGCTTTTGTTCATGTTCTAGTTCATCAACGATGTTGGATTTGGTTTATGGTGACCTATTTTGGGTCCAACGTTATCTAGGTTATGGACTGGTTTTTGTACGGTGTTGGAGGATGTTCCTGATGCGTTATCAACAGGATTTAATGATTGGTTTACATTATTTTTGACCTAAGCTGACTTGGTTGATCATTGGATTGTAGATTTATGTTATGAACTTATTGTATTATCTTTTTGGTGGCTGACCTAATTGTTTAGGTCCCGTGTTGGTATAAATATGATGTAAGATCTCTTTGTACACCATAGGTCAAGGTTATGGGATAATTTGTGTGCGAATAATGTTGTAATCATATGCAGAAGGTTTGGTCGATCATAGGTGATCAAATTGGGTTTGCAAGAGAGGTTTAAGGCCTCTAGTATTGAGCTTAACCAAAACTGTACTCAGACATAAGAGATGCTATCTTTGTAGTTCACTCTTCTTTCCGGATTGTAGTCTGATGTTTATGTAGTTAATGAGGCTCCTTTTTTATGATGATGCTCTAGGCTGTTGGCCTTCCTGTATGTGCAGGCCCCTCATATTGTAATCACATACTTATTGCATAAGTATTATCTGACAGTGGTTAGGATTCCCATCGTGGTTTTTTCCTTTACCGGGTTTTCCACGTACAAATCTTGGTGTTATGTGTTATGGATGGATTGTAACTATTTTGTGATTTATTCTTATGTTTAATTGCTATATCTGTTATTTCTGGTATTTGGTTTATGAATTCTGGTATTAAGTTTATGTGTTCTGGTAATAAGGTTTTGAATGCTTAAAGTTCTATAGTCTGATGACAACTAATTCACCCCCCCTCTTAGTTGTGCTCTGGTTATTTGAGCTTTCTAATAGGGAGGCACTATTATTTCTTCCTTAGTTAGCTCTTTAACTACCAGGTTTGCCACTTAATCTGACTTGTGGTGTCTTGTTAATGTGTATACCCCCAACACTCAAACATGTCGTATGTTGATTTGGGATAAGATATATTCCTTGATCTAACATGATCAAGATTCTCATTAGATTGTAGTAGGTGATTTTAAATCCCCCCTTTTTCCCTCAGAGAAAATGGGAGGTCTAGTTGATTATTCTGATAAAATGGCAAATTTAGTAGACTTCATTAGTAGGAATGGACCGCTTGATATAGATTTGATGTGATAGCCATTCACTTGGTCTAATCATTGGAAGGGGGAGCACCTCATACAGGTTCAACTGGACAAGTTTTTAGTCTCAGCTAAGTGGGACATTATATATAATGCTAGTCTTTATGCTCTCCCTAAGATAGTGTCATATTATAACCCCATTCTAACCCCATTCTTCTAGAATGGATTGGTAGACCTCTTAGAGGACACATCCCATTCTACTACAAAATCATGTGGTTAATGCATCCAAAATTCAGAGATTGCATTATTCAGGAACAAATGGTGCATGGGGATTCCTCATAGTCTAGTCATAGGGTGGAGTTAACCCTAAGAGAAAAGTGGAAGGAAAATTTTAAAATTGGATGAAATTTATTGGAAATAGAAGTCTAGGGTGCAATTTTTGAGAGAGGGTGATAGAAAGTATAGGTTTGCCAATAAACACAGGAGGAGGAATATGATTTTAAGTCTAAGGGATGACTAGAACTAGGAAATCAAGGATGACACTCAACTTGGAATTTTGGCTTCAAGTTATTTTTGTAACACTTTTAGAGAAGAGAATAGAGTCAAGAATATTCTATTGGAAGACCAATTACTCCAATGCCTTCCTAATGCTGTGGATGATGCTAATACTACGCTAATTCTAGCCCCAATTACTAAAGATGAGGCTAGGAATGCAAATTTTTCTATATGGGCTTATAAAGCCCCAAGACAAAATGACTTCCCTCCAGCTTCTTTTAGGAGTTATCAGATATTTTAGGATTTGATGTGACCATGGTAGCTAAGGACTTCATTTGGATTGGAAAACTATTGAAAACATTGAACATTTCTTATATTGCATTGATTCCCAAAATGCAAGAGCTCCTAAGACTATCAGACTTTAGACCCATCAGTTTATGTAGTACTATTTATTAAATCTTTTGTAAGATTTTGGTGAACAAGATTAGGCCTTTCCTTGATGGTCTCATCAATTGTAACCAAAAGGGGTTTGTTCTTGAAAGGAAAATTCTTGATGCTATGATTACAAATCATGAAGTTATTCATTTTATGTACAAGTGTTGTTAACTAGGGATGGTTCTCAAAATTAATATTTCTAAGGTGTATGAAAGAGTTAATTAGGACTTTATTTTCAAAGTCCTTAGGAAATTGGATTTGGAGATAGAATAATTAGCTTAATTAGAGAGTGTGTTACCACAATGAGGTATTTTGTGCTGGTTAATGGAGTCCATAGGGGGTCTTTTGGAGCGGCTAGAGGTATTAGAATAGGAGACTCCTTGTTCCCCTACATTTTCATTATTCTTGCTAAGGTGCTTGAAAGAAATTTTCTAATTATTGTCAATAGGGGAAAGCTGCAAGGGGTTAAGTGTGCTTCCTTTATATCATCGACCATTTTGCAACAATTTGTTGATGATACCAACTTGTTTGGTGTGGCTTCGGTGATGGAAGCGCGAGAATGGAGAGACTTCTTTAATCAATATGTGAAATCTTTAGGACAACTTATAAACTATGATAAAAGCATCATTTACTTCTTTAATAGTATGGATAAGTTGCAATACAAAATCAACTCTATCCTAGGCTGCCAGAGTGTTATTCTTCCTCGGGTCTATTTGGGGTTGCCTCTCATGGTTAAGGAAGTATATAACACATTTTAGATCTCAATTTTAGAAATAATACAAAGGAATCTAGTTGGATGGAAGGGAAAAATTCTTATTAGTGTAGGAAAAATTTATCTCTTAGCTACCTCTCTATAAGCTATCCCTATTTATTTCCTTTCCCCGTTCAAGATTTTAGGCTCCATGGCAGAGAAACTTGAAAGAATTCAGAAGAATTTCTTATGGACTGAAATGGAAGAGAAAAAGAGAATTATTGTTATCAATTGAGATAAGGGTTGTTTCCCAAAAAACTTGGGAGGCTTGGGAATTAGAAATTTTTTCTTTCTCAATAAGGCCGTCATGGAGAGAGTTGGATGGAAGTTGGCCTTCCATAAGGCTGATTGGTGCAATATAATGAGTGTTAAGCATTTTAAACATGAGAAGTTTTACAAGGTTTTTCCAAATGAAGGATTCCCAAGTGATTCTAAGATATGGAACAATGTTCTCAAATGTAGGAATATTATTCAATATGGCTTGATGTGGTAGCTTAGGAACGTGGGCAACATTTACTTTTGGGAAGATATCTAGCTGGGGGATAAACCTATAGATTTCATTCAATCCCTCAAGATCATTTATGGGTGTGCTGAGGTGTTCTTTGGATAGTGGGTTAGGGACTACATTTCCCCCACCAAGTCATAGAGGGATATTTCCCAATGCTGCCCCAATCAACCCCATTTGTTACAAGTGACTCTAGAGCTGTAGAACCTACTAAAACATACTGAAACCCCCCTCTTCTACATAGAGGGTAAATTAATCTAGAGAATGAACAATGGAGGTGACTTTACTGTCAAATATGTTTATCATACTCTCCTCAACAAAAATAAAACCCATGGATGGTAGAGAAAGGTTTGGAACCTTCAATTAATTATAAAAATTAACTTCTTCTGGTGGACTACTTTACATAAAAAAATCTTACTCAAGACACTAAGTAGGGATTCCAACTCCCTAATAATTGTGTTTTATGCAAACAAGAAGAGGAAAACATTCTCCACTTATTGCTCCATTGTACCTTCACGAAAATCCTTTGAGGTATGATTCTATAGAAGCTAGATATTCCTTGGGTCATGAATGGAGAATTGCATCAATTAATTATGGATTGGCTAGGGCCTTCACATAACCCCCTTGTTAAACAATTATGGAAGAAAATTCCACCCTATCTTGGTTGGAGTATATGTCAAGAAACTTGAACAATAGGTTTTTTTGTGATTTGGAAAAACTAGTGGAGGATGCCTTTTGATCCTTTTCCAAACTACTCATGGAAAATCTCTTTGTCACTACTTTTGCTTGACCATCCTATCCCCCTACATAATTTGATAATAAAATCGCTAAAAATTGGGGCTAACTTGGCTCTTATGCCAAATTTGACAATTTAAAAAGGATGAAGAGGAAGAATGCCAAGTGGTGTGCACCTAGACTTGGGTGGTATAAGTTGAATTTTGATGGTGCTACAAGGCAGTCACAGGGAATGGCTATTGTGAGGTGTTATAAGGATGCATTCAAGGGAAATAGTGGTAGCCTACACTAGGAACTTGAAGGGAAATACAAACAATCAAGCTAAAGTGATGACCTTACTTTGGGGACTCAAAATTGCCCTTTCAATCGATTTGAGGGCTTTGGCCATTAAAGGCAATTCTAAAATAATAATTGATGTTGTCAAGGGATTGAATAATATTAACTGGTCTATTGAAGGGATTGTTGGAGATATTCACAAACTCCTTCTGGCGCTGGAGTTTTTGAAAGCAAACATGTCTAAATAGAAGGTAACATGGTGGTTGATCCTATGGTGGGGTTAGGCATTCAAATAGAAGGGTTGAGATGTTGGAGGAAAAAAAGACTCCCTCCTAAGAAATGTTCAATTACTCTTGAGAGGAGAGCATCCAATGACTAATTCCGAGGGGTGATGTTTTCCTCTACTTGAATTGGATTATGTAGTAGATAATTGTTGTAATGGTGAGGAAAATTAGGAATTAGGGTTTAAGATAATAAAACCACTAACTAACCCAATTTACCCAATTACATTGAAAGAGGGTTGAACCCAAT